>NC_080745.1:94686825-94997450 GCF_020826845.1 Diceros bicornis minor | reverse complement strand
TACTTCACCCCACGTCCTCTGACCTGTGCAGCAGCCGGGTGTTTAGATGGGCTGAGTGTGTGGAGGCTGAGGACGGCTTCCTCCCTCCTTCCTGCCTTCCTGTCCCTCCCTTCCCTCCTTCCTTCCCTCCTTCCTTCCTTTCTTTCCTTCCCTTCTTCCCTCCTTCCTTCCTTCCTCAAAGCATCACTAGAGAAACTTCCGTAAATAGCTACCATGCTCTGAATGTGATGCCAACAGCGTTGTGCCCTATGGCAATGACCTCCCACCCTTCCCACTCGGCCACTGCCCCCCTCGTGGCCTCCCTGAGCGGGGGCCCCCCACCAGGGCCTTCCTGAAGGGTGAGGCTGGGAGGGCTTCTTTTGGAGAAGCAGGTACAGTGTCCCTTCCCAAGGCTGACTGAGAGACTCAGAGAAGACCCCGCCATGAGCCCACCAGGAGCACCCTCCCCTCCTCCCACTTCGCCTGCCCCTGAGGCTGGCTGGGACCTCTGTTGGCTTTTACCAATGAGGACAATAGTGAGGACCCAGTGGAGACCAGGAGTCAGAGCACCAGTGACACACCCACCGCAGCATGAGCCTGTCCACCAACACGCACTCTGCCGTCAGAGGTTGGGAAAGGTGATTTTCAAAGTCCACATGAGTGCCCCAAGTTCTCTCCCCTTGAAATTAATTTCCAGTTTGCAAGGTCAGTGTTCACACCACTGGAAGGGCATCCAGAAGCAATATCCCCTCCCACAGAAGCTGCAGGATTGACGCCCACCAACGATGAGCTCAGCTTTTTTCTAACTTTTCCTCCTGCAGTAATAAAATGAATTCAGGATGCAAAATCAAATATTCATGTGAAGCTTTTTATTAGGTGGCAAACCAGCAAGATGAAGAATGAAAATCTTCCCGAGGGCAGCGTGAATAAGAACAGAGCTCAGAGGACGTGGAATCTCAGAAGTGGACTGTCCCCTGGCTGAGGCCGAGGCCTACAGACGCCAGCTAGACAGGCCACCAACCGTGCTGGCCAGGAGCGCGGAGTCACGTCCCCACAACCCAGTGGGTTAAATGCTGCAGCCCCCTGAAATCTGCAGAGAACTAGCTCCTGCCCTCTCGGGAGCACAGCAGGTCCAGAACCGAGAATGTTGTCTGTCCCAACAGGTGTCCCCAGGACACACAGACGCACACAGCTGTCACGGTCGGTTACATGGACCCACCACGGAGCGTCCACGTCACCCCTGGAGCCACATAGCCAAGTCACGCCATGTCCAGGAAGCCTTGGCAGAAGCCCCACCTGCCCAGAAGTTGCAGTTGGGTTTTGTGCCTTCGTTCCCTGCGATTCTCAACCGGGGCGTAGCCGTGGCTTTGCATCATCAGCACAGGCCACGAGACGAGTCCTCAGTAGCCGTGACCCGAGGCAGCTCCAGGCCAGCTGCCTCGCTTCTGGCAGCTCTCCAGCTCCTGGCTCTCCTCTGCCTTCGGGAGCACGAGTCGTTTCTCTTGACTCAGTTTCCCCAGCTGTCCTGGGTGAGGGGCGGGTGGGGGAGGAACGGGGTGGAGGTGGGACACCGGGCCTGGTACGAATGACCTCAGTCCGTCTGAGCTGTGGCCTGGGTGCTGTTGTGGAGCCAGCGTGATGATGTTCCGAGAAGCAAACTTCAAAGGGTGAGCATTTTACTTTATTTCACTCTGACTAATCCGTGTCTGTGGGCCTCCCCGTCTCCATCTGGGACAAGTTTATTTTTGGAAAGTTAAGTGCGAGGATGACGGGCAGGGGCGACTTCAGGGGGAGAATAGGTACCGAGGACTGTGTGGACCAGGATGAGCTGAGATGACAGCGGCCCGTGTTCTAAGAGGCCGGAAGGGCTTTTGTCTCTGAACAAGGAACCTGAGATGAACTTCACTGAGAGCTGCGCTCAGCAGTGTTTTCACACAGAACCCACATGGCTCCCTGTCCTGCTGCTCCTGAGCCAGTGTTAAAGTTTATCCACAAAAAATTTACAAAGAAGGACAAATAAAGGGCCGAAGCATCGCAAAGAATGTTCATCATTTCTGTTTGCTTCAGAAGAAAGCTCAATGCCACTTTCCAGAGGATGGTTGACATTTTTCATCCCATAATCAGAAAAATAACAATATCTAGCAAAAACAATCTTACCTCAAATGTTCCAATTTTAAAGACAAATGACACTTTGCTCTTGAGATTTGCTTTGATATTTCAAAAATATGATTGCAAAATAAATGATTTACACTTCACTGGCAAGCACCCCCCAACCACGTGGAGGATTCTGTCAACGGCGCGGGTCATCTATGTGAACGGAAGCGCAGAAAACCCACCTTCAGGCTCGCCGTGCCCTCGTTCACGCCTGGGAGGGAGAGAAAGACAGTGACCTCGCTTCAGTTCTCACAGACGTGACACAGGTTTGTCTGTCAGGGGTTGGTGTGGGCGGGGGACGGTGCCCCGGGGATCTCTGGTGGAGAAGCCCGAGACGGCCACTAGCTCGCAGCTCTGCGGGGCAGGCAACCGCAGGTGATCAAGAGGCTCCTCCGAGCCACCTCCTCTGGCAGCTCCTTCCCTCATCTTCACGGGAACTGAAATTCCGGAACCTTCCCATTGCACATGTTTCTCACAGCTGACTGAGAAATGGAGCGGTAGCTACTTCAGCTGCTTCGAGTCTTCAAGGTTCAGGGTCAGCTTCAAGGTTCAGGGTCAGCGTAAAGGCAGGCCTGTTCCCTCCCCCAGGACAGGGCCGGAGGTGTTGGGAGGGACGGGCCATCACACCATTGCCGAGGTCTCTCCCCTTTATCTTCTCAAATACCTGTCAACTCTAATGACCTGTTGGTTTGTTTGAGAGAGCTGGCTGCTGACCGCTGACCACTAGGTTGGTGAGGGCGCCCCTGCCCAGGGAGGTGGCAACACATGGGGCACCGTCTGGGCCTCTCCGTGAACCCACTTCCTGTCCTGGTCTTCGGCCACCTCACCAACCCTCCCACTGAGGAGGACCATTTGCTCCCACTGACCGTATGATGTGGTCAATGTACTTGCTACTGATTCCCAGAGACTTCCTCCAAATCCTCTTGGTTAGGCCACGAAGTCCCTGTTCTTCCTCTTCCAGGAAACCACGTCTGTCAGCACCCCGTCCTCAGCATCACGGCTGCGAAGGGCCTGAGACGTTGTCCAGGTGTGAGCTGACAGGCTGGCTGCCCAGGGTCACGGCTGCTGACAGGAGACACGCGCCTCCCGGGTCAGAGACACAGAATTTCAGGATGCAGGGCGAGAGCAGCAGACAGAGGGTCCGCCCGCTTCCTGGGGCCCCTGTGGCCGGATCTCCTCCAGGCGCCTCTCAGGGCTCCCCCTCACTTCTCCACAGAAGGGGTGTGGGGAGGGGGGTACCTGACCATGCACCCCACCCCAAGACGCTCCCCGGGGCCCTGGCTGCCCACTCAGGTCCGGGCACTCGGTCCCACCTGGTGGAAAGTGCTGGGCTCAGCTTGGGAAAGCAGCTCCTGGGAATTCCCTGGACGGCGGCCTGCTGTCTGTGAGGTGGCAGATTCGCCAGGGGACGGGCACCAGATGCAGGACACAGGACGAGCACCCACCGTCTTCTCCCCTGCCCCTGAGAGGCAGCAGCCCTTGGCGAGGGGAGGCGGGGTGGTCTTTCTTCTGCTGATCCAGGGGTGGGAGGAGCAGGAGAGGCCCAGGGAGGCTGGTCTGCAGCAGTGGTCAGAGGGAGGCTTGGGGACATACAGACTTTGGGAGAGGAGAGACGGGGAGAGAGGGAGTGAGGGGCGCTGCTGGTCCCACATCTGGGAAGGGCTCAGGGTCTTGTGGGGGAGGAAAGGGGAAGGGGCAGCTGCCCTTGGAGAAGCCAGAAAAAGTGCATTTTAAGAAATGTCGCTGATTAATACAACTCTAACACTCTTTTTTGTTTCCGTTTTTGTTTTAATTAATAGGACAGTTCAAAAATAAACTGCATCCCACTTATCTTGCTGTTTCAGGCTCCCACCTACCCAGGTTTGGGCTCCAGGCCCCAGGAGCCTCCGGAACCTCCGGAACGGCTCTGGACCAGCGGACTTGGAGCCACCTGCTGGGAGTTGACCCGGCACTGCTGCACCGGTTTTCCCCTGAGGCCCACTCTGCAGGGTGGGCTGTGTCCCCTCCCAAATTGGGCTTAGGCCCCGGAGGTCATGTGCTGACCCCCCTCAGGAGCCCTGCTGGACAAGCAATGGCCACATTGTGGAAGGAGACCACCCAGCAGCCCCAAGGGAGGAGAGGAGGGGTGGTGGGCACAGAAGGCAGAGGGCACAAGGGGCAGAGGGCAGAGGCAGAGGGCACAGGGATCAGAGGGCACAGCGGGCAGTGACACAGAGGCACAGGTCCACCAGCCTCGAGCCTAGGCCCCTGTCTGGTTGTGTGAGGCACGCTGTCCTTCTCGTCTGGCATGTTCCATGTGTCTCTCAAAGGGAGGACGCAGGGTGGGTAACACATGCTCCAGACACGATTATGGAATACTTCTGTGACACTCACTGAGGTTGGTCTCACTCATGGGGCATCATCTGGACGCTGAGTATCCGTGAGGGCACCACTGCTGGGAGGGGGCACAGGAGGCCCAGGAGCAGCCCCGCATCTGGTCCTGTGTCTGGCAGCCGCAGGTGTCCCGGTCACCCAGGGGCAGGGTCACAGGGCAGCAGGGCTTCCCGAGGCTCCACGTGGCCCCTGGTCGGGCCTCACCAGGACGTCCACGAGGAGGCTCCGAGGCCACCTCCATCTTCCAGGACCTCCTTCTGCAGCACCCACCACCCCTCCCGCCCCCACCCCACTGCTGCACCCCGGGGATCACAGCCCCACTGCCCTGGGCCGGGAGCAGGGACTGGGCACAGCACCACCTGGAGAAGCCATGGCCCTCCCCTGCAGAGCCCTCCCTGACCACAGAATCCCACGGCGGAACTGAGGGTGTGACTCTCCCATAGCCCCCAGATGACTGGTGCAGCCACGGGGGGCCTCCCCGGGTCCCAGGCGTGGGTGGTGGGGCCTGCGCCCCCGTCCCTCATTCCTGGCACTGGCAGGTGGACACTTAGGAAGGTGGGGAGCGCAGGGCACCTGACCAGCTTGTTCTTGCCCAAACCAAAGCCCTCGCCTTCTGGAGAAACCTCTGGTGCCTCCACGAGGGGGTGTCGGAGAGCAGCCCCTGTCCCGGGCTGCGGGCGTGGCTCTGCCCCCACCCCCTCCCACCTCCTCGCCCTTCCAGCTGCCACCAGCCAGCCATTCACAGACTGATGCACCGCACAGCCGCTCTGAACCTCCCCCGGCGTTTGCACCTCAAATAGAGCCAAGGGAGGTAAGAGACAGGACCGGTGCGGAAGGAAGATTTGTCAGGGCCCCTCCGTGGTGCACGAAGACAGGAGCATGCGGCCTGCAGGAGCCTCGCTCCACCCAGGGGATGAGCAGCACCGGAGGGCCCATCTGAGTGAGCGCACCCACTTTCCTGCCCCGCCTCCGATTCCCACTCGGGGTGCACACGGCTGGGGGCAGCGCACCCACTTCACCACCGAGGGTCCAGGGTCCAGTGTCTGTAACGGGCCCCCCAGGCTCTGACATGGGACCGGGGCACACGTGTGTCCCCTGAAGGGTCTCCCTGCTGCCCACCATCCTGATTCTAGCTTTGGCCACCGACACGAGCTCAAGGGATATGGATGTTCCTGCGTCGTGGGAGAGGAGTGTGGGCGGCTTTGCCTGAAGATGAGGATGCCACTTGTTAGGGGCATGAATCTGACCGCCTCCACCCCCAGAATGCTCGAGTGACAGACGCCCTCCCCGCTGACGGGGTTGGACCCCCAGGCCTGCTCCCCACCTCACCTGCCCCTCACACAGCGCTCGGGGACTCCAGGAGGAGGCGTGAGCTGGACTTGCTGCCCAGCCTTGGGGTGTGATCAGCACTGCTGTCACTCCTTGGGCTGCCTCAGCTGCAGGGAGTGGGGACCCAGGCTCAGGGCCCTGGGGCAGCCTGGGTGAGGTGGAGTAGGAGGGATCCATCGTGGCATGCAGGGACCCCCCCCAAGGCGAAAGGCCAGTCACTGTATTTTGCTCCTCCCACCACGAGGAAGGAGGCTGGATGCCTCTGTGTGTCCTGGAGGCAGCACAGTCCTCTCTGGGGACACTGCTCTGGCGCATTTCCTGGGTACCAGGCAAAGCTGCCAGCCTGAGGGGGCCAGAGCAGGGAAGGGCTCCAGAGGGCAATTTGGGCCATGTGATGTGGCAGACCCTGAGCGTGGGTCTGTGGCAAGTCCCAGTGGGAGAATCACACGCAGACCCCCTGGGCCCTGGAACAGGCCAGGCTGTCTGTGATACTGGCTCAAGACGAGGTTGACATAAGGGAAGCCACGTTGTAGTAAAGAAACCCTACTGTAACTTTGAATGACCTCTGACAGACTAACCTGGATATGCTCCCTCCAGGAGATGTAACCGCTGTGTTGATTTTACAAGCCCTGCCTGTGCATGCACCTCCCTGCTGCGATAAGATGATAACTTTGTTCGTTTGCTTTCCTTAGGAATGTGATGACCCCCAACAGAGAATCTATGCTGATAGCCATCATCAAGGAAAACCAAAAGATCTGGTGTGGCACTCCCAGTCTGTAAGACCAGAAGGTCAACATTCCTAACCCCTCCCCTATAACCCACTGGCCCATATAACTGCTGTAAGATTTTGTGCCCTTTTAAGATGGTTTTCTTCAGACTTTTTTTGCCCATCTTCCCCTTGCTAGCAAGCTGTGATATAACCAGTCCTTTCCTCCTACCACCTTGCCTCTTGACTATTGGCATGTCTTGCGGCGAGCAGGAGGCCCCACGTTGGGCAGTAACACCTGTAGTGGAAATGATCCGCCTTTGGAAATGACTCCTAGAATGTCCCTGAGCCCCGCTCCAGACAGGCCGCCTGCCCACGGGGCAGCAGCGGACCGTGAGGTCAGACTGCCTCCAGGCTGAGCGGGCTGCGCCCTGTGCTTGGGGAGGCGGCTGCCTCTCCATGCAGTTGACCACGTGGGGACCCTTCCACCTTCCACCATGGGGGTCCTTCCTCACTGATGGGGCTTTAGGGTGTGGGGGCCTTTCCTGCCTGCAGGGCCTCAGCCGGCACCGCCACCTGAGCCTTAGGAGCCTATGGACCACGGGGTCCCGCGTCACATGGCACTGGGGCCCTCTTTACAGCAAAGGAGGAGCGAGTGTGGGCCAAGACCTGCACCCCTCCTCGTCCAGCAGATGTGGCAGGGTCTGTGTGTGCTTCCCAGGACAGGCACCCTCTTCCCTGTGCGGAGCACATGTGACGTATGTGCACACCACAGACCCCGGGGCCTCGGGACAGCGCGCTCTTTGGTGAGATGAACGCTGCCTTCAGGACCCTTCTCGGGACTCCCGCAGCGGCATCGCCTCCAGACGCCCGCAGGCCTCCACTTGCGTCCAGGTCCTTCCTCAGCTCCAGCCCATCTTCTCCCTTCTTTCAGGGCCCAGTGTTGTGCCCCCCACACAGGCTAGGCAGACAGGTCTCTGCACCCTGGCTCTCGGCCCCCAGGGCACCCCTTATGCCTGGACTCACCCTTGTCTTCAGCAAAAGAGATCATCTGTGTCCGGTCCTGACTTTGTCACTTCCAAGCCCTCTCGGTGTCTCCTGAGGGGCCCCTTTCAGAAACTGCTCCTTCTCCTTCTCTAGAGGTCAGTGCCAGAGGGAAGGTGGGGGGAGAAGCCAGTGGCCAGGTGGGGGGCCCCCATCCTTCCCCCTAAGAGGCCCGCCGGTGCTGGTGTGGCTTCAAATAGCTCCTCGACTGCACAGCCCAACTTGGAGTTGGAGGAGATGGGAAGGTAATAACACTTGACAAGTTTTATTTTTAAATGTCTCTGCTCAGGCCGCGGGAGGGGGCTTATATAATCCAGGCCAGTGTGTTTACAAAGTCCAAGGTGAAAAAGAGGGCAGGGGAGAGACAGAGAGACAGACAGGGAGACAGAAAGACAGAGAGAGAGATGGAGAGGGACAGAGAGGGACAGAGACAGAGGAAGAAAGAGAGAGAGGAGCCTCCAGGGCAGGTTCACCACAGACAGGGTGGGCTGCCCTTGGCCACCTGGCAGCAGTCAGCATCCATTAGGGGTGTGGGGTCACCTGGATGGCCACCCAGAGGGCCACCCGACAGTCTGGGGCCCATGGAGCAGACCCTCGGGCCGCCTGTGCTGCCCTTGACTCAGTGGAGGGGGCACATCACGGAGAGAGCTCCGTCCAAGCCGGCGAGGCCCTGCTACTCTGCGTCAGCGAAGCTCACAGGAGGCACTGGAGCATGCGTGACGGAGTTGGACAGTTCTTGGAAGGGCAGTCTCTCCATCTGAAGTTGGGGGAAGCCTTTGGGCTCCAGTGGGCACCTTGTGCATCGGTGCTGGCCGCTCTAGTGCCTCTCTCTGAGGATGCCCAGCCCCTGTCTGGGGCGGTCCCTGCCATGTCCTACAGGCTGGGTCCAGCCAGCCTGGGGACTGAGGCCCAGTGAGGGGATCTGTGCCTGGAGGCACCATGCGCAGTGGGAGGCAGGCTCACGGTCTCCACTCCTTTCCACGCTGGAAGGGGCTGGCCGGGTGTGCTCTCTGGTGCTCTGCCCGAGTCCTGACCCCAAATGGCAGTTGAAAGGGGCCCAAGGATCCCCCACTGAGCCTGTCCAGGACGAGGTTTAGTCACCTCCGAGACCATGGGCCCCAACTCCAGCCAGCCCACGGCCCTGTGCACCTGGCTCCACTAAGGCTCCCGTGGGTGCCTCTGAATCACCAGATCAGTAGTGACAAGAGATTTTTCACATATTGAGGTATATAGGGTGTAACTATTTGGGTTCAAAACTGGTTCGGCTTCAACTAAAAATCCTGACTTATGGCCTGTCAAACATGCCTTGTACATCTGCTTAACCTTTAAAGAACGCACTCTCTTAAGATAAGAATGCATACTTTCCCGTCCTATGCCCTATTGATAACACCCTATTGGTAATGCCCAGACTAGTCCCTTTCCTAACATCACGGTCACGTTGACCTGCTAATTTGCCACTGAAGACCTCTTTGAAATTTTGATGAAAGTGTATCCTGGGTGTGTTTAATGTATGTTCTTTGTTCTAAAAAGATATAGGACTGCATTGAAAACCATGCTTCTCCGGAACGCTTTCTAAGGCCTTCCCAGGTTATAATCCTCACTCTGGCTCAAGTAAACTCACCTTATTTCTCTTATCTATGGAATGGTTATTGTTATTTTGCGTGAACTATAGAAATCATCCAATCTGAAGAACAGAGAGAAAAACGATTTTTAGAAATGAACAGAGTGTAACAATATCAAGCTGCCTCACGGACGGGTATTGGAGTCCTGGAAGTCGAGGAGAAAGACAACGGGGTAGAAACAATTTTGAAAAAATAATAGTCATGACTAATCATCAGGGAAATGCAAATCAAAGCAACACTAAGATACCACCTCACGCCCGTTAGAATGGCTATAATCACCAAGACAAAAAACAACAAGTGTAGGAGAGGATGTGGAGAAACAGGAACCCTCATACACGGCTGGTGGGAATGCAAACTGGTGCAGCCTCTATGGAAAACGGTATGGAGATTCCTCAAAGAATTAAAAATAGAGATGCCCTACGATCCAGCTATCCCACTACTGGGAATCTAGCCAACGAACCTGAAATCAACAATCCAAAGAGGCTTATGCACCCCTATGTTCATTGCAGCGTTATTCACCATAGCCAAGAAGTGGAAGCAACCTAAGTGTCCCTCGACTGATGATTGGATCAAGAAGATGTGGTATATATATACAATGGAATACTACTCAGCCATAAAAAAGACAAAATCGTCCCATTTGCAACAACATAGATGGGCCTGGAGGGTATTATGTTAAGTGAAATAAGCCAGAAAGAGAAAGACAAACACTGTATGATCTCACTCATATGTGGAATATAAATCAACACATGGACAGAGAAAACTGTATTGTGGTTACCAGGGGCAGTGGGGGTGGGGGGTGGGCACAAGGGGTGAAGGGAGACACATATATGGTGATGGACAAACAAAAATGTACAACCAAAATTTCACAATGTTATAAACTATTAAAACATAAAAAAAGAGAAATAATAGTGATGAAATTTGATGAAAAACATAAATGTACAGACCCAAGAAGCGTAGCAAATCCAAAGCAAAATAAATACAAAGAGACCACACCTAGCTAGGCTGAAAACTACAAATAAAGGGAAATATTTTTAAAGTAGCTGGAGTAAAAAGCTCGTCCTTTAAAAAGATGAATACAATTTTGATGTATCCCTATGAGACCAATCGGGGGAAAAAAGCATAAATGGCCAACATCAGAAATGAAAGAGGAGATATCACCAGAGAACCTCTGGTAATTAAAAGGCAAATCAAGGAATATGATAAACAATTTTCTGGCAATAAATTTGATAACTAAGATAAAATGGAAAAACTGCTTGAAAAACACAACTTACCAAACTGTCATAGATGAAACAGAAAATATGAATGCCAGCCCAAATTAAGAGACATTCTGCAAAGTGGTTGACTTGTCCTCTACAAAAAATTCAAGGTTAAGAAATACAAAGAAGGGCTAAAAAAAACTGTTCAAGATTAAAGGAGAAAGGAAATCCCAAGAGCTTGACTTAATATGGATATTTTATTGAGCAGGAAACAGTTTGCAAACAGGGAGACATCAACCGGAAGTCGCCTCTGTATCGGTTTTTCTTTAACAACACTCAGCTGGATGAGAGCGTGACCAACTAGACAGTGCCCTTCCCTCTTCTGCAGGCGTCTCGACTGAGGGTCGATTCTCATTGGCTGAGTCAGTGGCCACTGAAAAGCATTTAAGACTTGAGAGGATTCGGCCCACAAGAGAGATTATGAGTGTTACTCTCAGGAGGGTGATACCGGAGCCAAGACTCCATTTGTCCAAAATTAACCAACTAATTAAATCAATCAATTTAGCTAATTGGTTAAATTATAATCAGATTTGGGTTTGACTTTTCCAAGCCAATCTGCATTTTTCTGGATCATGTGTAAGTGGGTTTCAATTTTTTCTTAAGTTATTTATGTAGACACAGCATGATGCATTAGCAATAACATACACTCTTCTTAGTTCAGCTAGTAAACAGTCTAAGGTTACACAATTGTCTAAGACAACTCTGGCTAAAGAGTTCATAGATTTTTGCTGTAATTGCAGAGATTTTGCAATAGATAGGTCCCTTCCAATGAGGTTCAAGCGCAGATTTTCATTGATGTCTTTTCCAATAAACTAAGTCTCCAGGTTCTAATGTTTGGAGAACATTGTCTTCTGTTGGGAGTGGATACACAGAAAGTTTTTGGGACCTGGTGGACATAAGCCTTTGAATCTTGTATCTGTGCCTTACAGGATCGAGCCATGTCATCATCACTTGGAACAAGATGAGCACGAGCAAGTCTGATCTCAGGGGGTGGGCTGCGGGTGAGCTTTCATCCGAGTTAGGCCTCTATACGGTGACAGCAATCAGGTACTTAATGAGAGGCGTTTCTATGGAAACAAAAGAAAAACAAGGGTTAATAGTTGGAGCAAATTATAAACTCAGTTTCTGAGTCTGGAGAGCAACCATTCAAGGAAATGCCCAGATCTGAGCTTGAAGCATCTTTAGATGGTAGGATGAGAGTGGCAGCTTCAATCTGGTGGATTCTCCTGGTTTGGAGTTTGGACGTCTTTGATGTTGTCATCAGGCGTCCTGGTGAGCCCTCTGAGGGGCCCACACAGACGAAGGAGCAAAGATTACCCACGAGGGATCTGCTGTGGTGACTCCTCTGAGTTTACGTCAAGCCGCCCAGCTTCAGCTCGTTAGGGCTGCAGGAAAAGGGTGGTTTTAGCTCTCAGCGACACCGTGTCAGAAAGGTGTAAGGAAAATTGGAAATGTTAGTTTGGAGAGCTGTCGCCAGATATTTGAGGAAACCAGAAGAATTTAGGTTCCAGTCCAGTTCACCAATAGATAGCAAAATCTCAAAGACAATGAGCAGGACTAACACCTGATAACGGGTGCACTATAGTTTTCTACTGAAACACAATTTTTCTTTCTACAGTCACTCCATTTTTACCAAAGGTAATCATAGTAAGACAAATTTGTCTGCAAAGTAAGTCCAGTCTCATTGAACTTGGCCTGATTATTTACATAAGCACAGCAAGAATATGATTTTATGCATATTCTCAAATACAATATTCCAGTCAAAGCTTTGGTAACATCCAAGGGGCTTTATTGGCTCCGTGAAGTCAATCCTAGTTCCTTAAAACTGTCTGGTCATAAGAAATCTGAAATTAGACTTTTAAAAGCCTCTCCAGGCTCAGAATCCAAGCCAAAGACTCACCCAATTATGTCCTGTTAAAAGGGGAACAGATTCTTATTAAACTTATGTAAATACCTATTGCCATGAAAATAAGAATACACAATAATAGAGTTTCTGAATTCTGGAGAGCTCAGGTGAAGAGAACAAGACAAATGTTTCATTTCTGTTTTACAGATGTTTACTTTACCAAATAGCTGTAAGTAAGATAGTAAGTAAGTAACATAGTAAACAAGGCAGTAAATAAGACAGCTTAGAGAGGAGAAGAAAGAGAAGAAAAAAGGGATTCTTCACATGCGGAGACAAAACGTTAAAGAACCAACAATGCTTTGAAAAGAAAGTAATAAAAATTATAATCATCCTTATCAGTTCATCCAACCCCACGTAATTAATCTTAGTTTTGCTTGCTGTGGGGTTGGCAGTTTTACGAATCAATGTCTCTCCATCAGAGTTTTAGAAATTCTTACCCGGTTCAACGGTATGATCTTAAAGTTATCAGAAACCTGTACTCTAGAATACCTGTCAGGGTCCTTTCCAAGAATCTCCTTGAAGATGAAGCATTTTTTCCTGCAGTTGACTGTAAACACTTTGCGAGAAGAAATTGAGACTAAAACCATATCTGTGGGAGAGTGACGAAAATGGGGAAGTAGCAGTGGTGAGGGACCTGACAAGAGTCCACTGTAGAAAATGATGCAGCTGACAAGCATATTGGATTATTGCTGTGGCATACAACATTTAAAAATAATGATTGGAAATATGGCTGATTATATGGACAGTAAGGACATTGACAAATTTTCAGGACTTTTGTACATGTTTTGGATATTAGTAAGATATACCCATACGAATAGAACCTAAAGAAAGTTAATCACCACTTCTACCAGACAATGTTTCTCTTGTAATTTAACATATCGGATAAGCCTAATTAGTTTAACATCTCTCTTTTTATAAGGAGAGAGAAAAAAATCTGAGATTTTTCAGGGATGCTCTGGAAAATCCCAAATTTAGTTCAAAATCAAAAAGATTGCATTTAGAATTTGATTTTAGGAAGTCTGTCAAAAGTTTAAAAGACTTGATTAAAGTGGGTCATAGTGGGGTTGTAAAGTGGCACAGCCTGTATGGAAAACAGAGTATGGAGTTTCCTCAAGAAATTAAAAATAGAACCACCAAGTGATCCAGCAACCCCACCTCTGGGAATATATCCAAAAGAACTGAAATCAGGATCTCAAAGAGATATACCCACTCCCATATTCATTGTAGCATTATCCACGGTAGCCAAGATATGGAAACAACCTAAGTGTGCGTCAACAGATGAATGGATCAAGACAATGTGATATATATACACAATGGGATATTATTCAGACTTAATAAAGAAGGAAATCTTGTCATTTGCTACGACATATATGGACCTGGAGGTCGTTATGCTAAGCGAAATAAGCCAAACAAGAAAAACAAATACTGCATGCTATCACTTATATGTGAAATAATTTTTTAAAAAGTCAAACTCATAGAAACAGAGAGTAGAGAAGTTGTTGGGGCTAGGGGTGGGGAAAACGGGGAGAGGTTGATAAAAAGGTACAAACCCATAAAAAAAAAATCATAGGTCACTGTGAAACAATACTTAGTTATCCATTCAACCAAAGTGACAAGAGTTTTAAAGGCAAATATAGAAAGTTACATAGTTGTAAAACAGAGAAGACTCAGTTTTCATAAGTAATCAGAGACCTGATAAAGAAAACACAGAATCTTTGTTTCCTGATTCCTTAAAGAGTAAAGAAAAATCTTTCATAATCTCTTATCAAGGGAAGACCGATGATCTAAGAAACCTAGTCATTTTAACAGAGAGAAAATTAAACTCTAGTTTTGTAGCAGTACGTTATTGAGCTCATTTTAAAAACCCCTATAAATAAGTCCATTTAATCTTAGCCAGCTTTGACCTCATAACATAAAATTTCTTTCCCGAAAACCTTCTGCAACATTCTGTATTCACTTAGATTTCATCTTATTCATTTTCTCTTTCTCATTTTCTCTGCCACCTCCCACATTGAGCTGAAAGCCTGGATGTTGGGGGAGTCACTGGGAACCTTCTCTCTCACCAGCGTCTTTTTAGTATTTCTGAAAATATCCTCTTTGTGATATTGTGATTTATAGTAAGTAACATATATCTGGTCTTTGTCCCCATTGCTGGCACAGAGCTCCTAACACCCTTGGAATTTCCTGAGAGGAGGGCAATGAAGGTATCTTTTATTATGTTAATGAGGTGACTTTTGGGAAGCCCCCAGGTCAGCTAAGGGTGGAGGCTGGTTGCCAAGGGAACTGACACTGACCTTGGAGGAACTTTCAGTGCCACCCCTGACCCCTGGGAGGGGAGGGGGCTGGAGATTGAATTGATCGCAGTGGCCAATGATTTAATCAATCGTGCCTGTGTCATGAAGCCTCCGTAAAAACCCAAAAGCAAAGGGCTCAGAGAGCTTCCGAGACGGTGAACAGGTGGAGACGTGGGGAGCTGGCGCACTCAGAGCACAGAAGCCCCACGCCCTCTCCCACACCTTGCCCTATGTCCTCTTCCATCTGGCTGTTCCTGAGTTCCATCCTTTCATAACTGGCGATCTAGTAAGTGAGACATTTCTCTGAGTTTTGTGAGCCACTCTAGCAAATTAATCAAACCCAAGGCGGGGGTCGCTGGAACCTCAGATCTACAGCCGGTTGGTCAGAGGCACAGGTGACAGCCTGGACTTGCGAGTGGCATCTGAAGTGGGGGACAGCCTTGTGGGACTGAGCCCTTCACCTGTGGGCTCTGACACCATCTCCAGGTAGATGGTGTCAGGATTGACTGAATTGTAGGACACCCAGCTGGTGCTAGAGAATTGCTTGGTGGTGTTAAAACACACACACACGGACCCTTGCAGTTCATTCTCCTTTATACTAAAATTTTGAAATGAGGTTTGGATTAAAGACCTCAGCAACTCTGCAGCCCTCCCTCCTCTGAGCGTGGGATCACTGGTGGAGTTGGTTGAATGATGTCCCTCAAAAAGATGTGTCCACATCCTAGCCCCTGGTCCCCGTGAATGAGACTTTTTTGGGGAAATAGGGTCTTTGCAGATGTGATTAACTGTCTCCAGATGAGATCATTCTGGATTTAGGGTGGACCCTAAATCCAATTACTGGTGTCATTATGTGAGAAAGGAGAGAGAGATTTGAGACAGGGGACAGATACAGAGGAAAGGCCACATAAAGACAGAGGCAGAGATTAGGATGATGCGGCCACACGCCAAGGACGCCTGAGGACACCAAGAGCTGGAAGAGGCAGGAAGGAGCCTGCCCTGGAGCCTCCAGAGGGAATCTGAACTTGAGTATGGACATGTGCCTCCAGAACAAAGAGAGATCATTTCTGGTGTTTGACCCACCCAGTGTGTGCTAGTTTATGTGCAGCCCCAGGAAACCAGCACCCCGTCCAGTCCCCCTGGTCACCTCTCTGGTCTCCTATACGGAGCTTTGGAGATGCTCTCCGGAGCAGCCTGGGGGAGCCAGCCTGCAGGAGCCTGGGGGCCACCTCCACCCAGGCACATCTTCCCTGGAAGTGACAGCCCAGCCTTTTCCCTGCACCTTCTCGGGGGAGCTGGCACAGGCTACTCCCCTTCGAGGACTCTCAACACCCGGCTGACACAGGGCAGGTGCCAAGAAATGGTGGATGCACGGAGGGAAGGATGAATGAGGGACTGAGCAAGCCAGGGCATCTGCCGTGAAGTGGAGATGAACCTTGGAAGCGAATGGGGCTCAGAGTGAACGAGAAGAGTCATTTGAACAAAATTGACATTCATAAAGCAAAGAACAAAAAGCTCTTACATTTTTCATTTTCAATCAATCTGCATTCATAAACATCTGTATTTAGTTTTCACATTGGCCTGGGAGTTCATTTAAATTTTAATTTCAATCACTAAAAACATGGGAGCTGTTATTCTTGTTCACTTTTTTTCCTTGGAAAAGATGAAAGCTCCTCGCCAAAATAAAAATAAGTTGCTAGCTTAATAAATAATGAAATACAAGGCAAACTACTAATGCTTAATTTTTCATACTGCTATGAATATTTCAGCAAATAATGGAAGGCTTCTTAGGTGCAATAACAAGGCGCCCAGGGGCCAGGGGACCAAGGCCGCCTTCTTCCCCTGGCCCTCTTGATGACATTTGTTTAAAATTGAGGCAGGAGTGAGTTTCATGTTCCAATTCATTGAAGGAAGATATTTAGATTCAAGATGACACCTTGGATTCTCTCTCCAACATGCCTCCTGAACCGTGCTGTCCCTTCCTCTCCCAGGAGACAGTGGTCAGGGCGGCGCACTCTGTCCTGGCTTCTCTTCATGCTGGCCACGCGCAAGCCCCTTCCTCATGTCACAGTGATGGCCTGGTGACTCCAGCGTCCCTGTGGAAGAGGGAGCCGTCACTCTCAGGGAGGAAGACAGGTTGGAATGGGACTGCTTGGGAGCGTGCACACGGAAGAGTTTGTCACAGATACACACGCATGCTCACGCTCATAAGTGCGTGCTCACATGCGCATGCTCACACTCACATGCTCACACTCATAAGTGCATGCTCACACTCATACACATGCATACTCACACGCACGTGCTCACACTCATAAGTGCATGTGCACATGCACATTCTCACACAGGCTCCCACTTGTAAGTGCATGCTCACACTCACACACATGCTCATACTCACACATGCGTACTCACGCACATGCTCATACTCATAAGTGCATGCACACATGCACAAGCTCACACTTGTAAGTGCATGCTCACACTCACACATGTTCATACACACGCGTACTCACACGCACCTGCACACGCTCATAAGTGCATGCGCACATGCACATGCTCACACTCACACACACATGCTCACACTCGTAAGTGCATGCTCACACACATGCATACTCACATGCACATGCTCACACTCATAAGTGCATGCTCACACACATGCTCACACTCACACACGCATACTCACACGCACATGCTCACCCGCAGCCCACTGTCCTCAGAAGACAGGCTGGCCCTCACCCAGGCCTCTCCGCGGCGGTTTCAGGTGTGCAGAAATGTCAACATCGCCTGCTTGTCTTCACAGGAACTGCACCCCCTCCTTCTGGCTTCATCCTTTAGGAATATCATTAAAGTCAGCCTCCATCACATCATTTCCAAATTCCCAAGACACTGCTGACATCGTTGGGTGGTGACACCCTCCTTCCTACCTTCTCAGCTCAAGTCAGAGCAGGTTTGCAGCCCTCTGTCCCCAGCAGACGCTTAGCACGGTGCCTGTGGGGGTCGGGTGGTAACTCATGGCTGCAAACAGTGTCTCCCAGGCCTGCCACCCGCCCACACACCCAAGGCCTGAGCGGAACAGTCTGGACTCATGCATGCTCATCCCCTCCAGGGACAATCTGGGGCGTCCCTGGGAGGCGCGGCAGGGCACTGGGACCCTGGGCTGACAGGTAGCTGTGGCTTCAGGCTCCGTTGCAGGAGAGCCGCTTTCCTGGCAGCCTGAGGTGGGAGCACATTGTCTCTACATCAATCTGGGAGCAAAGTCTGAGGACGAAGCTGGTGACCCGTCCTCGCCGAGGGTGTGGACGGCCGAGTGCCCAGAGAGCTGTGCCAGGGCCACTGTCTCCTCAAGCTCCTCCACGTTCTTTCCAGCACCTGCTCAGCAGCTTGGTCAGGTGGGTGAGATGTATGATTGTCCCTGCTGGTCAGACGTGGACATGGGGGCTCAGGCCACTGGACGCTGAGCTGGGTCAGCCCCAAGGCCAGTGCCGTCCCCAGGGGGCAGCTCGGCTTCATCGAGGGCCTGCCCCAGCCACGGGCCTGAGCCCACGGTCCCAGAGCAGGTTTACTGGGGAGGGGACTCAGAGGAGTCCCACCAGGGCCTGAAGCTCCTTCCTCCTGGGACCCCGGAAGACGAGTGGAGATGCCTCAGGTTCCACACTGCCCGGGAGAGGGAGGGAAGCTCTTGGCCCTGATTCCCACCAGCTGAGTCCCCCAGGCGGGCAGCTTTACAGAGGGGCAGGTGGGTCAGCCACCGCAGCCTCATGGGGGGCTTGTGAGCTGCCCGGAAGGCCGTGGGCGAGCCCATGTGGATGTGGACCCCAAGTGTTCAGCGCACAACTAAGGCGGCCCCCGGACCCTGGAGCAGGCGAGAGCCTGGGTCAGCGGAAGGGCCTGAGGGCACTTGCTCATTTTATACCCAAACACTGAGAATAGACACAGAAATCCAAAATGACCCTGTCATAGAGGCGGCAGTGGTCACTCGAGAGGGTGAGTGACCGCCCAAAGGCCCCAAGGTGGCAGTCAGGCCTAGAACCAGACTGCTGTCTCATTAACGGGGTCTCCAGGCGCCCAAGGCCCACCAGGACCAAGCATCCTTGCTCTGAGGGAGGCCAGCGGCCGGCCGTCCAGGGAGAGTGAAGGGCCAGGTGCTGGGTGGCTGCATCTGACGCGGGCTGTTAGTGGCCCGTCCACTACAGTCTTCCTGGTTAGGACCCTTGTGAACATTCACTGATCTGCACACAGGGGCTGCCTATTCCGTGAACCTGGGAAAGCCTCGGCCGGTGCCTGTCTCAGCCTTGGGTCCTGGGACCGGCCCTCACTGCCTCTTAGGAATCACCAGGATGTGCAGTGACCTTTGAGGTGCCCAGCGGACCCCGGCGCCACTGCACTTTCTGCTCGAGGCTGAGACGCCTCTGGCTCTGATCACCTCCACCCTCTGGTTATGGGGCTGGGGCTGGAGCTTGGGGCTCAGGCGGCCCTGGGAGGTGGCTAGCTTGATCCTCCCCTTCCTTTTGGATCCTCCATGGCCTCCTCGTGCAGGTCTGCCCAGCATCCCCTGACCCCTAACCATGCCCACCTGGGGCATGGTTGCTCCTGGGGGTGCCCCTGGCCCTGTCCACAACCCAGGACCAGCTTTGGAGTCACAGCCTTTTGCCAAGAAAGGACAGGGCCCCCTGGACGCCCATGGTGCCCGGCGGGTGGACTATGGAGACCAGGCCCTGGGGGCCTCTGTGTCCCCACGGTGGGGTTCACCTGCAGGACCCAGACCCTGCAGGGCCCCGTGGCACCTGCCGAGAGGCCAGGCAGAGCCAGGACATCAGGGACCGCAGGACACCCCTTCCTCCAGGGAAGGTGCAAGGGGCCTGCAGAATCTCGGCCCCTGGGACAGCGGGCGGCCCTGTCCTGGAGGCAGACCCAGTGCCTCAGCACAGCTGTCACTGTCTGTGTTCGAGGACAGTGGCCTCACAGCTGACATCCCAATTTAGTCACTGACTTTGGTGGTAGAATTGTGAAACTTTCTCTTTCTGTCAGATGGCTGTGCATCCTGTCACAGCTGACTGATCTTGCATTTAAACAGCTGCCTGCTGTGTCTCGGTGCCAGGAGAATAAGAGGAGATGCCAGTTAATATCGAGACAGTCAGCAAGGGGAAAGGAGAGGCGGCCGAAATAGGACTGCTAAAAATACGCAGCCTGGCCTTCAGGAGCAGGCCTGCAGGGCCCGAGGCCAGGCTCTTTCTTCCCCAAATGCAGGAAAGGACGGTCTCCATGGACATCGAGTTGAATTCTGGTGCTTCAAGCAGTGAGGGAGCCACACAGGGCCTTCCGTGGTCGGGGAACTCGTTATCAGAGCCCAGGAGGCCAAAAGCCTAAAGCCACCAGAGCACTGATCCTGAGCGCCACCACGCCCAGGCCCACGGCTTCTCTCACCGACCTCATAGCAGCCCCTCCAACACAGGCGGAGTCCTTATGCCACAGACCCCAAGACACCAGGGGTCCCCATGCTGCAGCCCCCAGACAGAGTGGGTCCCTGATTTACGGACCAGGCTCCGTGCTTGCGCAAGTGGCTGCAGCTGCTCGTGGAGGAATTAAGGAAGCGGGGCCTGAACCCTTTGGGTCTGGTTCCGGAGCCCACGCCCCCTCCACCACCATGCAGTGACCCTCAGGGCCCTGAGGTGGGATTCCGCCTGCCCCACGCAGGCTGCACGGCAGAGCGGTGCTCTGTCTGTGGAATGAATGAAGGCAGACTTGCCTCCCGGGAGGGTAGGAAGTGCCCAGGCCCCTGAAGGCACTGGCGGAGAAGGACAGAAGATGCCCCTGAGGGGTCCTGGCAGCTTTGGGCCTGCGTCCTGCCCACTCCATCCCCTCCCTCTACGACTTGCATGCGAGTGTGCACCCTAGCGCCTCCCTGCCCCCGTGCGGGCGAGATCTCTGATGAGAAGGGTTTTCTGGAGGAAATGGTCAGTAAGGAAATCAGCCCTTCGTTTGTACTACGTATTGCAAATGTTTCCTCAGTTATTCATGAGTCTTTTCACTTATTTATGGTGAGATTTTTATCAGTTAGAAGTTTTTGCGTGGCTGTATTCAATCAATCTTTCTTTTAGAGTCTCTGGGTTTTGTGTCAGATTTAGCCATTACTCAGACCAGGGATTTTTATAACTCTCTTGCTTTCTTTGGGAATGTTTTGGCCTCATCTTGTTTTCTAATTAATGTGTGGATTCCTCCAGAACTATCTTGGTGTGAAAGTGAAGTGGGTTCTGACTTAACTCTTCATTCACTCACCTGTCCATAGCAATCACCTCTAATTTATAACCCAAATTTACAGCTTAACTTAGAAAGAATTAATATCTTTGTTATACTGAGTCTTTCTATCCAAGAATATGGCGTTCTTTCTATTTTTTCTGATCCTTTCTTCTCTCTTCAGTCTTCTTTTCTGATCCTCAAAAGCAATTAAAGTTTTCTTTGGGAATATCCTGTCTATGTCTTGTTAGGTTTATTCCTCGGCATTTTATCTAAGCTATAGTTGTCACTAAATGGGGTCATTCTCCCATCCTTCTTCTAACTGCCCTGTTTTTACAGGAAGTCTATGGATTGTTACAATGAGTTTGCAGCGGCCTTATGGAATCCTCTTGTCTGTGATAGTGTCCCTGCAGTGTCCAGCTGTACACCCACACCGTCCTGAAATTACAGTCATTTTACCTTTTTTCTCACGTTTATGCCTCTGATTTCTTTCTCTTATCAAATTGCATCAAGGTGATAGCAAACATCTTTGTCTTGTTTCTGACTTCATGAGAATAACCCTAACGTTCCCCATTAAGCAGGACTTGAAAAACGTTTATTTCTTCCTGATTTATTTAGGGTTTTTATTCAAGAATGGATGCTGGATTTTACCAAATGCCTTTTAGGCATCAGTGGAAATAATTGTACGTTCTTCTGTTTAAGCTTGTAACACACCGATTTAGAAGAATAAATTTCCTGGTGTCCTAGGAGGACCCCACCTGGCCATGGTAGAGCATTCTTTCTCATGTGCTGCTAGATTCTACTGAGTAATACTTTATTTACTTAAGATTTTTATGTTGATATTCATAAACAAGATTGGTTTGTAGTTTTCGTTTTTGTGTTACCTTTTTCAAAATTGAATACCAATGTTGTTCTGCCTTCATACATACAATTTGGAAGATTTCCTTCTTCTTCTATGCTCTGAAACTGTTTAAAGGGCATTAATTATTAATTCTGTTTAAAGGAGTTAATATCTTAGTGATAGCGAGTCTTTCTATGCAAGAATGTGGTAGTTCCTTCTCTTTTTTCCAGCCTTCTGGAAGTAGCCGTGGAGTCAGCGTTTCCTGCAAGTGTGCACGTTGGCCCTGTGGGGCTGTCTGGTCTGGCTCCGGGGGTGGATGGTTCCTCCACTGCGCTCACTGTTTCTTCTGCGGTAGTTGGTCCATTGAGAGATTTGGTCTCTTCTGGGGGAGTGTTCATATTTCACATTTTCCTAGAAAAAGGTCCATGAGAGCCAAGTTGTAACTCTCGTAGGATTTTTAGTCTTAAATCTCCTTGCACCTTCTTCTCCCTCCTTTGTCATGTGTGTATTTGTGCTTTTTCCACTTTTCCTAACTGGCGCAAGCTGACCGCTGCTGGACGTGTTTGTCAGGGCACTGCTCTGTCGATCACCACAGACACGGAGAACTTGCTAGAACTGGCCTATTCCTCCTCCTTCCTCAGAGAGAAGAACTCTTAAGTAAGAATTAGACTTTTCTAAGGAAGAGTGTCATTTTTTCCTGACTTTTTCCCCTTAACACACTTTTTCCTAGTAAAATTCTTCAAATCCACCGGAAGAAATCTCCAAGGTTCTGAGGACAGGGTCAGGTGAGTGGGCGGCATGCATACCCAGCACCCTCAGAGCTAGGCTGAGAATTGAGGGAGCCGGATCCTCCAACAGGGGCGCTGGGAAAGGACCTTGGTGCGGAAGGCTCTAGACTGTGGCCAGTGGGGGCTGCTCGCCCTCCCCTCCCCCCAGGACACGTGGATCTGGGAGGGAGCAGGCCTGTCGCCAGGCCTCTGGCGCCTCCATCTGTGCCCTCTGCTCCCGAGTCAGAAGGGCCCATCTCTGAGCGAGGGGCTGCTGTCATCCCCACCCACCCTGTCCACGCTGGCAGGGGCTGCTTCCAGTGCCCCTAGAACTTTCCAGATCATCTGAAATCCCCACTCTCGGGGCCAGGCTGTCAGGGCAGCTGGGCTCCTCTTTCACCAGAGCCTCCTGTGCAGTCAGCCTGGTTACATAGAGATAGGAACCCCCGCTGACCCCGACTGGTGCTGTCTGTGCTCCCTCTACTGAAGGAACTGTCCTCACCGGACGCTTCTCTAGGTGTCACCACCTCCCCGTCCCTCTCTGCTCACCAAGCTGCCCACTGCCTGGGACAGAAGGACCTGCTCGGCCACCTTGCCCAACCTCCAGACCTCTCTGAGCCGGCCTCAACTCTAAGGTCCTTGAGCACAGGGAGGCCCTCCTGCCTCCCCTGGCATGGAGCAGGGAGCCCCCCACCAGGCACAGCACAAAGCCCATGTCCTGCTCTCTCCCCTGGCCGGGGTCTGTCCTCTCTGCCACAGGGAAGGACATGTTTATGTGCAGAATTCAGGCCTGGACGCAGGGGGGCTTGCCCCGCACCCCTAAAGTTACGACAAGTCAGCATCCGCCATCCTTCTCACTCCCAGGACAGCCTCCCCCGCCAGCTCTGTGGTGGCTGGGGGACATCAGTGGATGGATGGCTGAACTGCTCGGTGGTTACTGCAGTGGTGAGAGGAGCCGCAGGATGGGTGGGCATGTGCTCACACCTTGACGCGCTCCTGGCTGCGTTCTGGAACAGGTACTGAAGGGTTTTTGGAGGCATGTGGACAGGGAGGGGAGGGTCCACATGGCACCTGCCCACTCCACCCCTCCTGAGCAGCACTGGGTGTCATGCTGAGGTGGGCAGGGGACCCGTCCCCACCCTCCAGGGTGGGTCTGGACACAGGGACACAGCCAAGGTATGTGATGGGGACCACAAGTCCAAGTGGGCGTGACAATGCCTCTGGTGCGGGGCAGGAGGGGATCCTACGTGCCTCAGAGAGTAGGGCTGTAGGGATGGAAGATATTGCAAGGAGAGGAGTGTGTGTGCAGTGGGAAAAAAACCACAGTCCCCAAAACTGAATAAAATGACCCCAAGACTAGCAAAGAAGGTCCAGTCAGAGCCAGACTAGGGCCCCAATCGTGTATCGCCAGCTTCCAGAGGGTCTTCCAGAGACACAGATTAACCTGGATGGAGGCTCCAGCACCCACGTCCCCTGGAGGAGGTAAGCAGAGGACACTGGAACCACACTGTCCCCATGGAGATGGTGGAGATGCAAGATGCCGCAGAATGGCACGCGTGCCCCTCCTCCTCCTGCCCTGGTCACACTGCTTCGTGGGAGCCCGGTAACTCCTGGAGGGCCCTGTCCTCCAGGTCTGGCTGCTGAGACCCTGCAGCTCGGAGCGTCTGTGCCTTTCTGGCTGTCAGTGGTCAGGGCCACACGGAGGGGAACAGGGTTCCACAGTTCCCGGACATTCATTAGAGGAAGGGACCTTCGAGGGGCAGGCGCAGCCAGAGGAAGGGAGTGTAAGTCTCCTGGAGACACGGGCTGTGCTCTGAGGCACGAGCCAGCAGTCTAGGAATTAGGCTCCCACGATGGGGCAGGCGGCAGCTGTGTTAAAGGGAGCCCGAGGGCTCCTTGTGGAGGAAATCCCCGGGGGACCCTCAGAAACTGTGAGAGGCTGGGGACACAAAGGACAACACCCAGACCACACCTGACAACAAAACCCTGACCCACAGCCTGCAGGGAGCAGCCCAGGCCCGCCAGGACACCGTCAGTGACCACCAGCTTCTCTGGTTCCTGCTTCCCCTTCCAACTCAGGACCCCTCAAGGAAGTCAAAATGCTCCCAAACCAGTCGTGAGGATGCCCCACTTCTAGATCCCGCTCCAGCCTCCCAGCCCCCACCGGGGATCCCTGAGCCCCCCTTTCCACCATGAAGTCTCCACTGCTCTGCCTGTCTTTGGGTTTCTGCCAAACCCAAGTGACATGGGACCCCCACTGCAGTGCGCTCTGAGGACTCAGCCTCCGCTGTTCTCATCTGGGGGCCTGCGGTGACGTCCACGTCTGCGGGGGGTGGTAGGGAAGGAAGGTCCCGCGCCTGCACAACTCCTGCCCTGTGACTGCCCATCCTCCACTGGCTGGTGATGAGGGAAGGCCAGTGGGATAGTCTCTCCTGCCGCCAGGCCACCTCCAGGGGGTACAAGTGGCTGCACAGGGTCAGTGGTGTCAGCAACAACCAGCCAGAGACACAGGCGGAAAAGGAGAAAGGAACCGAGTCCCTCCTAACATCCCCTCCTGAGCCTGGGCTTGTCCCCCACACCCCACTCCCCACGTGCTCAGCCCCTTCCCCCTCTGACGAATGTCCTCGGCGGGTTGGAGTCTGGGGTCTGGATCTGCGGTCTGGGGTCCGGCTCTGGGTCTGGGGTCCAAGGTCTGGGTCTGGGGTTTAGGTCTGAGGTCTGGGTCTGGGGTCTGGGTCTGGGGAGATTGGGCCCCACTGGTCAAGTGACACCACATTTTCTGGCTCTGCAGGGCTTGCATTTCAGAGGACAGCCTTCTCTTGGCTCTGCACCCAACTCTAGTGCCTGTACCCCCTCTCCTCTTTCCTGCACTCCACCCTATCTGTGCATGTCAGGGGTGCAAGGAGGGGAAGGAACAAACTGACTTAACTCTTATTTATGGGACCTCAGGACATTTGCAAAGGCTTCCATGCCAAATAAAATTTCCAGCCTCGGTCTGCATGGTGTCTAACTTTCACACTTATGGACTTTTTCCTTTGGCTGAAGCAAAGCAATGCTGCTCCCTTATCAAAGGGCACCAGCCGTAGCAAGGAAAGCTTCTGGAAAGGTCTGATGCAGGAAGGGGAGCGGGCAGGGGCGTAGGCTGTCTGGATGATGGGACTCGGACCCAGCAAATCGGCACCAGGAAACCAGGGTCCCTGGGTCTGCGGCCACTCTGAGACTGGTTCCCTGCTGAGTGGGCTCACCGTGGCTGGTTCAACAGAGTAGAGTTCCTTCCACTGGGGTCTGCTGACCCTGGGGCCCCACACATGCTCGGAGGCCCTAAGTTCCATTCCAAACACTTCAAACGCTGCGTCTTCATTGTAGCGACAACCTGACCAACCTGAACCTGCAGAGCCGGGATGGTCTGGGCTGCACCTCCAGCGTGCGCCCCCCGTCCACGCCCGACACGCATGCCCACTTACGTCTGCAGCCCAACCAGAAAGGGCAGAGAGGACAAAATGGTGCCTCCCACCTGTCGAAGCGCGGACCTCAGCCACACAGTGTTTCCCCACAGGAATAGCACACAGTTGTGTGGGGCTCATGCTCCAGGGTCCCTCCAGGCTCCGGGGAGCCTGCTCCAGGCCGCATCGGGACACTGGGCAGCGTTGCGGTTTTGACAAATTAACTGAATGAGTGCTGCTAAGTTAAAGTGCATGGGTTTTCTGGTTTGTTTGTATTGAAATTGTAAATTTGCTTTGGTTTTATATTTGGGTAAATATAAGGGATTTACACCTTCTTTTATGTTTGTCAGTATTTAAGTACTAGGATTGTAGAAATGAATTTAGGCGAGCACTAGGGCCCAGGGGAGCTCGCCCCTCCTCACCTGTCCTCAGGTCCAGAAAGGCTGCCCCAGAGTGTCACTCCAGGACACCTCGGGCGAGGAGGCACCGGCCGCTGATGGACGACGGGTGTGCGGAGGGTGAGACTGGCGAGCAGCCAGCAGCCTTGGGATTGGTGACCACTCGCCTGGGACCCACGGTGTTCTTGAGGACAGAACACTGCAGCCTGTCCCCAGACACGTGTCTGTCCATCTGGCAGCATGTTTTAGGAGAACCGAACACACAGATAGCCTTTTAGGGTCTCCTAAAAAAGCTAATGGCTGAAGGACACCAAGTGTGCTGCCCTAGGGCCAGGCCTGGGGGCTCCTGAGCTCTGGGGGGGTCGGCCGGGGGGGCATCAGGCCAGGTCAGGGCGAGAGGTCACATCATCTGGGCCTCACTCAGCTTCACATGCTCAGAAATTCGAGCCTATTGTCCACCTGCTCAGGGCCTGCGTCTGCCCGGCTCACAGGTGCTGGTTCCAACACGCGCCCACTTGTAGGGTGATTCTCCTGGCTTAGTTCCTGCAGCGGCCCTGGAGCCCACAGCAAGGTGAAGAAGCCGAGGCTTGGCGAGACCGAAGTGTTTGCCCCAAAACTGCCCGCCCTGGGCTCTGGGCTGTGACTTCCTCGCGGGGGAACTCTACCTGGGCCTAGGAGGCTGGTCCTTTGAGAATGTGGGTCCTGTTCTGTGAGGTCTCCTGGAAGAGTCTTGCTTCTCCCCACAGACTTTTCTGCCTGAAGAGCGAGGCGGTGACCCCGGAGCCCTCTCCCCCGTGGGGCTGAGGACACGCTGAGCCCCCCTGGCCTTCCAAACCCCTGAGACAGAAGCTCGCCAGCAGATCTCTTGTTTGCAGAATATTTCTCGTGGACGACACTTCTGACCAGCTGCTTCCTTCACTAAATCCTGCTGCTGGAGTGAGCTGGGAGAAACCCGTCCTCCTGTGAGTCTCCTTTACTGTCCCACACCACCACACTCACAGCACTTCTGACGCCAGACGTGCGGGGCTTCCTCACACCAGCTGGGGTCCCCACAGTCTGACGCTGTTCTGACCCTCTACCCGGAGGTCAGGGCTCAGTTTCACAAGACGCTCCCTCTTCAGACACCCATCCAAGTCCAGGTCGTCACCTGTGCTTCTGACAGACAGGCTGTCCCCCAGACGTGCCACGACTCCCCTTAGTTTCAGTTAACTTGCTAGAGCAGCTCACAGAGCTCAGGAAGACAGTTTACTTGTTGTTTACCAGTTTATGATAAAAGGACGTGATAAAGGACACAGATGGCCATCCAGATGGAAGAGATGTATAGGGCATGGCATGTGGGAAGGGGCGCGGAGCTTCTCTGGGCTCTCTGAGAGCGCCACTCTCCCCGCACCTCCACCTGACCACCAGTCTGGAAGCTCCCAAAACCCCTACTACTGGGACTTTATGGAGGCATCCTCATGTAAGCATGACGGATCATTAACGGAGGATGGGGCTGGAGCTGAGAATTCCAAGCTTCTAATCCTGGCCTGGTCCTTCTGGTGACCAGCCTCTGTCCAGGAGCATCCAGGAGCCCACCCAGAGTCACATCAATGGAATAAAAGCTCCTAGTGCTCTTCTCACTTAGGAAATTACAAGAGTTTTAGAAGCTCTGTGCCAGGAACCGGGAGCAGAGACCAATACATACATGCTATGATCTCACAAGGAAGGTAAGAGGAAAGCTGCCATTCTAGAAGGTTCCCCTTGCCTTACGGTTTTGTACACAATGGGGACCCCTCCTAATGTGCTTTTCCTGACCTTCTGCCTCTTTCTCACCCTCAGACCAGAGCAGGAAGGGAAAAAACATCAACCCACCCTCACCACCACCAAATACCTTGGGTGGGCAAGGCCTTAGGTCCCGGTAGGTGAGGGTGAAGGAAGTGAGCCCCATCCCTACCAGGGGATGGCCAGGTGGGAGGATCCCCCTCAGTTGCCTTCCTGCAAGGTTCCAAAAGAGCTGCCATCTTGAATCCAGTGTTGGTGGTTTTGGGGTGTAACTGAACTCAATGGATTCATCTCTTGGTGAGTGTGGAGCCAAAAAGCACAACCAAGGCAGAAGTGGGTGAAGAAAAGGTTTATTGTTTGCACAAGCAATGGAGAACACTGGGGATAGCTCCCAATGCAGTGTTCCCCCAAGCTGAGTGCAGTCAGAGACTTTATACACCAGAGTGCAGAGGATATGTTACAACTGTGTAACAACTGGGCCCAGTCGGGCACATGTGCAGGCCATTACATAATGAGTTCAATGTAACATGCCATTACACAATGAGTTCAAGGTACCATTACATAACGAGTTCAATGAACGTGTCACTATGTAACCGGTCCATGGTGACTTTTGGACACTTGGAGTTGGAGCCATCATGTAAGTTTCACTGTAAGATGGCAACCCCTGCAAAAATGGGGACATCAACTTCTGAAAAAACAGCACATTTAGTTTTCTCCTTTTCTGGAAAACATTTGACAGACCACGTCAGTTACTGCTCAGATTCTCAGCAACCCTTTCCTTGCCTGGTTCCCGGTCACAGTGGGTGCCAGCTTCCACCCAGAGGGCTGAAGTATCCACCGGCTATGAAACCCACTTGTTCACAACCTCCATGGCGCTGTGGAGCTGGAGGGGAGGTGTGGGATGGAACTGCGTCAGACAGGCAGAGTGCTTGTATCCGCCTTTGGTCCTGGCACCAAAACAAAGGGTGCGTCCCCATTTTGAGTACACGGGGGTGTGCAGGTGGACTGGGGGCTATGGGGGTCCCTAGAGATGGATAAAGCGAGGGGCTCTGGTCGTGCACCCGTTGAGGCAGCTTCACACCTCCAGCTCTGTGCTCACAGGCAGATGTTGTGTTCAACTGGTTGAAGAACTAAAAAAAGTGCAAATTCTTAGGACACAGCTGCACAGAACTACCACTGGAAATTCAAAATCAGTGACAAAGTGGGTGTGGGAAAATGAGGCCTGAGATTTTCGGGCTGAAACCCTGTGGCCTTCCCAGCCCACCCCCACTCAAGCTATCTCATGGGCTCTTGTCCCTCCAGCCACACAGAAGTCACCATTTCATCACACTGTGGGACCTTCACACACCTGCCCACCCCACTCTCCCTCCAGATAACGCCAACTTGTTCTTTAAAATCAAGTTCACGTGACTCTCATGAGATTGAGAGTGAAGGGCAGGTAAACGAAATCCAAAGACTGGAAGGAAAATAGTCACCATCTATAAAGAGTGGGTAAAGGACCTGTATCCAGAATATGTAGGAACTCAGTAACTCCATAACAAAAACACAAACAGCCCAAGTTTAATAAATGGGCAAAAGACTTGAACAGACACCTCACAAAATCAAATACATGAAGGTCCAACAAGCATGTGAAAAATGCTCGACATCATTAGTCATTAAGGAAATGCTTACTGATCAAAGGCCACTGCCCACCCACTAGAACGGTTCAAATAAAAAGATAACATTAAATGTTGCCAAATATCCGGGGCAACTGGAATTCTCCTGCGTTGTTGGTGGAAATGTAAAATGGTGCAGCCTTTTGAGAAGTGGTTTGCAGTTTTTATGAAGAAAGAAATGCCCACCCTGTACAGCAGTGTCCCGCTACTCAGCATTTGCCCAAAAGAAATGAAAACAAATATCCGACAGACACCCGCACATGGAGTTCACGGCAACTTTGTTCATCATAGCCCAGACAGAAACACCCCGACGTCCCTCAACAGGGGAACAGGTAAACAAACCTCGTGTGTTCACGTATGGAATGCTACCAGCCACGTAAAGGAGCGGGCCGCTGGCACGCAGCAGCGTGGACGAGCCTCGAGAACACTGTGCTGAATGGCAAAAAAGGCAGAGACAAAAGAGAACATGTGGTTAAGAGTTCATTTGTAGGAAGTTCTAAACCAGGAAGACTGGTGACGGAAATCAGAGCAGAGCTTGTCTGGCGGAGGGTGGGATCGGCTGGGAAGGGACACGAGGGACCTCCAAGGGGTGACAGAATGACCCGCATCCTGATAGAGGTGAGGTTATGAGGTGTGCGCATTTGTCAAAACTCATCCAAATGTGACACTTAAGACCTGTGCCTTTCCCTGCAGGTAAATTATACACAATAAAAAATGGTACAGGAGAGAAGAGAGAAAGGAGAAGTGTGATCTTAACATCAGACAAGGCTGTGCTCAAGGCAAAAAGCACTGAAGGAGACAGAGATGGGCACTGATAACGACAATGGTGTCAACCACAGGAAAGATCAAATGGCCGTAAACACCTTTGTGCCAAATAGAATCAGATTTACAGAAATCGAGAAAGCGTATAGGCATGCAAGGAGACAGGATCACATTAGCGGATAAATAAAACAAGGTGAGGATGTAGAGACCTAAACAGGATAATCAATAGCACGTTCTACTGGATTTGTATCAAATACTTTTCAAGTGCCTGTGGGACACTTACAAGAATTGATTGCATATCTAGGCCCGAAGGAACCTCAGTAAATCCCAGAGAAGAATTGCAATTCTGGCTGTGCAAGCTATGGGGAACCACAGGCAAACCCAGAGAACATAGGAGGGAGCTGCTTTTACAAAGAAGGGGGAGAGGGCGGGGCTGTTCTAAAGGAAAGCTCATTGGGGGAGAGTGACAGTTCAGGGTGGCAATGGGCTTCTCATTGGTTGAGCTGTGATGTTTCTAATTGGCTGAGCTGCAGTGTTTCTGACTGGCTGAGCTGTGACATGTCTGATTGACTGGCCTGTTGCCGGGTGGGAACAGAAATCTTCCCTCAGTAGTAAAGTAGTTGTACTTTCTGTCGGAGATGCCAGTGTCCTCTCTTCCTGTTTGGTGACATTGACAATGTGATGGGGTGAGAGCTCCCCCTGCAGGCCTCCTGACCCAGTTTAGTTAAGGTTTCTTTAATTTCTGCAGTACATATCCACACAAATACACACAAGTACACACACACAAGTACAAACACACTATATATACATATATACACACACACACTTGCTGAAAACGAAACAAGAAAATGTCCAGTTTCACATGTTCTAGCAAACCTTAAGGAACACATAATTACAATGCTATGAAACCAGTGCAAGAGCATAGAAAAACAAGGACAAGCTTCTGAATCCTTTGTTTGAAAAGAAATTGTAGAACGACCTTAAGGAAAATACTAGCAGGAACAGATCCTCCTCCCAGCCCTCGGAAGGAACCAGCCCCGCAGAGAGGTTGATCTCAGACTTCTGTTTCTGGACTGTGAGGTGGTGAATTCCTGCGGTGTCAGCCCCCGGCTGGGGTGCTCTGTTACAGAAGCTCTAGCTGACCGATACTGCAGGCCTCGGGGGTCTCGCTGGAAAACCCAGACACAGAACACGGTCTCTATGTGCAAAGATGGTGACTCAAAATGCCGCTTTGAGGGACAGGCAGGGTGCGCTATGGACTTCCTGCTGCAGACGGGTGCAGGGGCCGGCTGGAAGCCACCTGGGGCGGTGTGAGAAAAGTCAGGGTAAAAGCGCCTGTGCTGAGCACCCTCGGGCTGAGGCTCTCCTGTGAGTCCAGTGTGTCCCTACGAGTGCAGATGCCTGGCCACTTGGGGGTGTCCGACTGGGTTGTCTCCGCCTTTTCTCGAGGCTTCTCCGGGTGCAGAGCAAGGACAAGGTGGAACATTTGGAGGGAGGAGGAGTAGAACTTCAGGGGGAAAGGCACGGCACCCCGATGCTTCCACACTTGATTCTCGGGCCAAAAAAGCAAAAGAGCAGTCTGTGCCTGACCTGAATTGTCTTCACCAAATGAAGTACCAGCTAGTGAACTCAGCTCTGTGTTCCACTCCTAGTATTAAGCCTGCTGTACAACTAGAGAAATAAGCTTTAATATTTAATGCTCTAGGATTCGGAAAATCTCCTACTACATAATGTTTGGGAGATACTTCCTCGGCGGGAATAAATATTTTATAACTGCTGTGCGCATGGTGCTGAGTGTCTTTGTGAATAAACAGACATATTTGGGAATCATCTGTGAGAACTAACAGCTGGTTCATTTAACAGGGACTTGAGCCTCTACCTTCAAGATGGTGCATGGCTCTAGATCCTGAGGAAAACATGGAGTTTAGATTCCAGAATTACATCTGGGCAGAACTTATTTTATCATGTGTATGTATGTGTGTATATATGTATATCTCACATATATATCATGTATATATACATATGTGTATGTATACATATTTCATCATCCTTTGGATTTTAAATTTTATCTAAGAAAACTTAGACACAATGCTTGTCAGAAATCCGCCCCCACTGTGGTCTGCATTTGCATCCTAATCTTCACTGACAGGCAAAGTTGAAGCCCTGGTGAGGACATCAGTTAGGAGTGTCCCAGAAAACACAAAGCAGCCATAGATTTAACAAGAAAGAAGTTTATTTCTTTCTCACATAAGGCCATCCAGGACTGAGCAACTGCCACACAGGCAGGAGACCCAGGCTCGCAGCATGGAGGGTTCCTCCTCGTGGCACAAAATGGCTGCTAGAGCTCCAGTGTTTGTAGCCACATTTCCACCAGCAGACAAAAGGAAGGACCAAAGAAAGGGTGCTCTCCCTTTGAGAAAACTCCCCTAAAACTGCCTTAAAGTGATCAGAACTAGATCACTTGGCCACACTGGCTACAAGGGACACAGGAAGTGGGGTAGCCTTGTGCCTGCCAAAAATTGGGGGTCTAATCCTGAGGAAGAAGGAGAGAAGAGAGAGTAAGAAAAGATGAGCAGTACAAGGAGCAGCACAGATTTCCCCAAAGCCTGGGAGGCAAGGTAAAGGAGGGAGTTGCTTCTGCCACGGCTTAGCTAACGACTTTAAAATCTCCAAGACATTTTCGTCTTCTTAGTCTGTCCTACTGGCTCACACAGTGATGTCCCCCTATTCCTCCAAGGCCTGGAGTCAGCTCATAGCCATCCTGCCCTTGGGACCCCAGGTCCAGTGCTCCTCAGCCGCATCACTGGGTCACAGCCTGGCCCTGCTGCACGGGCTACCCAGCCCCTCACCCTCACCACGTCCCAGCCTGCCCCAGCACACCGACACCCCACTTTCTCCCCACCCACCAGCTCTTCTCCCCTAGTGACCTCCACGTCCAGCATGCCGGGCACTCTCTGCCTGATACCTGCACCAAGCTAGCCCTGTTCTTTCACCCTTGCCACATGCCAAGCCTCCCACCCCAAAGGACCCCGACGGGACCTTCTCCTGTCCTGACTCAAGCAGCTGAGCTCTGCAGGAGCCTCACGGGGCCAGGGTGCCACTCGGGGGTCATGGCCCCCAACCTCGACGAGAGCTCGGCTCTGCCCCAGCACCCACAGGAGCCTCTCGTCACTCACTCCCTCTCCCTCTCCATGCTCAACCCCAACAGTCCTCACCCTCAGCAGACGACCAGGCCTCCAATGTCCTCAAAAGCAGGAGCACTTGGCAGAGAGTCCCTCAGCTTCCCAGGGCAAAACAACTGCCGGCCTACAGCTTCTCCTCCTCCTGCCCGCCTGGCCTGGGGGAGCCCCAGCTCCCTCTCATGTCGGAGCTCACGTCCTGGAGCTCCTGGGGCTTTGTGTTCGGTTTGGCTTGGTTTGTCATTGAGGTACGATGGACATAAAACGAGATGCTCCGGCTTTAAATGTTGGCTTCAATGAGTTGTGAAAAATGTACACAGTTGTGTGCCTGATGCTCCAGTCAAGATGTGGACCTTTCCGTCACCCCCTTCCCTGTTAACCTCCCACTCTGATTTCTACTGCCTTAGGTCCCCTGTGCCTGTTCTAGAATTTCATGTGTGCAAGTTAATAAACAGAAACCTCATTTAAAATGGAGTCAGGAGGCCAGAAGGGGGAGCTCCCAGCAGCACCATCCCATGTCAATACAGACCCCAACAAGAAGAGAGGACCATGCACCCAGAGCAGGAAGCCATACTGACTACCCCAGCAGGAGGAAGGAAGATTCTCTCCTTGCCTGGCAACAGCTCAGCCAATAAGAGACTGTCACAACTCACAACTCAGCCAATGAAAAGCCACTACACTTTGAACTCCCAGTTTCCTCCAATGGACTCTTTGTTTGTAACAGCCCCTCCCTACTCCCCCTTCTCTTCTATAAAGGAAGCCTTCTCTCTTTTGTTCTCTGGACTTGCCTGTGGTTTGCCATAGATTGCATGTCCTGAATTGCAATTCTTTGATGTTCCCAAATAAATCATTTTGCTGGTAAAACAACTGGCTGTTCATTTGTTTTAGGTTAACATTATTTGGAGGTCCCACTGAGATCCAGAGAAGACCCCTGACGACTCCGAGGAGGGTGAGCAGACAGGTAACAGGTGCTGGTACCCACAGAGCCCCTTGTGCTCACTGCTTTCTCAAGGATCCCGGAGTTTGAGGGTAAGTCTCTCCTGCATCTCGAGCTCCACTCTTTTTGCATTGTGAAGCTCTCTAAGCTTTATTTGGGATCTGATTTTTTGTTTTTTTTAAGACTTCGTCCCTTCTTTAAAGGCTTTGTCCTTTCTGTGGGTCCTTGTTTGGCACTTTGGCTTGACTTGTTGAAATAAGGTGCTAGCCTTTGGTCCAATTCCAGAAATGGAATCCCACAGAGGGCTCTTCTATGCCTGGTCTTTTGCTCACTGTTGTTCAGATTCATCCATCTTGTTGTAGTATGACTGGTTCATTCTTTTTTATTGCCGAGTAGTGGGTCATTGTGTGACTATACCACAGTCGCTTATTGCTGGATATTTGGGTTGTTTCCACTGTGGGGCTATGATGAATAAAACTACTATGAACATTCTCATACAAGTCTTTTTGTGGATACATGCGTTCGTTTCACTTGGGTAAACACCTAGGAGTAGAATTTCTGAATCATAGGGTATGTGCATGTCTAACTTTATTAAAAACTTCCAGTTTTTCAGTGATTGTATCATTTTACCTTACCACCAGCAGTGTATAAGAATCCCAGTTGCTCATATCCCACCATATTTATCATTATTGGTCTTTTTAATTTTAGCCATTCTAATGGGTCTAAAGTGGTATCTCATTTTGATTTAAATTTTTATTTCCCTGATTACCAATGATGTTTTTATGTGCTTACTGGATATTCATACATCTTGTACTATCAAGTGTCTATTCAAGTCTTTTCCCATTTTTTTACTTGTGTTTGTCTTTTTATTATTGATTTATAGGCTTTCTTTATATAATCTAGATACAAGTCCTTTGTCAGATATATCTATTGTGAATATTTTCTCCCAACCTATAGGTTGCCATTGCATTTTCTTAACAGTGTCTTTCGAAGAGCAGAGGTTTTACTTTTGATGAGGACAGATTTATCTTTCTTCTTTTATGGTTTCACTTTTTATGTCCTATCTGAGAAACTTTTGTCTGCTCTAAGATGGCAAAACATTTTATGTTTTACTCTAGAAGCTATACACATTTAAATTTTACTTTTGAAGTCTACGATCCATCTCAGACTAACGTTTGTGCATGGTGTGATGCAAGGATCCAGGTTCATTTCTTTTCTCCTTCACTATCCAGTTGTTCTAGCATCTTTTGTTGAAAAGACTTTCCTTCTCCCCATTGAATTGGCACATCTATCAAAATCAATGGATTGTATATGTGTGCATCTGGTTCTGAACTCTTTCTTCTGTTCCTTTGGTCTACCTGTCCATCTTTCACCAATATCACACTGTCTAAAATACTGCAGCTTTACAGTAAGTCTTGAAATCAAGTAGTGTGAGTCCTCCAACTTTGTTCCTCTTCCTCAAGTTATCTTTTCCATTCTAGGTCCTTTGTGTTTCCATATAAATTTTAGAATCAGCAGTCAATTTCCAGAAAATCGCCTGCTGGGATTTCGAGTGAGATTACATTGAGTCTAAAGATCAACATGGGGAGAAGGGACTTCTTACAAACATCAGTCTTCCAGTTCATGGGTGTGGCATATCTCTCCATTTATTTAGGTCTTCAGTTTATCTCAGCAATGTTTTGTAGTTTTCAGTGTAGCAGTATTAGACATCGTTTGTTAAGTTTATTCCAAAGTAGTTTGTCTTTTATGCTTTTTTAAGTGGTATTTTTCCTTCCTTCTCTGTTTATTGCTAGCACAGTATCTACAGATACAATTAATATTCATGTATTGATGTTGTATCCTGCTCCTTGCTAACTTCCCTAATTAGTACTTGTAGTATTTTTGTAGATGCCACAGGCTTTTTTTACATACACAATCATATTGTTTATGAATAAAAACCCATCAGTTTAAAAGTGCTTGTCATGCACCTTTAAAAAGACCCCTCCCCTTTGGTGTCTTTAAAAAGACACCAAAGCCCCTACATTATCACCACCCAGTCTCTTTCCTCCTCATTAAGAGCTAAACTTCTTGAAAGAGTTGTGTATCTCTCTCTCTCCACCCTGTCACCCTCACTTTTCCACTCCCTCCAACTGGCTCTGCACTCCCAGTTCAGAGAAATGGCTATTCCTGGGTCACCGACGGCCTGCATGTTGGTAAACCCAACAGCTATTTCTCAGTGCTCATTTACTGATGTTTTGGCTACATTTGACCTCGCTGATCCCTCCCCCCTTCAGAACACCGTTCCCTTGGCTTCTGGACCCAGCCCTGTGTGGCTTCCCTTCCATCTCTCTGGCCCTCCTTCTGTCTCCACTGAAGCTGTTCCTGCTGCTCGTGGCCTGGAGGTCTCCAGGGCTGGTCTCCAGCCCCCTGCTCCTCTCCCTTGGTGTGCTCTCCCTCAGCAATCTCAGCCACACCCCATCACTTCTAAGCAGCTGTTCGAAGGCCTGCACCTCCAGCCCAGAGCTCTCCTCTCAGCCCAGATCCCTCCTACAAATGTCAACTCTAAGCACCTCAGGATCCCACAAGTCCCAGACAGAATGCCCGGACTTTCTCCTGAGCCCTCCGCCAGCTAGTCCTTTCCCAGAGTTCCCCCCAAGGGTGTGTGCTCTCCCTCCATCCCAGTGTGTAGTCTCCAGGGCCATGGCCTCTTGGCCCTCCCTGGCCCCACACCTGCTCCATCACTCAGACCTGCTCTTCCCTTCCTGCCCTTGTGTGTGCGCCAGCCCACTGCCTCTCTGCTTGCTCACACTGGCTAGTCCTCATCAGTCTCACCCTCTCCAAGCCAGTTTCCACCTCGCACCCACAGAAAATGCTCAGACCCACACACAGCATTTAAGGCACGCCTGGGGCTTCCTGTGGATGTGGGAAGAGGAGAACCCCGGCCCGGCAGTAGCTGTCTCCTAGCTCACAGCACTGTGCATCCCCAGCTGGCCCCTCCCTCCTCAAGGCCTTGGAAGATGCTACTCTCTTGGCATCCTCAGCCCTCCTTTGTCAGGCACCTCCTGTCTTCTTTCAGATCTGAGCTCAACTGTCCTCTGTTTGGAGGACTCTCCCTACTGCGCCCCCCCCCCCCCAGGATCAGGTCCCTGTACAAGCTGTCAGGCTCCCTGGCCTCCGCTGGTGGCACTCCCCCAGGCGCACATTTACTCCGTTTCTGCGATGTCCTGTACCCAGGGGGGCAGCCTATCCACCCCGCTGCCTGCCCAGGCCCCGCTCAGCCCTGGCCCACGGCAGGGGGCAAATAACTATTTGTAGAGTGAATGAATGAATGAGCCAAGGAATGCAGGACGATGCTCCAGGAGAACGTGACGGGGATCGCCCAGGGCCAGGACTGGAACCCAGGGCAGCGCCAGTTTGCAGCATCGTCAGGGGGTGGGGGCGGGGGCCATCACCCAACACGGGCGACCGGGCAGCAATGTGGGGGCTTTGGCCGGTGTGCGGGACCAGAGCAAGGGCGGACAGGCCTGCAAGAGCACGACTCCCACGCGGGCGCGCCCTCCCCTCCCGCCTCACCCTCTCCCATCCGCTGCCCCCACCCCGCGCCCCCTCCCGCCCCGCGTCCTCGCTCCCGCGGGGATGGCTGAACCAGTGCGGGGCTGTGGACGCGGCGGCGGTTCGCCCCGGACAAGTGTGGCCCCGCCGCCGACCCGTAGGACCGGGCCGCGTCCCTCTCGGTCGCTAAGCAACCGCCGGCTTCTCCGCGCCGGAGGAAAGCAACCGGCCGCGGGCGGCGGGGCCATGGACCTGGTGGTTACGGAGGAGCTGGCCCGCGCCGAGAGCCAGCAGGGTGGGCGGGGGCCCCGACCCCTGACCTGGGGAGACCCCGGACCCGCCCTAACCCCTGGGACAAGACCGACCCCCGGGACCCCGCCTGATCCCGCGGCGGCCACAACCCCCGTCCAGGCCCTGGGGTTAGGGCCATGACCCTTGCGCCTCGGGAGACCCGGGAACCGCCCCACCCCTGACCCAGGGAGGCCCTAGGACCCACCAAGACACCTGCTACCCTCCCCCCCCTTGGTCGCAGCCCTGCCAGACTCAGTGACCTGTGGAAGCCCGCACTGCGCGGATTGTCCGCCCGGGCAAATGTGAACTAAGGCGCCTTTTTACAGAGAAGGGTTTTGTCGTTCTAAGCCGTTCCTCAGGATTATTCACTCCCACTGCTTCTGAAGCTCCAACTGGCCGCTGCTGCAGGAGGGGAGCGGGCTGTGCAGGGGGCATCTTGCCCCTGGCTGTCCTCTCCCTGGAGACGACCGGGCCCCTGCAGCCGCAGAATCCCGCCCCCAGGCCTCTCTTGGACCCGCCTGACCTCCTCACTCTTGCTCGGTGATGCGATGGGCTCCTTTTCCTGACCAACTCCTCAACTGCCGTCCTGATAGATGCTGCCTCCCTGAAGAGGGCCTATGAGTTGATTAAGTCAGCCAACCTGGCGAAATCGGAGTTTGACCCGACAGAAAGCTTCAGCCCCGACCTGTTCGTTCTGTGTGCGGAACAGGCCCTGAAGGTAATTAAGCCCAGGGCTCCTGGGACGTCGTGTCGGGAGATCTCTGTTTCTGAGTTTATAATGGGAGCAGAAGGTGGGACTGGGGAGAGCGGCAGCGCCTGGTGGGGTGGTCCACGCGAGGAAACCACTGGGTCTGTCCTCAGAGCAGGACAGTCGTGTGTTTATGGGAAGGGAGGCAGCGCCATCCCAGGCATCTTTCCAGCCCTTTTATGGCGGAGGTGTTCTCTTGCAGATGGGGCAACCAGAGGTGAGCGAGGACTGCATCCAGATGTACTTCAAGGTGAAGGGGCCAGTCACGCAGTTTCTGGGTCGAGCGCACCTGTGCAGGGCCCAGCTGTGTGCCCCCAAGTCCACCGAAAACCTGGTGAGAGAGGGTCCTGGGTCCCCAGGCCCACCGGGCACTGCCAGCAGGAGCGCACCCTGCGTGCCAGTTCCTCCGATTTTCTTTATTAGTCATTTGAATCGTGGAGCTTCGCATGCAGTCTCAACACTCCCAGTGAGGTGGAGGGCACATGCTCGCTAGTTCCCCGTCTAAAATGAACACGTAATGGTTTGTCCTACTGTGTTTTTTTCCCTGAGGTTGCCTTGATTCTCCTCAAAATTCCACATCTGGTATCGCAACAGTAAAAATTTCACCCCACTTCCAAAATTGTGTCAGGCTAGACAAATCTTAAAGCTTTTTATTGAGTCAAGTGACAGATTGACTTTCAGTGACGGGAAACTTGCAGTGTTTCCTGTTTATGCTTTTCCCTAAGCAGTGGAGTCTGACTTGCATCCTGTTTGACGTTTGACCTTTGTATCCCAGTGCCGCGGTCATGCCGTCATGCCGCAGCAGCCCTCCAGCCCTTGAGCCAGGCAGAGGGGAACTTCCAGGGAGAGAGGCCAGGCGCCCGAGAGCACACGCAGCCGTGGCTTCTGCTCCGTGCTCCAGCTCCTGATGCTCCGTACGGGGGGCCAGACCAGTCCTCAGAGAGGCTTCAGGTTCACGGAAGTGATAATGAGCAGTGATCGAGGTCTCACTGGCAAATTTGATTTAATTGTGTGTTCTTTGTGTTGTTTTAGGAGGAATTTGAAAATTGTGTGACTCAGTATATGAAGGTGATCAACTTTGCCAAAGGAGAACCGAGGTGGGTACAATGGAATCAGCCGTTTCTAACTGATTGTGTAAAAGGTTCAGAAACAGAATTTACCAAGTGGTTCTATCTGTTCAGACTGTAGGGGTTTTTTGTCCTTGTTTTGTGTTTTTGATGCATTTAGGGTCATAGACTCACATCTCTGACGTGAGAACTGGCTGCGTGCGCGTGCAGTTCCCTTAGCTGCATCCTCTACCCCCTTCAGCGGTATCTGTGATCTGTGGATGACTTTTGTCAGCTTTCTCTATGGGCTTCTCCTTTTACCCGTCCCCAGGGCCCCCTCACTTTCTGTGGGGGGTTCAGCATCTCGGGTCCCTCCCCGCGCTGCCCTCACTTGCTTATACTGCCCCTGGGGGACCACCTGGGCCAAGGCCTCATGCCTGTAGAGGTGATTTAGCTGAAACTCCAGCACAGATTGCTACTTAATTAATGTTTTCTTCATCAAAAATCAATATTACTGAAACTGTTAAGCTTGCATACAAACTGGCATTAGTACAACCTATTTAAATAGGACACGACATTTAAAGGAGATGTAAGTATACATCCTAGGTTCACTGATGGCCATCTCTGGCCAGCCAGAGATGGTGCTGTTGTAGGTGCTGGGGATACAGGGCCCAGCCCTGCAGACCCTCTCTCAGTGGGGACGTGTGGCCGGGAGACCCGACCTTGAACCAGAGGTTCTAAGGACAGTGGGTGTTTCAAGGGGACTGTGCCCTGGAGCTGTGAAGCTGGGGTGGTGAGCACCCTTGGGGAGGGGCCTGGCCAGTGCTGCACTCTAGGGGGTCTTGGGGGCACCTCCAGACTCGATGGGGGTCCTAGATGGGGGATCAGGAGCCTTGGGGGCTGTCAGGACCACCTTTAGAAATAGACCTGGGAGAGAGGGGCTGGGAGAAGGGCCCTGGGTGGTCCTGGAGAGAGAGGATGGCAGGGCCAGGGCTGCAGCAGTGGGGAAGAGAGAGGAACCCAACGTGAGGGCATGGGGGAGTGAGTCTGCACAGCCTCCGACCACAATAGGAATCACGAGAAGAGTTTGTGGGGACGTGAGCTCCTTTCTGGATGTGGCATTCAGCAAACACAACAGGCTGACCGGAGTCCCTCCAGGCAGAGGTGACTGACCATCTGGACAGAATGCCGAGGGTCAGAGCTTGCGCTGTTCATGACGTCTTGCGCTTCCCCTCCTTTCGTAGAAAAGCTGGGGAAAAAATGAGTCCTGACCCAGGTCATTCCATGGCTCTGAGTAAACGCCATGAAGGAGCAAGTGGACTTGTCTTATTGCCTACATCTGAAGTCTTCCTCCTTCCCGAGTAATAGTGGTCATGAGCAGCATTTGTCCGTCTAATGACCCGTTAGAACGCCACCAGGTCCCTGGGCTCCAGAAGGCAGGGCTGGCCCCTCTGGAGAGGCCTGGAGTCAGGCACATTGGCCCCTGTGGGTCCCTTACTCAGATAACTCCGGTGGCCCCTGCAGCCCTCAGGAAAAAGCCCAGCTTCTGAGGCTGCCCCTGCTCCCTTCCCCACCCCCCCTCCTCCTGCACTTTGCACTTCGTGCACAGGCACAGGGACTTTGTTCCCTGAATGTCCTGCTCTCCCTCGTCCACCTGCCTGACCCTCTTTCCCTGAACTGCTCCCCTGACTGATTCCCAGTCACCTTTCAGGTCTCCAGGGATGTCACCTCCTCCAGGAAGCCTTCCTTGATTTTGCTCTGCACTTGCCCATTCTTGTCTATCCCTTGGAAACCCAAGGAGGCCTTGCTCACTAGTGTATTTTCACAGGGAACAGATCACTTTGTTTTTGTTTTTCTTTTTAAAGATTTTATTTATTTATTTTTTCCCCCCAAAGCCCCAGTAGATAGTTGTATGTCATAGCTGCACATCCTTCTAATTGCTGTATGTGGGACACGGCCTCAGCATGGCCGGAGAAGCAGTGTCTCGGTGCGCGCCTGGGATCCAAACCCGGGCCGCCAGCAGCAGAGCAACCGCACTTAACCACTAAGCCACGGGGCCGGCCCGACTCGATCACTTTGTGAAGTGAGTGAATGAGTGAAAGGATCTCTGGTTGGACCCAGCACCGTCTGAGCAGGGTGCCATGGCTGCCTCCAGGGCAGGCTGTGCAGGGCGCTCATGCAGTGTGGGCCAGAGCGTGTCAGACGCAGCTGCTGCCATCTGCTGGAGGCAGAGGACTCGAGGTTCCCTCCCAGAGGGGGCTCTGGGCAGGCTGCCCTCTGACCGCATCTCCGTGGGACTTCCTCTTGCGCCACAGGTACTACTTCCTGCTGTACAACGCCTCAGTCCTCTACTGGCAGACGGTGAGGCCGCTTCTCAAGCCTGGATATCGTCACCATCTGATCTCCAGCCTCTCCCAGATTGTGAATGTGCTGAATCAAACTGAGGAAGAGGACAAGGCCTGGCGGGCAGAGCTGATGCTGTGAGTCTGAGCGCCCACCCTGCCTTCTCCCAGAGGGGTGATTATTTTACACGGCGGGGTGTATGTCGTTGCCTCCTACTCTGCCGTTAGAACTATGTTGTCTGTGTGTCTTGTCTGGAGATGTTTCTAAACTCTGTGGGTGACATCACAGTGTCCTGATTATAGCGGTGTTACAACAGGGCAAATGTTTTGACTGAAAACGCAGGAAGTGTGAGCCTGTGTCATAGTCCCAGCTCGTGGTTTAAAGCTTAGCTCAGTAGATTGTTAGTGTAACAGACATTCTAGCAACATAAAGCTCAGCCAGAATGGGCGTCCGTGTCTAGGCGCCCCTGTTAGGGGCGGGTGCTGAGTGCATGGCCCCAGGGGCGGCCCTGCGGAGCCACAGCAAGGGATGTCAGCAAATGGTCCTTATGCTGGGGGAGTGAAAGGCAATCTGTCAGACTTTTCCTGTATTTGGGAAGCCATAGGCAAGGAGGACCCAGAGAATCTGCCCTGAATTCAGAATCCAGAATCTGCAGGCTTTCCTTACCTGCTTTATGGCCATTTGGGGAGCCTTTAACGGAAAATAAATATAAATACAATTTTTCTTTAAAAGGTCATTTTTAAATACCTTAGGTAATTAAAGTGCAAGCAGTTCCCTTTCCCTCCTGCCAGCAATAGCATAGCTTTCCCAGTGCCTGCTGGCCTGTCCTCGGTGAGCCGCAGACTGCGGGAGTGAGGTTAGGAACTGGCCCATTTGTGTATCTTTCTGAAGTTTGTAAACATAAAAATAATACAAGTATAATAACCTGGTTATTACACATTTGCGGCAGAAAATGATTTCGTCAAGGTTTAATACCCACTACTGTTATATTATCCAGGGAGCTTCTGGAGTGTTATCTGCAGGCTGGAAAAAAGGAGGAGGCCGCTAAGTTTTGCACCACTGCAGCACCGTTCATAAAAGCTAACGTGCCACAGAAATATCGACAAATATTTTCTGTTATGGTAAATTGGCATATCAAAAAATGTTGATAGAAGTAATTTTCTTAAATGTCATTGTTCAGAAAACTGTGTATACAAAGAGCAAACAAGTCCATCCGTTGAGAGATATAAAAACATACATATGTGCATATATGGACAAAACAAAAGAAAATCTCTTTTCTTCTTTGTGACCACTTGGATATTTCTTTTGTAAGAGCATTTAATTAAAAAAAAAGTTAGCAGAAAATTTGTAAAGAAAAAGTAGTTACCATGACAACATGTATGAAGAGCATTCATCATCTATTAATTTTTGTGTCTAGGAAATCAACTAAGTTATATATGTAAAACTAAATATAAAACATAATTAATGAGAAGATACTTGTTAATTGTAAATATTAATTTTAAGTGAGGAATATTTCAAAATAATAGCTACAAAATATCTAGATCTCTACCTAATTATTTGTTTAAATCAAAATTAATATTCTGTTCCATTTTCTAACAGGTGCGACATGAATTAATGGATGAGCTTCAATTAAAAGAAGAAAAGAAAACTTCCCTTAGCCTCTCTGTCACTTTCCACATTAATATGCTAAAAGCGTAAGTGGTTTTCAGAGGGAGAGCAGGAGTTGAGTTTTACAGGTGCTGACGTGGAGTCTCTGTGCCCTCAGTGAGGGGATGTGGTGTGCCAGTGGGTTGGTGAGTGTGGAGTTGCAGGGAGAGGCCCTGCAGGGTGGATGGGACTCTGCCTTGCCTCGCTTTACTAAGACACAGCCAGTGAGGTTGCCAAGGGTGGCTGTGGCTTATAAGTCAGTGAAGAAAGTAGTTTTAGGAGGAGAGTCACCAGCTTTATCAGATGCTTCTGATGGGGGTTGCCGATGTGCCTACAGACTGGACCATGAAATTGAGCAAAACAAGAGTAGTTTGTGGGTGAAACCCTGATGGGAGCGGGTTAGAGTGAATGAGGGAAAGGAAGTGTACCCAGGCAGAGACCTGCTACAGTGGCAAAAGGGAATTAGTATGGTGGAGATCCTGAAGTGTGTGAGAGGAGCAGGGAGTGAGGAGCTCCCATTGTGTGTGAGAGGAGGGGGGCTGGAAGAGATCCCAGTGTGTGTGAGAGGAGGGGGAAGTGAGGAGAGGCCAGTGTGTGTGAGAGGAGGGGGACTGAGGAGATCCCAGTGTGTGTGAGAGGAGGGGGAAGTGAGGAGATCCCAGTGTGTGTGAGAGGAGGGGGAAGTGAGGAGATGCCAGTATGTGTGAGAGGAGGGGGACTGAGGCGATCCCAGTGTGTGTGAGAGGAGAGAGACTGAGGAGATCCCAGTGTGTGTGAGAGGAGGGGGACTGAGGAGATCCCAGTGTGTATGAGAGGAGGGGTAAGTGAGGAGATCCCAGTGTGTGTGAGAGGAGGGGGAAGTGAGGAGATCCCAGTGTGTGTGAGAGAAGGGGGAGTGAGGAGATCTCTGTGTGGTTGAGAGGAGTGGGGAGTGAGGAGATCCCAGTGTGTGTGAGAAGAGAAGGGACTGAGGAGATCCCAGTGTGTGTGAGAGGAGGGGGAAGTGAGGAGATCCCAGTGTGTGTGAGAGAAGGGGGACTGAGGAGATCCCAGTGTGTGTGAGAGGAGGGGGACTGAGGAGATCCCAGTGTGTGTGAGAGGAGGGGTAAGTGAGGAGATTCCAGTGTGTGTGAGAGGAGGGGGAAGTGAGGAGATCCCAGTGTGTGTGAGAGAAGGGGGAGTGAGGAGATCTCTGTGTGGTTGAGAGGAGTGGGGAGTGAGGAGATCCCAGTGTGTGTGAGAGGAGAAGGGACTGAGGAGATCCCAGTGTGTGTGAGAGGAGGGGGAAGTGAGGAGATCCCAGTGTGTGTGAGAGAAGGGGGACTGAGGAGATCCCAGTGTGTGTGAGAGGAGGGGGACTGAGGAGATCCCAGTGTGTGTGAGAGGAGGGGGACTGAGGAGATCCCAGTGTGTGTGAGAGGAGGAGGGAGTGAGGAGATCTCATTGTGGTTGAGAGGAGGGGGGAGTGAGGAGATCCCAGTGTGTGTGAGAGGAGAAGGGAGTGAGGAGATCCCATTGTGGTTGAGAGGAGGGGGGAGTGAGGAGAACCCAGTGTGTGTGAGAGGAGGGGGACTGAGGAGATCCCAGTGTGTGTGAGAGGAGGGGGACTGAGGAGATCCCAGTGTGTGTGAGAGGAGGAGGGAGTGAGGAGATCCCATTGTGGTTGAGAGGAGGGGGGAGTGAGGAGAACCCAGTGTGTGTGAGAGGAGAAGGGACTGAGGCGATCCCAGTGTGTGTGAGAGGAGGGGGACTGAGGAGATCCCAGTGTGTGTGAGAGGAGGGGAAACTGAGGAGATCCCAGTCTGTGAGAGGACAGGGGAGCTGTCCAGAGGGAGGTGGGTTGCTGGCCCTGCGTCCTGGAGCAGGGGACATGGGAAGGGCAAAGCATCCCACAAAGGTGGGCCCTGTGTGTGGGACTGGCTCTGGCAGGATCTGGATCTGGAATGTACTCCCCAATTTATTTCTATAGAGGTGGCGAGTTTGCTTCCCAACCCAGCAGCTGTTTTGTGCCATTCTCATGTGTGTTTATTTAAAAATGGAAAAAAAGCCGCTTGTTTAGTCACGTAGGAAGAAAGAGCCTTGACTGGGAGTGAGGGAGAATGAGGCGATGTGAGAAGTTGGCTGGGAGAGTGTAGGAGAGAAAGGAGGAGGGATTTATTCTAGGCCTTCTGTTTAGTGGGGAACATAGGTTTATAGACTTAGAGTTTCTCTTAGGATAATTTAAATTAATCTGACAGGATTTTTTGGTTATTTAATGTTTGAATTAATTCTAGAAAATTGGATAAAAATGATATACCTGAAGACGTCAACAAAATTCTGAAGAAGACCTATAAACATTTAGGTTATTACAATCACCAGTACTTCCCTTCAATCAGAGAAGAAAAGTAAGTTTTCCGGTTTCACATCTACATAATCATTGTACAAAATTTGGTAAGTACAGGAAAATGTGAAAAAGTAGGAAAAGCAACCATGACTACCCTACCAAGTGTCGGCCACTGTGGAGATTTTAGCATATTTCTTTCTAGTCTTTTTTTATCCTGAGGTTTGTACTGTTTGGGGAGCACTTGTGGCATGTAACTTCATGTCTTACTTTAAAATCAAATTTAACTTCAAAGCTAAGCACTTTTCAAGCTGCCACAACATCTTACACCTTTCTGAAAGCTGTGCAACGTTTCAGCAGGTGGAAGAACAGCGTTTTTTCCTGAGCGTTTCCAGGCTAGCTTTTTCAATTCTGTGCTTTCCTCTGAATCCTCTGAGCATTTTCAGAGCTCTGTTCAGAGTTTAGGTTAAGTCCTGGATTGGATTCCCAGGAGTGGGTAGCTGAGCTAGAGGCTGACAGAAGGATCTGGAATGTACTCCCCGATTTATTTCTACAGAGGTGGCGGGTTTGCGTCCCACCCCAGCAGCTGTTTTGTGCCATTCTCCTGTGTGTTTATTTAAAAGAATGGAAAAAAACCCACTGGTTAACGTGGTGGCTGAAATTATCTTATTGTTTTGGTTTTCATCTGCATGTCTGATTACCAAGGAGGGGTAATGCTCAACCATGTTTGGGGGCCTTTGAACTGCCACTTTTGAGAATTTGTCTTTTGAATTCTCAATGATTTTCTCATCAATTTCTCCATACTCCTAATATATGAAACATTTTGGTCCTTTGCCTACAATAATTGTTTTGGATAATTTTTCAGTTTGTCGTTTGATGGTTGATTTTGGGGTGTTGTGGGTTGAATTGTGTCCCCCAAAAAGATATACTCAAGTCCTATCCCCCGCTACCTGTGAATGTGACCTTGTTTAGAAATAGGGTCTTTGCAGATGTGATCAAGTTAAGATGAAGTCACACTGGATTAGGATGGGCACTAATCCAGTGAATCTTGCTTAGAAGAAGAGGGAAATTTGAGACACAGAGACGCACAGGGAAGAAGGCCACGTGACGAAGGAGGTGGAGATGGGAGTGGTGCAGCTGCAAGCCAAGGAGCAGCAAGGTCACCAATAATCACCAGAAGCTGGAAGAGGCAAGGAACGGCTGTCCCCTAGAGCCTTCAGAGGGAACACAGTCTTGCTGGCACCTTGTCTTCAGTCTCTTGGGCTCTAGAACTGTGAAAGAATAAATTTAGCCACCCAGTTTGTGGTAATTTGTCACAGCAGCCCTAGAAAACTCATTTGAGGGTGTATTAATTATCTGCTGCTGTGTAGCGAATTACCACAGACATAGCTGAAAACAATACATGTTGATTATCTCACTGTGTTTGTGGGACAGGAATCTGGGCACAGCTGTGGTCAACGTGTCGGTGGGGCTGTGGTCTCTTCTGAGGCTCGACTGGTGCAGGCACTGCTTCCAGGCTCATGTGGCTGCTGGTAGCATCCAGTGCCTGCAGGCTGCAGGGGAGCCTCTCCAGAGGACAGCTCACTTTATCAAAGCCAAAAAGGACGGTCAGCTAGCAGCAAGGAAGTCAGAATTGTTTGTGATCTAATCGGGAAAGTGGCTTCTGTTCAGCCCTGAGGTCTTTGGGTTAGAAACAGGTTACTGAAAGGGAGGGGACCCCACAGGCCCTGAACACCAGGACACAGGCTCATGGGTGTCCTGAGACAGCCTGCAGCTGGATTGGGCTCAAGGGCGCACCAAGACCTCTCATGTTCATGTCACTTCACATGTGAGTTCCTCCATTGCTCTGAAATTTATACAGATTTCATGGGCCAGAGGTTGTGTATATATATATTTTTCAGTGACTTTCATCATTTTTTTCTTATTTCAAATTTAGTATGTAATTATTATAGAAAGTTTGAAAATGGCATCAATGTATATTTTCAAAATTATCATTGCATATTTTTTAACCTGCTCCTTCCACATAAATTGTGAACATTTTTCTGCATCAGGAAATATTCTACAACCAGGTTCCTAACATGGGTTTTCAGATCCTCTGGGAAGCCGTCTGGGGTGTGTGCACATGTGTGTACATGTAGGTGTGAGCATTTTTCTGGGTGGAGGGTCAGTTCTTTTCATCAGAATCTCTAACTTGTTCTAACTGAAAGCAGGCCAGCCTTGGCTGTGGCCTCCAGCGCCCTACCATGGCTGGGCTCTCTGCTGGGGTCTCACTGCTAGTGGGAGTAGCCCCTGGGGGAAGTTTCCAGGAATGAGACTCTGGGGCCCTTGACACATGCTGTGAAGCTGTACAGAGCGCACACGTGAGGATGCTTGCCTCCTGCCTCCTGATAAGCTCTGAGCGTGTCAGGCGAGATGCATGCCATTGCGTTCACTTCAAGTCTTCAGACTTCTGGTGAAGTTGGAAGTTTTTCATATATTTACTGGCATCATTTTTCTTTGATTAATTTCCTATTGATTTCTTTTGCCCAATTTTTAAAAAGTATGGTATAAGTAATTTTATTATTGACTTGCAAATGCCTTTTCTATTTTGAAATTTGAGTCCTCCAACCCCCCTGTATTTATCAATTGTCCCAGTTTGTTTACCTTGAGGTTTTTAAAATAATTCTTGATGTACAGAAATGTTTTATTTAATAGAAGAGTAATTTGAGTGAACATTTATTCCCACCGATCCTGGCCCAGTGGCTGTTTTAGGCCCCTCAGTGGATTCACCCAGTTCCTGGCCCAACAGTCCTGTCAGTCGATGCTGACCCAGGTCCCCCAGAAGCACAGGCTGTGTGGCCCCAGCTCAGAGCTGGCTGCACCCCCTTGCCCATGCACCCTCCCTGCCCCAGTGCCCCTGCCATGAACCAGCCTGGCCCCTGCTCTCCGCCTCTACCCATGCACCTAGCAAGGCCCCTCCACCCTCAGCATTTGAAAATGATCCTCTTCCCTGCAGTGTCTCTATGGCTTTGCTTTTATAACGACTTCTGGTTTTATTGCATTGTGGCCAGAGAGGATGGCCAGAACAGTTTCTGATTTGGACAATTAAGTTTCCTCGAGGCTTCATGTGCAGTCAGCATTTGGTTGCTGCTCCTTGGGCCCTGGAAGAGGTGTGTCCTCTGCTTGCTGGGGACACAGGCTCAGCCAGTCAGAGCTGCCTTCCGTGGGCTTCAGGTCCTTCCTCGGCCCCAAGAGCCTTAGAGGCTCCCTGCCCTCTATGAGGGGCCCTGCTGACACCTCTCCACTTGGGCTTCTGTGTCTGGAATTCTGGGTGGGAAAAAACTGTTCTATTAGTTTAAAACCAAAAAGGATGAAAACCAGTGATTTATACCTTTGTGGGTTCTCCCTTCTCACCTACGCAGCAGGCCTGTGTGGCTTGAGCTCAGGGAGGGTGGAGGGCTGGAGGTTGGGAGGCCAGGCCTGCTAGGGCCCTTGGAGGTCCAGGTGCTGAGTGGGTGGAGGAGGGGGGTGGGGCAGTGGGGAGCGCAGGGACCCACACACCTTCCCAACGCAGGGAGGGAGTTGGTAACACCGAGTTGGAGTTCAGTTATTACAGCAGAGCAGCTGCTTGCATTCCTGGGTAAGGCTGTGACATTACTTCGGACAGGGCAGAAAGCGGGTTGGCTTGTCCCAGGGGACATGTGTTGTGTCTGGAGACACTGCTGGTGGCCACTAGTGGGGCTGCTACTGGTATCTAGTGCCTGGCAACCAGGGCTGCTGCTAAATATTCTACGGTGCACAGGATAGGCCTCCCCACCCAACAAACAATTACCCGGTCTAGAACATCAGAGTCAGGGCTGCGACCCCTGGCCTGTCTCACCCAGGGCCGTGGCCTTGACTCCTAGAGCTTCATGTTAAGTTTTATATAAAATCAGGGAAGTTAGTCCTCTGGCTTTGTTCTTTTCCCAAGTTGCTTAGGCCGCCATAGGTCCTTTGCATTTCCATATAAATTTTAGCATCAGCCCGTCCATTTCTACAGACACCCTGAATGGGGACTGCGGATGCTCTTGGTGACATTCCCAGTTGCATGTCACGTGATAGGAAGAGCTGGCTTTGAGTCAGGAGACGCATGTCTGTCCCTGCGTTGCCACTGCTCCAATAATTCAGAGTGACACCCACACTCGAGCCGCTCTGCAGGGTGTTTGTCCCTGCCTCCCCCAGACCGCACTCATACCTGCCCACGAGGCTGGGGAGGAGGGACAGTTCACCCAGTGGGACGCAGCCCTGTGATTTCCTCCAGATCCTGGGTCAGGGCCAGGATGGGCCAGGCTTGGGACCATCCCATAGGGTCCCCCCTCTCTTCTGTTCTGTTTCCTGCCTGCGGTGAACGATGGCTGAACGCTCGTTCTGCCATGCAGGTCTGTGTTTCCTGTCACCCCCTGTTGATCCATTGGTGTTTGGTTTCTTTGTTTCCAGAATTCTTTTGCTGTTTGAATTAGCTCGTCTGTCTTTGATCTTGAAATGCGAGGAGGTCTCCTCTGGCTGCCTCTCAGACTTGAAGAAAATTGACAGCAAAGTAAGTAGCCTAATGACTGGATGCTCGGTACCCGCTCACTGTGATCTGGACATGAAAGGCAAAAGAAGAGAAAGAAATTGAAAAACCCTCACCAGCAGGTCCTAAATGTGCATCGCTCGTAAATTTCCTTCCAGTCTTTTTAACGTGCGTTTTGCACAGCTGAGACGATGTGATTTTTGCATCACGCCTTTCCCCTTTTCCTGTCATCGTAGGCAGGCATTGCCACCAGGTGTTTCTACAGCTCACTTCAAGGGCTGCACGGTATTTCATAATAATCATGATCCATAATTCCCTCCCCAATGCTGTGATGGGACATTTAAATCCTATCATTTTTTGCTTATTATATAAAGAGCTGCAATGAACATTTGTGCCTAAAGCTTTTATCTGCATTTAGAATTTTTTGCTAAGATAAATTCATTGACATGAAATTACTAGGGAGTTCTCACTTTTAAGATTTTTAAATATCTGTTACCATATCATCCTCCAAAGAAAATTTTACATTCTTACCAAAAGTTTATGAGAGTGCATGCTTCAGGTGTGTTTGTTTTTTAATTTGAGTGAGAGGGCTCTTGCGTAGAGCAGTCGGCGCTGACCGCTGTGAAGGCAGCGCGTGGACTCTAACACAGACTCTTCGGAGTGCGGCTGCTCACAGGATGAATAAGGTAGATGAAGGATTCATTTGCTCCGGCAGTGCGACCACCCACTGCAGTGTCACCTCACGCCGCCTTCCTTGAGCACCTGCTGTGTTTAGTCCCAGGTTGCCTGTGAGGATTAGATACCAGCTGACCCTCAGGAGTTGACCTCCAGATAGAGCTCCAAGGTGACTGCCCTTTCATGGGGCAGATGCTGAGAAGTATAGTTTAGCAAAGGGAAATCAGTTAGTGATATCATAGTTTTTGATCTGGAAATGGTTCTAAGAAGAAATAAAAGTTCATTTGGACCTTGACCGTCAGGCAGAGTTCAGACGGGATGGGGTGGGTGCAGGTGAGGCTGGAGGACACCGAAGCTAGGACCTGCGTGGGGCGCCTGTTCTTGCAGCGCCCCGCAGAGTGCTTCTGCCACCCTTCCCTCCTCTGGGTTTCCACGACACAGTGGCCCAACCTTAGCATTGGGGTCCCACTGCCTCCGTGGCTCACTAGCTGCGGGACACCCCCGGGAGCCCGGTTTTTGTCTCTGTGAAATGGCGGCAGTGGTAGGCCCCTTCTCCGAGGGCCGCCGTAGAAGTGAAACGCAGGCATTGGCACCTCGTAAGAAGAGCCCCATTGCTGCCGTCAGCAGGTGCCGGTGAAGCAGGCTCGTGTGGAGGCAGGGGGTTCTCACCAACGTGGTGCCCCTCCAGCACCTATGGCTCTTTGCCCAGCCTCAGGCAGCATCTCAAATGTCACCCCCTCAGACCACCTGTAGAACGTGACCTCCTCTAACTAGTGCAGCGTTCTGCTGGGGGCTTGTCACCCTTCCGGGCGCTTTGGTCTGACAGTGCACTCAGGTGATGCCACATCTTTGCTGACTTTGGAAATGTCTAGTACTGACTCTTTCTTTACATTTTTATCTGAAATGCAGAGAGGCCAGTGAGTTGCACCTCTGAGTTCACAGCACCCTCTCCTCACTGGTCTGTCCCCACGTGCTCAGTGTTTACCAGTCTTATATTTTGTAAATATTCTGTGCATACTTGGAAAGAATATCTTTATTTTTAAAATACAGGATTGTGTATATATCCATTAAATAGCACTTTGGTGTTGATTGGTTTAAATATTTACATCCTCACTCATTTTTACCTATTTGCTCTATTGATTTCTGTGAGAAATGTTTTAAATCTCTCTCTACAAATATGGATATCTCAATTTTACATTGTACGTATGTCATTTTTTCGTGGCTGTTGGTTCATACAGGTTTGGAATTGTTACATCTTCCTGGTGAAATATATCTTCCTGGTAAATTGTTAGTTATGTTATTACATTCTGACCTTCTTAATGCCTAATAGTGTTGTGTATGAGTTACTCGTCCATTTTCCCTGTGAGAGTGCACCCTCTCTGAGGACAGGGACCTGTCTGGTCTGGCCACTGTTACAGCCCCACTTCCTAGCACAATACTTGGCAGTTAGGAGGTGCTCATTAAATACCTGTTGAACGGATGGACGGATACGTTAAGATCATTACAGTCTCTCCAAAGTGGGCATGTCCAGGTTTTCAGGGCTGCCAGCTCTTTCCTCATAGGGTCTCCTGCATGACGGGCCACATGGTTGGGGAGTCCAGGAGCTGGGTCCTTCCCAGTGGGGCAGACATCAGTGGAGAGACGTCATCCAAGGAGACGTCATCCAAATCTGACTCTGAGGCAGAGTCAGATTTCTAACACTGAACTGTAATGTCTGACACTTTAGTGTCCTCTTAGGAAGAAGGTTGAACAAAAATAAAATAAAAATAAGCATGTAATTCTATATGATTGTTCAGAAATAAGTGAACCTTTTCTTAAAAGGAGTAAATAATGTGAAAGTGGCATAGTGAAACAATAAATGGACTTCTGCTTCTGGCCAAGATGGAATGAAAGGGCCGCATTTATCTCAAGTCTGAAACAAATGAGAAACCAAACAAAATATATGAAACAATAGTTTTCAAGACACCAAACAGTAGATCATGGAGGAAGGTAAAACTGTAGAGGTGGGGAACACGTGAGGTGAGTCCTGTGATTCCAGCTTACTGTCTGGGGCGTGGCAGATCGGCAGATGGAGGGACGCAGCTGGGGCCTGGTGGTCCACCTGAATTGAGGAGATGGAGCTGATGGGAGGACAAGGCAGCTGCAGTTCACAGGACAGAGGACCAGAGAGGAGTGAACTGCACAAAGTGAGAGCTCTGGGGATCTGCAGAGGCGCCCCCTCGAGTCTGCAGCTGAGCACTGGGCAGCGCATGTGTGTGAGGATCCACACAAGCTGGGAGAGAGCTGCCTGAAGGGAGACGGACAATCTGCAGAGCTCTCACAGGCTGAGACTAGCTCCTGGAATGCAAGTTACAGCAGATTAGATCTAAACCCTGGCTTTGTGGCCACATGACATACACCTGTGTTGTACACGTCATTGCTGCTGTGGGTGAGCCAGCGCCCAGGACGCCAGAGCTGCTGTTCCTCTGCAAACACCCACACTCAGTCCTCAGCTCCATGGCTGCTCCATGGGTGCCTGCACATCAGACAGCAGTGCCACCATCACTGCTAGGGTGCTTGCAAGTCAGACCCGATGCCAAGAGAGAACCCCATGGCTGTGACATCCACTGTGGGAGAAAAAGTGATCAGGAGGTCCCAGCAGCCTGTGCCACCAAAGACCCCACAGACCTGCGACTGCTGCAGAAACCAGTGGCCTTGGCTTTTGAGGAACAAAAGCGTCTTTGCTGATGCTGATCTCAGCTGACGGAGCTGCATGAAGACTACAATGCTGGACCTTCTCTAGACCTGTAGCTGCCACTCCCCACCCAGCTGGTGCCCTGACCACAATGGTATTAAACTAGAATCAATAATAGGAGAAAAGCTAGAAAATTCACAAACATGGGAAAATTAAACAGTACTCTCCTGAACAACCAGTGAGTCAAACAAGAAACCAAAAGGGAAGTCAAAAAATGTCTTGAAACCGATGGCAATGGAAACATAACACACCAAAATGTATGGGGTGCAGCAAAGCAGTCCTAAGAGGGGAGTTTATAGCAAAACACCTGTAATAAGAAAAAAGAAAGATCTCAAATAGACAACCTACCTTTATACCTCAAGGAACTAGAAAAAGAAGAACTAAGCCCAAAGTTAGTAGAAGAAAGGAAATAACAAAGATAAGAGCAGAAATAAATGAAATATATACCAGAAAACCAATAGAAAAGATCAATGAAACTAAGACCTGGTTTTTAAAAAAAAGTAATATTGACAAATCATTAGCTAAACTAAGAAAAAAGAGAGAAGACTCAAATAAAATCAGAAATGAAAGAGGAGACAATACAACTGATATTGCAGAAATACAAAGGATTGTAAGAGACTATTATGAACAAATATGCTGAGATGGATAAACTAGAAGAAATAGATAAATTCCTAGAAACATACAACCTACCAAGACTGAATCATGAAGACATAGAAAATCAGAACAGACTGATAACTAGTAAGCACTTTGAATCAGTAATCAAAAATCACCCAACAAAGAAAAGCCCAGGACCAGATGACTTCACTGGTGAATTCTACCAAACATTGAAAGAAGAATTAATGCCAATCCTTCTAAAACTCTTTAAAAAATTGGAAAGAAAGGAACAACTCCCAAACTCATTTTACTAGACCAGCATTACCCTGGTGCCAAAGCCAGACAAAGACACTATAAGAAAAGAAAATTACAAGCCAATATCCCTGGTGAACATAGATGCAAAAATTCTCAACAAAATACTGGCAAACTGAATTCGACAGCACATTATAAGATCATACATGATGTTCAAGTGGGATTTATCCCTGGGATGCAAGGATGGTTTAATGTATGCAAATCAATCAATGTGATACACCACATTAACAGAATGAAGGATAAAAATCGTATGATCATCTCAATAGATGCAGGAAAAGCATCTGACAAAATTTGACATCATGTCATGATAAAACTCAACAAATGATGTATAAAAGGAATGTACCTCAACATAATAAGGACCAAGTTAGACAAGCCCACAGCTAACATCATATTCAATGGTGAGAAGATCAAAGCTTTTCCTCTAAGATCAAGAACAATACAAGGATGCCCACTCTCATCACTTCTTTTCAACATAGTACCAAAAGTCCTAGCCAGAGCAATTCGGCAAGAAAAAGAAATAGAAGGTATCCAAATTGGAAAGGAAGAAATAAAATTATTTTTACAGATGACATGTTATTTATATATAGAAAACCCTAAAGACTCCATCAAGAACTGTTAGAACTAATGAACAAATTCAGTAAAGTTGCAGGATTCAGGGCTGGCCCCATGGCATAGCGGTTAAGTGCACATGCTCTGCTGCTGGCGGCCCGGGTTCAGATCCTGGGCATGCACCAATGCACCACTTGTCAAGCCATGCTGTGGCAGCGTCCCACGTAAAGTGGAGGAAGATGGGCACGGATGTTAGCTCAGGGCCAGTCTTCCTCGGCAAAAAGAGGAGGATTGGCATGGTTGTTAGCTCAGGGCTGATCTTCCTCACAAAAAGATAAAAAAGTTGCAAGATTCAAAATCAGCATCCAAAAACTGGTTGTGTTTCTAGATACTAACGACGAACTATCTGAAAGAGAACTTAAGAAAGCAATCCCAGGGGCCGGCCCTGTGGCTTAGCGGTTAAGTGCACGCACTCCGCTACTGGTGGCCCGGGTTCGGATCCCGGGCGCGCACCGACGCACAGCTTCTCTGGCCATGCTGAGGCCATGTCCCACATACAGCAACTAGAAGGATGTGCAGCTATGACATACAACTAGCTACTGGGGCTTTGGGGGAAGAAAAGGAGGAGGATTGGCAATAGATGTTAGCTCAGAGCAGGTCTTCCTCAGCAAAAAGAGGAGGATTAGCATGGATGTTAGCTCAGGGCTGATCTTCCTCACACACAAAAAAAAGAAGAAAGCAATCCCATTTACAATAGAATAAAAAAAAAAAATACTGAGGAATAGAGTTAACCAGGAAGTGAAAAACCTATACACTGAAAACTATAAGATGTTGATGAGAGAAAGTGAAGAAGACTGAATAAATGGAAAGATATCTCATGTTCTTGGATTGGAAGAATCAAAATTGTTAAAATGTCCATACTACCAAAACTATCTGCAGATTCAATCCCTATCAAATTTCCCATGGCATTTCTCCAGAAATTGAAAAAAACAATCCTAAAATTTGTATGGAACCACAAAAGAGCTCACATAGCCAAAGCACTCTCGAGAAAGAACAAAGTTGGAGGCATCACACTTGCTTATTTCCAGCTATACCCCAAAGCTGTTGTAATCAAAAGCCAGCCCTAGTGGTCTAGTGGTTAAGACTTGGCACTCTCACTGCTGCAGCCCGGGTTCGTTTCCTGTTGGAGAATCACACCGCCTGACTGTCGGTTGTCATACTGTGGTGGCTGCATGTTGCTGCGATGCTGAAAGCTATGTCACCGGTATTTCAAATACCAGCAGGGTCACCCATGGTGGACGGGTTTCCACGGAGCTTACGGACTAGGACAGACTAGGAAGAAAGAGCTGGGCCCCACTTCCGAAAAAATTGGCCATGAAAACCCTGTGACTGTCAGCAGAGCATTGTCTGATACAACACTCAGGTGACAGGATGGTGCAAAAAGACCAGAAAGTGTTCCACTCTGCTGTCCACAGTGTCACTAGGAGTTGGAATTGCCTCAGTGGCACTAACAATAGTAATCAAAACAGTATGTATTGGCATAACAACGTACACATAGATCAATGGAACAGAATATAGAGCCCAGAAATAAACTCAGGCATATATGGTCAACTAATCTTTGACAAGGGTGCCAAGAACACACAATGGGGAAAGGACAGTCTCTTTAGAGCAACAAAAGCAAAAGCAAAAATAAACAAATGGGACTACATCAAACTAAAAAGCTTCTGCACAGCAAAAGAAATCATCAACACAATGAAAAGGCAATCTACTGAATGGGAGAAAATATTTACAAGTCATGTGTCTGATAAGGGGTTAATATCTAAAGTATGTAAGGAACTAATATAACTTAGTAGCAAAAAGCCCCCAAATAATCCAGTGAAAAAATTGGGCTAAGGACCTGAATAGACATTTTTCCAAAGAAGATATTCAGATGGCCAACAGGTACACGAAAAGGTGCTCAACATCACTAGTCATCAGGAAAATGCAAATCAAAACCACAGTGAGCATCACCTCACACATGTTAGAATGGCTGTTTTCAAAAAGACAAGAGATAGCAAGTGTTGACAAGGATGTAGAGAAAAGGGAACACTTATACACTGCTGGTGGAATTGTGAAGTGGTGCAGTCACTATGGAAAACCATATGGAGGTTCCTCAAAAAATTAAAAATAGAACCACCATATGATCCAGCAATCCTACTTCTGGGTATATATCCAAAGGAAGTGAAATCAATATCTCAAGAGATATCTGCACCCCCATGTTCACTGCAGCATTATTCACAATAGCCAAGATATAGAAACAAGTAAGTGTCTGTTGATGGATGAATGGATAAATAAAATGTATGTGTATACAATGCAGTATTATTCAGCCATGAGAAAGAAGAAAATCCTGCCATTTGTGACAACATGGATGAATCTGGAGGGCATTATGCTAAGTGAAAGAAGCCAGACAGAAGAACAGACTAGCGTGGTGGTTGCCAGGGCCTGGGAGCTGCAGAACGTGGGTCAAACTTTTAGTTATAAGATGAATAAATTCTGAGGATCTAACTATACTGGGGACAGAACTGTACTGACTATAGTTAATAATGTGTGACTATAGTTAATAAAACTGTGTTGTATACTTGAAATTTGCTAAGAGTGTAGATATTAAGCGTTCTCACCAAAAAACCCAAAAAACCCCAGCTATGTGAGGTGACGGACATGTTAATTTATTTGACTATGATGATCATTTCACGGTGTATACATCTATCAAATCATCACATTTACACTTTAAATATATGCAATTTTTTGGTCATTATACCTCAATTAAAAAAACTTTCAAGTAAAAAATAAAGCAGACTAGACATTTCAGAAGAGAAGATCAGCAAACTTTTGAAGATATGGTAATGCAAGCTATCCAAAATGAAACAGAGAGGAGAAGCACTGAAAAGAAAATGCAAAGCATCAGTGAGATGTGCGCTGATGTGAAGCAGACCAATATGGATGTGATTGGAGTCCCTGAAGGAAATGAGAGAAAGGAGGGGACAGAAAAAAATATTTTAAGAAATAATGGTTCAAAGTTCTGAATTTGATGATTTTTTTTTTTTTTGCTGAGGAAGATTAGCCCTGAGCTAACAGCTGTGCCAATCTTCCTCTACTTTATATGTGGGTCACCATCACAGCGTGGCTGACGAGTGGTGTAGGTCCATGCCCAGAATCTGAACCCGCGAACCCGGGCTGCCGAAGTGGAATGTGCCAGACTTAACAACTAGGCCATGGGGCCAGCCCCTAAATTTGATGGTCTTTAAAGAGGGGTAAAAAATTATGTGCTGAGGAACAAAACTGGGAATGACAGCAGACTTTTTGTTGGAAACAATACAAGCCAAAAGACATAGGATCAACATCTTTCAAATAAAATATTGTCACCCCAGAAATCTACACTCAGAGAAGTTATCTTTCAAAATCAGAAGAAAAATAAAGATTTATTAAAGTATACAAAATCTGAAAGAGTCTGACCTACACTACAAGAAATGTTAAAGGAAGTTCTTCAGGCAGAAGGAACATGATACCAGGTGGAAATCTGGATCTGTGCAAAATAGGGAAGAGCACCAGAAAGGGCGACTACGTGAGTAAATATAAAAGACTTAAAAAATGCTTAAATCTCTTCAAAAGTTAATTGCTGTTAAAAGCAAAGATAATAACATGCGTCAAAAGACTCAATATTGTTAAGATGTCAGTTTTCTCCAGATTGAACAACAGGCTCAATGCCATCCTAACCAAAATCCCAGCAGGAGTGTTTCAGAAATTGACAAACTGATTATAAAATTTATATGGAAATGCAAGGGACCCAGAATAGCTAAAAGCAACTTTGAAAAAGCAGAAGAATGTCAGAAGACATGCACTCCCTAACTTGGAGACCTGTTATGAAGGCACAGTAGTTAAGATAGTGTGACATTGACATGGAGAAAGTCACACAGACCGATGGAACAGAATGGAGCCACAAACACAGGGTCCACTGACTTTTGATAATGGTGCAAAGTCTTTCAGTGGATAAAAGATAGTTATTTAAACAAAGGGTACTGGAGCAATTGAATAACCACATGTGCAAAAATGAACATTGACCCCTACCTCACACCATATACAGAAATTACTCAAAATGCATCACAGACTTAAATGCAAAAGTTAAAGCTATAAAACTTCTAGAGAAAAACATAAGAGAAATCTTTGTGACCCTGGGTTAGGCAAAGAATTCTTAGATAGGTTATCAAAAGCACAATTCATATAAGAAGAAATTGATAAATTAAACTTTATTAAAATGAAGAACTTATGCTCTTTGAATGATACTGTTTAGAAAGTGAAAATACAAGCCAGATACTGAGAGAAAATGTTTGCAAATCATATATCTGATAAAGGACTTATACAGAATATGTAGAGAACTCTCAATACTCAAGAAAAACAACTTTAAAAAATGCTAAAGATCTGAACAGACACTTCCCCAATGATGATATATGGATGGCAAAAAAAAAAAAAAAAAAAAAAGATGCTGAGTATCATTACTTATGATGTTTACTACTGTATTTGGGAAAACCTAGTTTTTCACCTCCTGTATGTCACTCCTTTACTTTCACACAGAATGCTTTCCTTCTGACACTTCTGGTCACCAAATGTGGGGGTTTTCCCCCTCCCCAAGCAATCCTCCACGATCCCACCTGGGTGTCCTACAGTTGAACTCAATTCTGACACTCTCTACCTAGAGATAGCTCCAGATCCCACAGTGAAGTGCTCAGCCCCCAAGACTGCTCCCCCACTTCAGATGCCAATCATAAGTAGTAGGTTCTCAGGTTACCTACACTTCTGTCCCACTTGTATAAATCAGGGTTCCCACAACCCCCTCCTCAGGTTTGATAATTTGCTAGAGCAGATCACAGAACTCAGGAAAACACTGACTTAACATTGACCAGTTTATTAAAGGATATGCTAAAGGATACAGATAAACAGCCACATGAAGAGACACACAGGGCGAGGTTTGGGAGGGTCCCAAGCACAGGAGCTTCTGTCCTCATGGAGTTGGGGTGCGTCACCTCCCAGTGTGGATGTGTTCGCCAGCCTGGAAGCTCCCTGAACCCCGTACTATTGGGATTTTATGGAGGCGTCCTCACGTAGGCATGATCTATCATTAACTCTATTTCCAGCTCCTCTCCCCTCTCTGAAGGATGGGGGTGGAGCTGAGAATTCCAAGCTTCTAATCATGGCTTGGTCCTTCTGGTGACCAGCCCCCATCCAGGAGCCGACCTAGAGTTGCCCCAATAGAACAAAAGGTGCCGCTAGTGCTCTTCTCACTTAGGAAATTACAAGGGTTTTAGGAGCCCTATACTGGAACCAGGGGCAGAGACCAATATGTACATTCTATTTTCTCACCACTGCGCACCTGTTAGAATGGCTAAGATGAAAAGACTCACCATACCAAACGTGGGAGAGGATGTGGAGGAAGCTGGGACTCTCGTACACAGCTGGTGGGAATGTAAAATGGCACAACCCTTTGGGAAACAGTTTAGCAGTTTTGTGAGAAGTTAGGCATACCCCACCCAGACGACACATCCCGGCCCCTGCCCCTCCCACCTCCGACGCCTCCACACGGGGCACTGTCATCCGAACCCTGCCAGAGATTAAGTAAAAGAAGCACGTCTGCCAAATTTCGTAACAGAAACACTGTCTCAAGTTGGTGTAAATATTTAAAAATTAAATGTCCAATGAAATTATCTTTTCTCCCCTCTATTAAAAAGGTAAAAAAAGGGGCCGGCCCGGTGGCGCAAGCGGTTAAGTGCGCGCGCTCCGCTGCGGCGGCCCGGGGTTCGCTGGTTCGGATCCCGGGCGCGCACCGAAGTACTGCTTGGTAAGCCATGCTGTGGCGGCGTCCCATATAAAGTGGAGGAAGATAGGCACCGATGTTAGCCCAGGGCCGTCTTCCTCAGCAAAAAAAGAGGAGGATTGGCGGATGTTAGCTCAGGGCTGATCTCCTCACAAAAAAAAAAAAAAAAAAAAAAAGGTAAAAAAAAAAATGTAGCTTTCTTGCTGAAATCTTTGCACCTTTTGGAGTTTTTCTTATATATCTTTGTATTATTTTATAATTTTTATTTGTTAAATTTCTACCTAGTCCATGAATTGTATTTTAAAATGGTCTTTGAAGTCAATGAATGTGCATGATTGCTTTTGTTAAAAATCTCTGTGTATACAAAAACTATTTGTATCCTGCAGGATCCTGGGAAGCTGATTGAAATTGAATGCCTGGAGTATGAATTAGAAGCTTTAAGACTTGAAAATAAAATTAAAATCTATATCCGAGCGGCTGTTGAGGTAAATATTGAGTAGGAGGCAGAGTACACACTTGAACTGTTTGCAGATTTCTTGTAAGTTGTGAGAGTTGAGTCTGTACCAGGTTTGAGGGTGCTGGGACATGGCAGGGACCCCACTGCTGGCCTCACCATGGGTCTGCCACTGGCTCCTCTGTGACAGGGGCTTGAGGCCAGCCCCATGTGCCTCAGTTTCCCACCTGTGAACACGGCCTCTCTGGCAGGAACTCCAGGAGCCTGGATGGCACCTGAGCCACCAGGGCCAGCCACCATCATCCTCTGTGGCATGGAGCATGGCCCCCACGGCTGCCAGGGCCACCTTGGCCTCATGGGTGTGTTGGGGTCACGCAGCCCGTGTGCTGGCCTGAAGGCTGGGGGCTGGGATGAGACCTTCCTCCAGCCGAGCCCTCCTGAGCCTGTGTGGAACTGCTCTCCCCCACCCCCACGCACACTTGCCCTTGGTGAAAGCCACCCTGTCCCCGTGAGGGCCCTTTACCAGCCTGAGTCACGTCCAGGAAGGCAAAAGTCACCCCCTTCCGTAGTGTAGGGCCATCAGCCTCACTGGGCCTAGAAACTCGAGGGGCTCTGGGGATGTGGTGAGGTCATTGCAAGGGATGAGGGGCAGTTGGGGATACAGGGGTAGGGAGAAGAGGGACTCCAAGGGTTGATAGGGAGGCGGGAACCCCCCAGGGTTGGGTGGGGAGGCGGGGACCCTGGGGTGCATGGGGTGGTGGGTGGGGACCCCAGGTGGGTGGGAAAGTGAGGGCCCCGGGGTGTGTGGGGAAGCGGGTGGGGTCCCTGGGGATGGGGGGGGAGGCAGGTCCAGAGGAGTCCCACCAGGAGGTGCCGTGCTGAGCTCACTGCAACCACTCTTCCCCATTTGCCCCATTTGGAAGCCAGAGACTTGTTTAGAACGTTCCATCTGTAGTTAGAGAGGAGGCAGCTGTCTCGGTGATGAGTTGGTGCAGCAGCAGCCGTCTAAACGTGATGGCAAAGAGTTAGCGACGACGTGAGCTCAACTCCACTCTGGTGTCTGTTTGTCTAACGCAGTAGGTCTGGACCAGCTGCCACTGCCAGAAAAGGAATCCGGAGATCATTGAGACTGTGTTTTCATAAGAATTTTAAAGCTTAAAAAAAGGAACAGAAAGCTATTGAAGCAGAGTCGTGGCGGCTGGTGCTGATCTGGGGCCGAGGCGGGCGCTCCCTGGGATTAGCTCATGGAACTGGCCGGGTTCTCCACACCCCACGTCACCCACCTGGCCTGTGCTGTGAGCACTCTGCAGGGAGATAAGCCGCCGGCCAGGGGCTCTGGGCTCCAGGCCCTCAACGGGCCCTCCGTGCACATTCATGGCCCCCTGGCAGATGTTGCTGTCCTTTTGGGCTTGCTCACGTGGCTGCCGCACCAGTGCTGCACTGCTCCAGGGAGGGCTCTGACTGCTGACGGCCGCGTGCCGCTCCCCGGTGCATGGTCGGCACTTATAAATGTTGTTTAGAGGATGATTTATAGAGAACACTTTGTCCCCCACATTTGATCATAAACTGCAACAGAGGCAGTTGTGCATGTGGTGCGGGGGGCTGCCTGGCTGTGACATGGTCCCTCTGCCTCTGCCTGCTGAGGACCTCAGAGGCTGGGGGCTTTTCAGGGGGCACTGGTTGGAGGGGCTTCGGGCATCGGTTCTTGAGGCTTTCACGGACTCATCTTAGTAGCCAGGTAGCACGGAGTCGTGAGTCCCAAGCCTGGGCTGGACCCATGGCCCAGGAGCAGTGTGAGGAGAGGCCCCGAGCATGCTGGAAGCCAGAGCCATGGGACGTGGCCGAGATTAGAACCGTGGGCAGCCCTGAGGGCTCTGAGGAAGGGGTGGAGCTGGTGAGGCTGGGTCCACAGGTCCTGAAGGCAGGGACCAGAGCCTGTCTGCTGGGAAGGGTGCGTGTAGCGCAGCCAGGAGGAGATGTTGTTTGGTTAGTAAATGTAATGAGACATAGGCCCCAATAAATGTGTAGGACCAAGGAACAAGCAGGCTTGGATCAAATCCGTTCACGGAAGAGAGACACTCCCATGGCTGTGCAGAGCCCATTCCAAGCCTTTTAAGGAAGTGTCTTGTAAGGCAACCAGTCCCTCATAGAAAAGATCACACAGACCATTTCCACAGACACACTCAGACCGTGGGCCCTGCCCACCTGCTGCCTCCTAGCCTTCATGCTTCCTGGGCTCGGGCATGCGCAGCAGGCCTGATAACTAATGTCTTTTGTGCAGACCCAGCTGAATATAATACGGAGACTTGACATTACGCTCCAGCGAGCCATCCGCCTGGGCGACCCCCGGGTCATCCAGGTGGTGTGCACCACGCAGTGGAACACATGTCTGCCTCTGCTGCAGCACAACCTGAGGCACCACCTGCGGAAGCCGCTGACCAGCATCGTGGAGGTCCTGGAGAAGGTGGACAGGTAGCTGTGTACCTCTGTCCTGGGCTGTCCCCTCAGAGAGGGGTGGTGCATGGGCTGGAGAGGGCTAGGGCAGAGTCCTTCAGCACCATAAGGGGTAAGGATGAAATCCAACTCATTTTCCCGAAAAGTGATGCAAACAGGAAAAGCCCCCTGTGTTCAAACAGGGCTTGAATGGCTGTTGAGTGATAAAGCCGTCCGTGTGCCCTGAGCAGGGTTAGGCTGCCCTTCACCACTTGCTAATGTAAAGTTAGAGCAGCCTGCATCCCCTTACCGAGGGCCTGCGAGCCTGTGGGGACAGCGCAGCCATGAGGCTCAGGCCACCTGTGCCCCACAAGGTGGCTCCATAGGGTGGCCCAGAGCTCGCCATGAAGCCTGCATCCACTCCCCTGGTGTCTGCAATACTCACAGGTCAGGGTGAGCAGCACGGTTCCCCGGCCAGCGCTGAGATGATCAAGACAGTGTGCCTGCTGCCCTCACTGGGTCTGAGTCATTCATCACACACTTGCTGAGCACTGACCCTGGAAACACGCAGTGAAGGGGCATGGCCAAAGCACCTACATACAGGTCTACACTCCCACCTACGTCTACACCCACACCTACATCTACACCCACACCTACACCTGCACCTACATCTACACCCACACTCACACTTACACTCGCACCTGCACCTACACCTGCACCTACATCTACACCCACACTCACACTCACACTCGCACCTGCACCTACACCTGCACCTCCATCTACACCCAGCAAGGCAGAAGGCCAGTAAGGCAGAGAGAGGGGAGAGAAGAGAGGGAAGGGATGCTCCTTTGGGCAGGTGATCCCAGCTGACCCCCAAGAAGCTGACCTTCAGTCAGAGCCCAGACTGAAGGGAGGGAACTGGGGACTGAGGAAGGTGAAGCCCCAGGAGCTGAGCTCTGGGCACAGGCTAGAAGGAGGGCTTGTCAATGCCCCGGAGACGTGGGTTATCCTGAGGTGGGGTGGGCATCCGAGAGGCTGGAATGGAGGAGGGGTCTTGAGGTGTCAAATAATTGTTCTGCTGCTGTTGATAACAGCCTGTGCACAAAGCTGGTGGCAGGAGTTTGGGCAAGAGATGATGGTGGAGGAGGTGAGCTGGCTTGGCAAATGTGCGTCTGGAGCATGGGGAATAGGGGGCTGTAGAGCAGTGACCGGGAGGTCTCCTTGGGCTCCAGAAAGGGAGCAAGCCCAAAGTGGCACCCCATTTGAGGTCAGGAAGGCAGAGGGACCCTCAAAAGGCCGAGAAGGAAGGGGCAAGGCAGTGGGAGGAGGACGTGGGTCCCAGCCAGTGGAGAAAGGGCTTGTTGGGAGGGGTCCTGGGCTGCTGCGGGCTGAGAGTGACGCCAGGCAGGTGCAGGGCCTGTTGGAGCAGGCACAGGAGAGAAGGCATGGGGTGGGACAACTGGGAAAGTGCCATCCTGGCGGGGGCCATGAGTGGGTGAAGCCACTGCCTGTTTCTCGGTTCCTCAGTGTCTTCTGTTTTGTCCTGGCGGGGTGTCACAGCACATGGAGATGCTGCAGAAGATCCCCCCGCAGACAAGGGGAATCAATCCTGCAGGGCGAGCAGATGTGTGGGAATGGCCTCCTATTACTCCATTTTCTGGGAGAAATAAGAAGTGAGAGAGAGGCTGGGAGACGGGGACTGGGAGTCTGGGCAGAGAAGAGAAGGTGTAGAGGATCACCCAGGAGAGCAGGTGCCAGCAGCAGGAGGGCCTCGAGACTGGGCGCAGATTGCAGGGAGGGGTGTGGGGAGAGCCACCCTGCCCCATCCGCTCCTGTGAATGATTAAGTGTGGTTTTGTCACCTCCGTGAGCCCCCTGATGGGGCAAGGAGGCCTAGTCGTCAGCGGGCAAGGGGAGTGCACCAGCGTCCTCAGGGTACCCTTCATTTCCTGGCCTGAGGTCTTGTCTGTGTGAAGATGCGTCTCTCTTCAAATCTGGAGATTTTTACCCTTTTAAAAAACAGTTTCTCCTTCTGGAATTCCACTCGGATGTATGGGGAGCTTCTCGTCCATGCTTCGAGGCCCTCACTTCCCCATCCCTCCATCTTCACATCCTCCCGGTCCTGTGCCCTGTGCGCAGTCACACTGAGTTCTGACAGATTTCCTCCATTCTATTGGCTCTCGGTTATTTTACAAATTCTGGAATTGTTTCTTCTTCTCTTTAGTCTATCTTTTTTTAATTTTAATGACTTTATTTTTCATTTCCAAAAATATCCTTTTAGTTGTTTTCATATTTGCCTGATTTTTAAAAAATAACTTCTAGTTGCCCTCTTTTTCTCTGATAATTCTGTTCCTGATCAACTTTATTGAGATATAATTGCATACAATAGACTGCACACATTTTAAATGTCCAGTTTGCTGAGTTGTTTTTATCATGGATGGGGGTTGAATTTTGTCAGATATTTCTTCTGCAGCTGTTAAAATGATCATGTGAATTTTCTCTTTTCTTCTTTGATGTGGTGAGTTACACAGATTGATTTTTGAGGGTTGAACCAACCTTGCATCTTGTATGTGGTCCTGAGATATTCACTTTCTTATGTATTGCCAGGTTTGATTTCCTAGTGTTTTGTTAAAGATTTTTATGTGTATGTTCCTGAGGATGTTGACCTGCAATTTTCTTCTTTTGTAATATCTTTGTCGGGTTTTGATGTCAAGGTGATGCTGACTTTGTAAAATGAATTGGGAAGTTGGGCAGTGTTCTTTTTCCTTTGCTTTCTGAAGGATTTGTGTAATATTGGTGCTATTTTCCTTAAATGTTTGATAGAATCCAGTGAAGCTCTCTGGCCCCGGGGTGGTGCTGTGTGGTTGTATTTTGGTAGAAGGTTTGCGAGCTGACACACACTCTCTGGGGGTTGAACACTGAGGAGTTCCTGCCGGCAGCTGAAGGCACAGTCCTTCCTTCTTGAAGGAGTCTGGGCTGCTCATGTCAGCATCCATCATATTGGCTGATGCTTTGGCTCAGGTCTGTGGTCTCCCCATTTCTTGTCTGTTTGTTCCAACAATTGCTGAGAGGGGAGTGTGGAGCCCAGCTCTGACTGCAGGTCCACTCCCACTCTCTGTAGCCCTCTTAGCTTTGCTCAGTGTGCTTTGGAACCTGTGTAACACGCTTGGGCTTGTGGTCTTCTTGTGACCTCTTGGTCTCTGGTGACTCCGTTGTCTGGAGGCCTCCTGTGCTGGATGTTAATAGAGCCTCCCAGTTCCTTGTGCTCGCTATTGCACGGCATTTCTTCTTCCATCCTTTCAACTCTCATCCTCTGTGTATCTTTAAAGTGTAAACCACAGCTGTTAAGTGAGTGTCTTGCCAACAATATATATCCCAGTTTTCCTTTTTTATCTAGTATGTCAATCTGTGACTTTTAACTGGAGTGTCTAGTCTCTTTGCATTTAGTGTAATTTGAATTTGTCAAATCTCATTATTTGTTTCCACTTGCTGCTCATTCCCTGCCTTCTTTGAGGTTAATGGGACTTTTTAAAGAATTTTATGTTATTTCCTCTATTGGCTTCTTTGTTTCTCAGCTATACCTCCGGCAGGAGGTGGGGAGGGGGTTGCTCTAGGGCTAAATATACCTCCTCACTCACCAGAGTAGTGTAAGGCCGGTGCTGCATCTCTGCCCACTTCACAAGCGTAAACCCCTGTGAGGCTGCGCTCCGTCCACCCACCCACTCTCTCTGTGCAGCTGTTTTCATGTCTTTTACTTCTAAATATATGATAAACCGCATCTCATACAGTGCGGTTGTTTTGCTTTTAGCAGCCAGTGGTTTTTTTTTAGGAAAATTGCAGAGAAAACAATCGTCTCTTGCATTTATCCACGTCTTTACCAGTCCCACTGGCTCTTCTCTCTCCTCCACAGATCCGAGTTTCCATCTGGTGTTATTTCAGCCTGAAGGACTTCCTTTGTTTTTTCCTGCAATGCGTGACTGCTTGTGATGAATTCTTTCAGCTTTTGTTGATCTGAAAATGACTTTGCCTCACCCTTGTTTTTGAAGAATATTTTCACTGGTTATTGGATTCTGGGTTTACAGACATTTTTCTTCTTTAAATGCTTTTTTTTTTTTTTTTTGGTGAGGAAGATTAGCCTTGGGCTAACATCCATTGCCAATCTTCCTCTTTTTGCTTGAGGAAGATGGTCCCTGAGCTAACATCTGTGCCAGTCTTCCTCCGCCACAGCCTGGCTTGATGAACGGTGTGCGGGTCCGCCCCCAGGATTCGAACCTTTGAACCCCGGGCCGCCGAAGCAGAGCATGTGAACTTAACCACTACACCATCAGGCTGGCCCCTCTTCTCTAAACACTTTGAAAAGGTTGTTTTATTTTCTTCTGGTCTTTCTAGTTTTTGATAAAAAGTCAAGAATTATTTCAGCATGGTTCTCTTGGATGTGACATGTGTTTCCCTCCTTTCTGTTTTCGAGTTTCTGTCTCCAACTGTTGTTTTCAGCCTTTGGATTATGGTATTCCTTGGAGCCTTTTTTTTTTTTTTTTTTGTGAGGAAGATCAACCCTGAGCTAACATCTATTGCCAATCCTCCTCCTTTTTTTTTTCCCTTTTTCTCCCCAAGGCCCCAGTAGATAGTTGTATGTCACAGTTGCATATCCTTCTAGTTGCTGTGTATGGGACACGGCCTCAGCATGGCCGGACAAGCGGTGCGTTGGTGCGCGCCCGGATGCGAACCCGGGCCGCCAGTAGTGGAGCGCGCGCACTCAACCGCTAAGCCACGGGGCCAGCCCCTCCTTGGAGCCTTTTTTAAAAATCCCACTTGGGGTTTGCTGAAATACCAGATATGTAAGATGATGTTTTTGTCAGAACGTCAGATTCGTTTCTGCTTCATTGTCACTCTCATTTCCTTCCGAGACTCCAGCTACACTTGTGCTGGAACATTGACTGTTGTCCCACAGGTCCCTAAGGCACGGTTCCTTGCCTCGGTTCACCTGTTGCAATCTGTTCTTCTGACTGGATAATTTCTGTTGATCTGTTTTCAGGTTCACTGACTCTTCTACCTTCTCCAATCTGCGGGTAAGCTCAACTGGGAATTTTTTCATTTCAGTTATTATAGTTTTTCACTCTAGTATTTCCATTTTTTGTAGTTTCTACTTCTCTGCTGAGATTCCCTATCTGTTCACTCATTAGTATTGTTTTCCTTCTGCTTTTTGAACATATTTATATTTGTATTATTAATACCTGCATTAAAGGATTTGTCTGCTAAACCCAACATCTGGCCCATCTTATGTCCTGACTGTGGGTTACATTTTTCTGTTTCCCCACATAACTAATAATTTTTTATTGTGTACAGTGCACTGTGCAGTCTCTGGATTCTGTTATCTTTAGAAAAGTGTTGATCCTTGTTCTAGGAGGCAGTCAATTACTGGCTGGGAATTGGCTTCATGTGTTGTTGGGGCCGTACCTCTGGAATGTCAAGGTGTTTCCCAGCCTGTCTCAATGGGCCGCGACCTCTACACCGCGTCACACCTGTGATCTCAGCAGGCTCTGACTTTCGGTTTTCTTTGGGCGGGTCTAGAGCAGGCCTTCCTCCACGGGGTGGCCCTTCCTCCTAGGGTGAGACGCCTCCGTGGAGTCTCGGGGGGATGTCCAGAACGTCAGTGAGCCACTCACCAGGTCTCTTCCCTCTGGCTGGGCCAACTTTCTGTAGCCCGCAGCGCGGCATGGCCTCTGGCGTCTCTGGTATCCAGTATTACTTCTCCAGCCTGGAGCAGTCTCACCCTGTACGTGTGCAGCCCAGCCCTTGGTCACGGGTTCTCCGAGAGCCCACACACAGACTTCTCGGGCCCTGTGCAAAGCCTGTCCCTCCATCCCTGCGTGCAGACTCCAGCTGCTTCGGCAGCCCGTGCTCTGGTCTCTGCTTCCAGGGCTCACGGGGCCTGTGCTCTCCCTTCTGTGCCTCAGGAAGCGGTCCCAGGCGGAGCTGGCAGTCACGGGCTCATGCCTGACTTTCCTTCTCCAGGGGCTGCGGTCTTGTGCTCGGAGCCCAGTGCCTGAAACGGCTGCCTTGAGTATCTGGTCCAGCCTGTGGTTGTTATGCATGGCAGACTTACTTTATCACAGGTGCAAGCAGAAGTAACTCTGAAATTACTCATTCTAAGTCCTTTTCAGCTGGTGCCATTTGTCCTGTTTTGGCGGGTATGTATTCTCTCATTCAAATCTGCTCTGCTGACTCACCGTCATCACGGTGGTCTCCTGGAGGGAGCGGTTTGCCGGGTTCTCCCTGATACGGGCTGTCCTGCCGTGTGGACCTCTCTGCCGGGTTCTCCCTGATACGGGCTGTCCTGCCGTGTGGACCTCTCTGCCGGGTTCTCCCTGATACGGGCTGTCCTGCCGTGTGGACCTCTCTGCCGGGTTCTCCCTGATATGGGCTGTCCTGCTGTGTGGACCTCTCTGTTGTGTGTGTAGCGTCGGCCTGGTTTGGCCAGCTCCTTGGATCATCCAGCCCTGGACGAGTCTCACGTTACGGGGTTCAGGGCTCACGCTGCCCAGGGGAGCGTGATTCAGTGCTGGATCCGCCCCCATTTTGTCTGCTGCTTCTTTCCCTGCCTCAGGCCAGAGGGCAGTGAGCTGTTTCTGGCTGCAGTCTGGACTTCTAGGCAGAGTCTGTGGAACCTGGCTCCCTGATGGGGAGCACAGACCTCACCTGTGGCTTTAACCAGGACCCCTCGGTGGGCATGAGTGGCCCTCTCCCGCCCACAATGCCTGGCTCCCCTGGCAGCAGCACTGCACCTCCTGGCACCGGGGCTCTCTGCTCCTCGTCCCAAGGTTACGTGCATACCATATGGCACTCACCGTCTGGGCTGAGAGTCGGTGCGGGGGTCCTGTGGACTCTTACTCCACGTGTTTGTGGGATCTGCTAACGCTGTGTCCCAGGTAGTGACCGTGACGTGGTGGTCTCTGCATGGAATGCTGGAGACGTTTCAGGGGACACTTGATGTACTTGCTTAGACACGGCGACTCCAGCCCCCACCCAGCCCCGTGAGGTTCCAGCGGAGGCAAACGCCAGGCAGGGACCGGGGGCCGAGGGGGTGGTGCTGTTCTGAGCGGATGTGTGCGTCGGGGAAGAGCCTCAGCCGATGAGACCAGAATGAGACACCAGAGCAGAGCAGAGAGGCCCCGTCCTCCGAGGCAAAGACAGGGCTTCAGGTGTGGACAGTGGGGAGCGAGGGACTTGCACTGAAGCCCCTCATTGGCAATGCCAAGAGCCGTCCAGGAGTGATGGGTGAGACGGCACCGACCGACGCTCAGCTATACCTCCGGCAGGGGGTGGGGAGGGGCTCTCACCAGCTGGGTCTGAGGTCTCCTGTGGTCTGCAGGGACCTGCTCTCTTTGTGCTCCTGTGTGAGGCCATAAGGTCAGGCAGGGTGGGACCTGAAGGAAGCAGGAAAGCCAGGAGCCAGGAGGCCCACTGAGGGTCTCCCAGGAAGCCAGCACGCCCCGGGGCCCTTGTGACGCTGTGCTGTCCCTCCCCAGCCTCATGGTCCTGCTCCGCTGCCAGGCGCACATGGAGATGGCGTGCATCGAGGAGGATGAGGACCGGCTGGAGCCTGCCATGGAGCACCTGCAGAAGGCCATGCGCCTGGACAGCCTGGGCCTCTACCAGGACAAGCTCTGGAGGGCCGTCAACCGGCTGCGCCTGTGTACCATGCTGTACCAGTCCCCCACGCGCCCCGAGGATAAGGCCACCATGGCCATCGAGCAGGTGCTGGCACGGCCTGCTCGGGGCTCGCCCCCAGGACCCAGGGCCCTGCCGGCTCAGTGCCTGCCAAGGGCAGGCCTGTCCGGGGTGGGGCCCCCCGGCAGGACCCATGCGGTCCTCTTTAGAGGCCACAAGCACTCAGAAAAACCAGAGACAGTGCCACTCATCACACCTTCTCTTTCTTTTGCAGGCAAAGAAAGCTATCCCAAAAGACAGTGTCAGGGAGAAGCGGGCTCTGCTGGTGAACGCGGGCCTGGCCCTCGCCCCCGACACCTTCCGGATTGTGCTCGACAGTGAGAACGAGGCCAGAGGTGCGCTGGTCCCTCCTGGAGCCTGTGCTCCCGCTCAGGAGCCGCCCTGGCCGCATGCGGTCCCGAGGCAGACCCGAACCGACAGGTGTGGGCCACGCTGTGCCCCCTTGAAGGTCTGAACCCGCCGGCCTGGGCCTCGATGTGTGGCCTGTGGTCTCTGGAGGTGCCAGGAGGGGTCTCCTCTCCCGCTCTCTGTATCGGTCAGCTCGGGCTGCTATGACAAGTGCTCCGGACAGTGGGGCAGCCTTCACAATAGGATTCATCCTCTCACGGTTCTGGGGGCTGGAACTCTGGGATCAAGGTGTCGGCAGGCTGCTTCCTCCTGGGGGCCCGGAGGGAAGGATTGTCCCAGGCCGCACTCCTGGGCTTGCAGACGGCCGTCTTCTCCCTATGTCTTCACACTGTCTTCCCTCTGTACCTGTTTCTCTGTGTCCAGATTTCCTTTTTTTAATGACACTGGTCATAATGGATTAGGGTCCACCCCACCCCAATGACCTCATTTTAACTGGATTATCCCTCTAAAGACCCTATCTCCAAATGAGGTCACATTCTGAGGTTCTGGGGGTTGGGGCTTCATCACGTCTTTTTTGGGGGTCACACTTCTGCCCAAACCACCGTCTGAGGCACGAGGACGAGGTCCGGGGCTGCTCTGCCGTGTCTGTAGATGAGAGTCAGCGTGAGCGGACCTCTTCTCTGTCTCCACTCACACCAAACGTTGGCTTTTATCCCAAGGGGAACTGTAAACTAATTTTGGGTAAATGAATGGAAGGCTGCACTACCCACAAGCCTATCTCACCCTTGTGGACACAGGTCTGCACCTGGCTGGGGGCCCCACCCCCGCCCATCCTCTGGGGGTCCTGCCCGCAGACGTGATCCCAGCTGTCACACACACAGGAGCCGCAGGGTCCCGTGCTGCGGATCCGAGATGAGGGAGAAGGACGGGTGAAGTCCTGCCCCAGCGGTGGGAAGGAGGACGTGGTGGGGCGTGCCCCTCGCCCTGGGGGCAGCTGCCCTCTCTGTGGCCTCACGCTGGTCATTCCCCTGAGTCATTCTCATCTGGGGCGGGCATCATGCCTCCCTGTTTCATCTCATCCCCGCAATCTGAGGAGCACGGGGCTCTGTCGGCGCTCACACACGCCTGGTGCTCTTGGTGCGTTTCACGGTGACGCGCATTGCTGGCCTGCTGGCCTGCCTGGTGTCCGCGGGCTCTGTGAGCCGCGCCTGAAGGCGAATGCCTGTTTCGCTGGGAGGATGGGTGGTAGCCCGGGCAGTGCGTGTCCTGTGTCGCACACCATGCAGCTGTGCCGGGTGGCCGGGCGTGGGTGGGGTTGAGCTCTCAGAGTAAGCGCCAGATCCGCCGGGAGGAGGAGCCTCCAACACCAAGCAGAGAGAACTGCCGACCTCGGGCAAGGACAGCGGGTGGTGGGCAGGGACCGCATGAAGGGAGTAGCCCCGGGGCCTGGGTGGGTGGAAGAGGGGGCAGGGTGATGAGTCCCACCTTGAAACACGCTGCTCTGGTGCTTGGGGGCTTCCCGCACTCACAGGCATAGTTGGCTCCACCTGCTTCCATCAGAAGACCACAGATGCCCCAGGAGCCGCTCTTGGCTCTGCCTGGAGTCCAGGGCCCCAGGGCTGCTGAGGGCAGATGATACAAATATTCCCTTGAACAGAGCTGGGTTCCTCTGAGTCGCGTGATCCCTTACCATGTGGCGCTTGCATTGCATTTTCCGTCCTCAGTTTCCACCGGGAAGAACAGGGGCCGGTTCACCTACCTCTGTGCGAAGGCGCGGCACCACATCATCAGCGTGGACAAGGCCACCGGGCACCTCCGGCGTCTGGGGAATGAGAATGACAAGGAGCGGTGAGTGAGGAGAGGAAGAAGGACGCGAGCTGGCCGGGCGGGGCTGTCACCGAGAGCGTTCGTCACGGCCGGGCGGCGGGAGGGGGAGGCGCGGGCTCCCCAACGGCCTCGCAGATGGACCTCCCCGTCGGCCGTGAGACAGCAAACCACAGCCCTGAGGGTGTTCTTGTCACTCTGCTGAGACTGTCCTGACTCCAGGAGGACGCCCAGCGCTGGGCGCTGCGTGTGGTTCTCAGGACGCAGTGGCGGGAGTGGCTGGCTTCTGGAGCACACTGCAGGGGTCTCCACCCAGGGCCACCTGCCCCAGGGGAGGGAGGTCAGCTGGTACAGTGACACTTGGCCAGTGGCAGCCAGACATCTGCCCCCTGCGCTCTCCCCCCTGACCTCGGGGGGCAGCCCCACCCCACCCGGCCCGTCCTGCTGCCTCGAGGCCCCAGCTGTGAGCATTGATTTGTCTCAAGGTCGCTCTTTGCAACCTTGAAACTGCAGCACCGCCGGTGCCTCTTGCTCACAAGCAACAGTTCGATGTGATTTCTGCTTTTACCAGTCACAGCTCTGTGCACTTGTTCCCTCCTTTCCATCTTTGGTGAGCAGAATTCAGATTTGGGCAGAGCTTGCCAAAGTTGCCCGGAAGCAAGGTGTGTGGGACGTGTGCCGGGCAGCAAGCCGCTTCTGTCTCCTGTACGACAACGTCAAGGTGAAGAAGCCTGCGAGGTGGAAGAGAGGTGTGTGCTTCCGGGCCGTGCGTGCGCAGTGAGTCGCCAGCCAGTCAGGACCAGCTCCGGGCTTCACATGCTCGCTGAAGCCCCGGGGCCAGAAAGGCCCATGGCTGCCCCGGCCGCAGTGGCTAAGCACCTCTGGCAGTCACCGTGCAGGGGCTGGCCAAGTCCCGACAGGCTGCGGCCGTGCCGTCCACTGCCTCCTGGAAGAGGCCAGGATTTGCTCTTGAAGTGACGGAAAGGGTTGCTGTGCCAGGACTTGAATCCAGTGGGGCCTTCAAATGGAGAGGGTATTTTAAATATATGCAGCTGACTGCCCAGCACAGTTCATGATGAACAACGATCACTACTAATTATTATTGTTACTATACTACTTTATTATATTATTATTATACTAATAATTATTATTATCATGACTGATTATGGGGCCTCCTGTGTGCGTCTGGCTCTGTGCCAGGCTGACTTCGCATGCCATCATTTCGTTTGATCTTAACCATCACTCTGGGGTCATCAGGGGCCTCAGAAAGGGGAAGGGACCTGCCGTGAGCGAGAGAACCAAGGCCGCGTGGTGGGAGCCTGCAGGCAGAGCCCAGAGGGCAGAGGCTGATGGCGTGTATGGGGGCCGAGTATGGAGCAGCCTCCAGAACAGGCTTGTTTCTCGGGGATGTGGGCGGGGAGCAGGCTCCCCACCGTCGTCACTGGGCCTGCGGACTGACCAGTCCAGTGTGCAGGTCCCTGGAGGAGCTCTGGTCTAGTGGACTGTTAGGACACAGGGAACTGCCAGGGTTCCGAGAAGGCCTGGACCGTGGGTGTTGCCGGCTTGGCGGGGCCGGGTGCTTCTCGAGCACCAGAACCACACAACCAAAACCAAGAACCGTGGGTTTGGGGGTGTCAGCTAGAGACTGGCTGTGGCCAAGCTGGCTTTGGGGACACCTTAGCCACCTCACAGGGGGCCCTGCACACTTGGGGAGGTCTCCTCCAGCCCCTTCCTGGGAAAAATGCCCACCGCCCAGAGACCCCTGCCCGCCCCCCGGAGCTGAGGAGAGGCCAGGAATCCTTGCTTTTTTGTTGAGTTGCTGGAAAAGATTCGCCACATCTGACCACATCTGAGACTCTGCTGTTTCCCTCAGGAAAGAAGAAGAAGGGCGGAGCAAGCTCGGTGCAGGACGCCTGGGGCCAGTCAGATGCCACCCTGCAGAGGCAGGTGTCCCCCAGCCTGTTGCGGAAGTTCGCCGAGGTGGGGTTCATCAATGCTGAGGTGCGTCCCTGCATGGCAGCATCACGGGGTGTGCGTTTTCAGCATTGGCACGCGGGCGCGAGGACCCCCACGAGTATCTTCTCATCTTCTGAGGTCGCCGCGTCTGCACTGATGGGGCGTGCTGACCCCTGAAGACGTTTTTCCCAGCGCTCCACCTCTGCTCCTGAAATAAGACTGCAGATTATGGAGATTTCCCTGGGTTCTTGGGTATTTTCTAGGAGAAACTGATAAATCAAAATGTGGTGTGTGTTGATATAAATTTTTCTTTAGAAATAGTTTCTGAATTGTGAACTCAGAGTCACATCGGTACTAGGGGTTGACTTCCTGCATCTGGGAGGGTGTTTGCATCAGAGTGGACGTCAGGAGCACTGTGAACAAGGGGTGATGGAGGGAAGTGTGTGTTGGATCTAATCCCGTCCGAGGCGGGCTGCCTGCTTTGGGGACCAGCCGCCAGGCCTTACCTGGACTCCCTGCTGCCTCCACTGTGAGCCCAGTCCCCACAGTGAGCACAGGACCCCAGGACTCGCAGGCAGCAGAGCTGGATCCGGGCCGGCACTGGGACCCAGGTCTGAGCTCTCAGCCATGGCACCTGTGCCTCCATGCCAGGGGGACATTTGGTGACATTTTGTAACTTCAGGTTTCTTTGAGCAACTTTAGGTTGTTTCTTTTGGGAGTGGGCAGGTGACCTGGCCAGAGCACTCCCTGGTTTGCTCAGTAAGGGTCTGCTGAGACCTCCAAGTGCAGGTCGGGCCATGACCCGGGGACACAGTGAGGACTGGAGGAGAGCGTGCGCTCAGGGAGCTGACAGCGACAACCAGGGAAACAAGTGGCAAGGCCGTCCAGCTACCTCTCTGCAGCCCCATCAGCCTGTGCCCAGGGGTCTCAGCAGTCTTTAGTGTTTCTATACCCACTCGTGAAGCCATCGGGGGACGGGGACGCTGGCTGGGCACTTGCTAATGTGTCCGAGGTGTGGTGATGGCTCAGGTTGTGCTCTTGAAAGGAGCCCTTCGTTTCTGAGATGCAGGATTCACAGGTGAAGTGACGGATGTGTGGGGAGGGAGCAAGTCCTCCCCACAGGGAGAACACGCAAGGTCGTGAAGGCCATGGGGTTGGTCACAGTGTCTCCCCACCTGCGCCTGTCTGCATGTTCCCGCCTGGTGCTGGTCCTTGCTCCCGTGACCTCTCCCACCGCAATTCCTTCACAGGCCACTGTCCACTTGCTGCGGTCAGAAGGTGTAGAGCTAAATGACTGTCCCAGGCCCCCTGAGGACTTGAGCCAGCACCCAGCCGGCTACACGCTCGAGTCTGCAGAGGACAACGCAGAGTGGATCATGTACCGGTAGGTGGCTGCCACGTGGACTGACGGGGCCAGGTGTCCTCTGCACCTGCGGCACTGCTTGTCCACGGAGAGGGCAGGCTTCGTGGCCTGGGAAGCAGGGCACAGGTCACGAGTGGCTGTGTCCAGACCAGGAGTGTGGTGTGGTGTCACGTGTGAGAAGAGTGACGAGATCGGTTTGTCCAGTGCTTTGTAGTTCAGACTTGTGTCCTTTGTGGTTAGTCCTTCTCGTTATCAGTAAAGGTGCGATGTCAGGGAGATCATGTGAAAGGTGGAAAATATAGACCAGCAGCGCTCTTTCTGTCTGCTCGGAGGGGAGGCTGTGGTCAGCTCTCAGTATGGGAGCACCGTCACGGGATGTCTGGGCCACAAATCACTCCCAGTATGCGAATGAGAAAGTTCATATGGAACATTCCAGAAGACTTGCCCACAAGAGATGCCAAGTGCAAAAACAGTTGTGAAATTGAGGTGCTGTATTAACAATGATGATTTTTAGTGTTTTTTAATCTAAAATTAAGTATTTTTAAAAGTGAATGTGGTAGTGAGTGAATATTTGTGTTTTCACATCATAGGAGCTGATCACTGTTAACTGGGGGAGAAGAAAAGCCTATTTTACTCTTGGTTTTACCCAGTAAACAGGCTGCCCGCACCCTGTGCTCCCGTGCGGGAGTGGAGGTGGAGCCCTGGCCCCTCTTCCTCTGCACCCGTGTGCGGTGTGGGGAGACCTCGTGCGGTGTGGGGAGACCTCATGCGGCATGGGGAGACCACATGCGGCATGGGGAGACCACCGAGCCCTCAAGAGGCACAAGGAAGGAGAGTGTGCACGAGGGTTGTGTGGGTGATGTTCGTCTTGGTGTTTTAAGGCCGTCTCTGCCTTAGTCGCCTTCAGAGTGTTGTGCAGAGCACAGCCCGGGGCCCTGTCCTCGGAGCCCGCTGCCACAAGGCAAGGTGAGGCCAGGTCTGTCTAGGGCCCAGGCCCAAGGCTGGAGCAGAGCTGTCCTCACCTGGTGGCCCTGCTTACACTTGGAGGAGGATCAGCGAACCAGGGCCCAGGCCACATCTGACCCACAGCCTGGTTTTGTACAGCCCACGAGCTAAGAGTGGTTTGGACATTTAAACAAATTGTAAAATAAAATAGTGAAAAATATGCAGCAGAGACGACACGTGGCTGGCAAAGCCAGGAATTTCTGGCCCTTTACCGAAAAGGATGTGGAGCCCTGGTGCAGACGCCACGTGCACACAGCACTACGTGGGAAGGGCTCGCCCTGAGGAGGCGGCCTGTGTGCAATGGGTGGAGGCCAGCGAGACTCGGCACAGGGGCAGGCGTGAGGGGCAGCTGCAAAGCTGGACAGGCAGCCGGGCAGGCCTTGGGCCAGGGGTTGGTCCTCAAACGGGGAGGGTCCGGGGAGGTCTGCAGGCGAGGGACAGGATGAGAGGGTCTTATTGCACGTGTGGGAGCTTGCAGAGGTGAGCAAGGGGCGTCCAGCTGGGAGATGGGAAGAGCTGGGCAGGTCCAGGGTCCTCGGGAGGGAACACGTCGGGCTGCCCCTTTCTAACCTCCGGGCTCCATAGACAGGGGCGGGGCCGATGGCAGAGTCCACACTTACGTCTTTAATGCACGTTTGGGGAAAGTCTTGTTTCAAAGGAGAGCCTGATGGTGTGTGTTCTGCAGGAACTGGATAGAGGGTCTGTCGCACTACGCCATGAGCAACTGGCTGCGGTCTGCTGAGATCGGACAGGAGATACAGGAGGCCTGGATCGTGCAGAACGCCGTGGTCTACGTCCTGAATCACAACCACCATCTCCTCGTGGCCGGGCGGCAGAAAGAGCTTGTGGATACCTTGTGTCACCTCCTGAGCATCGTCAAGGCCACAGGCCACAGCGGGTGGGTGTGGCTGGCGGGTGTTGTGTGCATTCGTGACCCTAGGATCCAGGCCCAGGAGCTGTGGGGTCAGACATGTATTCACTCTGGGGGGTGGTGCCACCAGCCCCCTGCCCCCATCTTTAGTGTCATCCCTCCAGTGAGAGTTGGGGCCACTGGCGCCTGGCACCTGGCAGTGACGGGCCATGGAAAAGCCTGCAGGGGACACAGGGAGGGGTGCCTGAGTCATCCCAGGGTCTCTGTTTCCTGGTTGTGCACCCCTGAGCCAGTTACTCAGCCTCTCTGAGCTGCAGGGTGGCATGTGGGGGTCAATGAGATGCTGGTGAGGCCCTGACCCACAGCAGAGCTCTCACAGCCACACGTGGCCCCGAGGCATCGCCACAGTGCCAATTCCCAGCCTGCCTCACTCTGTTCTGAACAGAACAATTGCAAGGAAGGTTTGCTGAGACATGAGTCTCTCGGGAAAATGGAAGGGAAGGAAAGGAAAGGGATCTCCTCCATACAGACCTCACTCTGGTTGGGGCAGGGGTGAGGATCTGTGTCTGTGTGTTCTTTATCCACATGGGTGTGAACTCCTGAGGGACTGTGTCCACCAGCTAAAATAAGACATCCGAAAACATCAAGTCAGGTCAAAGTTTCATCTAACTAGGATGAAATTTTAAGACTCTCTTTGTGTGTTTTTTGTTGGTTTGGCTTTTCATCCAAACAATAAGATTTAAAATTTTTCCATCAGATACTGAAGTAGAAATGCTAGAATGCAGCAACATAGGCATGTGGTAACTTTTTAAAGTTACGGATAATAAAGAAAATGGGCCATGAAGTAAGGAATTGCTCAGTGGTGCTCACCTCTCCTCCAAGTGTGAGGCCCTGGGCAGGGTCCCTATGGCCAGGGGGAGAGGAAGTCAGCACCCTGACAGGGCTCCGAGAAACCAGCCCTCGGAAGCTGAGCCCCTCCCAGTCACGCAGTCATCCTGCATGGTTCTGTTGTGGACAAAGATCAGACTTTTATCCCCAATTCTTGGCATACGGAGACCATTTTTGACTATTTTAAATGTTTTAGTACCATGACGTTTCTGGTGAGAAACATGAAGGTTCTGTTGTAAGCCCATCAGATCTGGTAATTGATGGAAATGCTTAGACCACGACCAAAGGTCTGCTGGACACCCCGTCCGGGCCCCACAGGACTCCCTGAGGAGTCTAGCCCACATGGCACAGGTGTTGACCTCTCAGTGTGGAGGCCACCTGTGGCAGGGGACCAAGCCCTCATCCTGTCACAGCCGGCTCCCTTCCTCCCTCGAAAGGCTGATTCGCTTCTTGAACTGGCACAGGGACGATGGGCAGCCACCCTTCTGTGTCAGTCCAGCAGATGGGGACCCCGTAAACACACTTGTGGTGGATTTCTGAGGACTCCCCGGCTTCTGCTGGACTCTGGGCCCGTGGCTTCACGCGGCTGCAGTTAGGCTGCCGTCAGGCTGTGCTTCACTCGCTGGTGCCTTGTTTTCCAGGGACCCCGTGATGCTCGCGATGCTCTGCAATGCTTTGGCTCGAGGCTTGATTATCAGCTGGATTCCAACCCAGACACCAGAAAAATCTAGAAGACTTGTGCGACCAAACCTGCTTCATGGGCCGCCAGACTCAGGAGCCAGCTCTGCAGTGAGGACTGCAGTGGAGGTACAGCACCCTCGCTGTGTGTGAGGGCCGGGGCAGGCAGGGACCAGTCTCCCTGAGATCAGTGGAGGCGATAGGTGGGAGGGCGCTTTGGGAAGTGGAAACCTCCGGCAGGGGTTTTCAGCTGCCCGGAAACAGGGCACGGGGTGAGGAGCCGGTGGAAAACATGCATTTCTCAAAAAATGAGGAAACGAGACAAGTTGAGGTGGGGGGCAGTGTCAGGAGGACGCCCTGCGAGGCCCTGGCCGCACCTCTGCTGGTTATTCCAGAGCAGACAAACGGGGGTGTAAAACTAGGAAATACAGACAATGCCAGTCTCAAACAGAAATGCGACCATACACGATAAAAAGTGCACGGACAGGTTGTATGATGACTTGGTGGGTCATCATTCCATAAAAGCCGTTTCCCAGGAAATGTGGGTTTTACTGTAGTCATTCATAATAAAGGAGGAAATGGTAATGGTCTCAGTGATGGATGTGGAAAGGTGTCTGATAATCCGTCACTCATTTCTAATTCAGAAGAATCTTAGTAAAGGTGGAAGAAAGCAATTTCCTGAATGAGTTTAGGGAATCTGCCAGAACCCGCGGCAGACCCGAGTACGGGCCGAGAGAAGTGCTTCCGGTGAGGAGGACCGAGAAAGGCCACCGGGGTCACTGCTGTGGGCCGCGGCCAGGAGCCCCGGATGCAGAAAGACGAGGGAGGGAGAGAAAGGCGGGAGGAGCCCATGCGGCGCGGCCCTCTGGGGCCGCATGGCACTCTCAGCGCAGTCGGGTGGAGACTGGAGTCAGAGCGCACACCTGCCTGAGAGCCCGCACCTGGCGTACACCTGCGGGAGCGCAGAGTCAGGGCGCAGAAGGCCCTGGGGCTGCAGGGCCCGTCGGGGCGAGGGGACTGCCGGGAGCAGGGCCGGGGCTGGAAAGGAGGGGAGGCTGGCCCCGGGTGGGGGGGCGGAGCAGGCGGGGAAGAGTGGGCGGGACCTCGGGGAAAGTGGGCGGTGCCGCATGGAGGGGCGGGGCCAGCGGGGAGAGTGGGCGGGGCCCCGGGTGGGGGGCGGAGCAGGCGAGGAAGAGTGGGCGGGACCTCGGGGAGTGGGCGGGACCTCGGGGAGTGGGCGGGGCCGCAGGGAGGGGCGGGGCCGGCGGGGGAGAGTGGGTGGGGCCGGCGCCGGTGGAAGTTACCAGCCTGTGCGCAGGTCAATCCAAAAGGAAAGAACGGAGGCAGAGCGGGTGGGAAGGGTGTTTTTGTTTCTACGTTTCGGTACGGCCCTAAACGTTTGCAAGGGTCAGGTGTTCGTGTTCCACTTCAGGGGAAAAACAGGCAAAACGGGGAGGAGACCGCACGGCCTGTAGTTAGCCGCGGCCGTAGTGGCTTTCAGGGGCCCGCCTGCTGAGGGCTTTACGGCGCCAGCGTGGCTCAGAACAAAACGCATATGCTGGGTTTTGTCCCCACTCAAAGATGAGGAAACCGAGGCACAGAATGAAGAACGTGCCCTCGTCACACAGCAGGCGAGCAGGGAGCTGGGTTCCCAGCTTTTGGGCTTCGGATCTTCACCGTGCAGCCCCCAGAACAAACACCGTCCACAGGGAGGGGGCCTGGTGCCTGTCAAGAGGTTGGCTGTGCACCACGCCTTAGGGCCAGCAGAGCCGCAGGCACATGGTGACGACTCAGTGAGGGGCCTGCTGCTCCTGGCAGTGTAGCTGCCTGGGTGTGCTGTAGGGAGTAGGGACATAGGAGGAGACAAGCCCCACCAGCATCCCTGGGGCTCTCACATCCCAGGCCGCCCTGTTCTACAGGCTCCAGGACTGGTGCATGTTTAGACCACTGCTGCGGCCGGGACCAAGAGCAAGGTCCCCTTATTTTTAATGATTTGGGTCTTGGCCCAGGTTTCTCTGTTTAGAATTGGGGTTTTATGAACAAGGACACATCCATTTTAGGTCTGCGAGTTTGCCCTGAGCCTGACCAACGGGACGGTGCCCCAAGAGGTGGTGCCCACCAATGCCCGACAGCAGCTCATCGCCACCTGGGTGAAGGGCAAGCAGCTGCTGCAGCAGCAGATCGGGCCGCGGCTGGGCCCAGATGAGCAGGTGCGGGCGCCCTGTGGCCGTGTCCCACGTCTGGAAGTGCCCCCATCCCCACGTGCCCAGACCTGCAGGGTGGACTCCTCTTGCTGAAGTCTTCTCTCTGTCTCCCACCTGAAGGGAGAGCAGAGCAGGCCCCCTCGGGTCTCGCAGCCTGGACCACAGCACGCTGTGGGGAGAGCTCCCTTCTCCTGTGGAAGGAGTGCATCCCCTCCGGGAAGGCTGTCCCCACTGAGCTCACTGCCCCTGGCTGTGGCGTTCCCTTTTTCCGCCAGCTGACTGGCTGCTGTTCTGAATGTCCACCAAGAGCGCCAGGCCTCTGGGGGTGCTGTCCACCCTTGGAGAAGCTCACTGTGACCTTATCTGCACCCGGCCCAGAGGGGGCACCTCCTAGGTTCACTGCACACAAGGCTGCGGGAGTGGAGGGCGGGGGAGCAAGTGGGGACCCAGAGAGGAGAGGGGCAGGGCCAGCCCACGGCCTCCACCCTCACTGACATGGGCTGCATGGTCACAGACAGACCAACGGGAGACTCCCACGGGGCACCGGCAGGAGCTGGGATGCGCTGGTCTAGGCGGAAAGTGAGGCCAGTAAGGCGGTGGGCAGTCAGGGACAGGTTTCTGAGCTGGGCCAGGAGTGAGGGTCCGATTGGAGTGGGACCAAGGGGAGGGGACCCTGCAGGCAGAGGTCCACTCCCCTACTGTACCATGCTGCCTGCCCTCCACCTCCGCCGGATCAGCCCGGCTGTCAGACTACCATAGGGACTGCACTGCCTACTGCCTCTTTGTTATGTGAAGAGAGGACTTGGCGATACACATTTACACGTAGCCAAGATAGCGCCGATTATTGCCATGAAGCTGGTATTTCATAGGGTTCAAGTCCGAGTGTTCCAGATTCTCCCCAGCACCCTTGGGCTGACGGACACTCTGTGATTCCTTCCCACCAGAGTAACAGTGAGGAGGTCAACTCGGTGACCAGAGTTCTTGTCGCTCTGGAGATGTACTCCTGCAACGGGCTGGGCCTCATGGACTTCAACGTGCCCCCCTTGGCTCAGGTAGGTACCCCCCCAGGGGTCACTTCCTCCCCAGGTGTCACCTTCCCCCCAGATGTCACCTTCTCTCCAAGTGTCACCTCCCCCCAGGTGCCACCATCTCCCCCAGGTGTCACCTCCTCCCCAGATGTCCCTTTCTCCCAGGTGTCACCTCCCCCCAGGTGTTGCCTACCCCCCCAACTGTCACCATTCTCCCACTTGGCCGAGGTAGGTGTCACCAGGTGTCCTGGTAGACATGCCAGGGGCTGTGCACAGACAAAGCCCCCCAACCCAAAGCCAGTTGTTCAAATCCCGCTGTTGAGATGAGGAGCTGTGGTCAGAGGGCCTTACCCAAGGTGTCTGGAGTGGGAACCACCTGTCCTGGTGACCACGTTCCCACCACAGTGCTCACCTGCCTCCCAACAGAGCCGGCGCTGTCCCCCAGGGCAGCTGAGTTTAGTGTCACTTGGGAGCTCCCTCTGTGCTTTCCCCGAGTGTGGGACAGTGGGCAGTGTGGACCCTGGGGGCGTTTGTCCCCCAACCTACCCACCCTGGCCAGAGACTCGGCCTCGGTTTACGAGTAGTGAGCACAGGGACTCAGGCTTCATGGGGGCTGCCTTGCGCAGGGTCCTTTACGAGTCGTGGGTCTGTTTGGAGTAACGTTAACTAAATGTCTATGGCTGGTGAGCAATACACCGGAGTTAGGGTTTTACACAACTAGATAGCCCACCGAGCTGACAGCACTGTCCCCACTGTGGGCTGCGTGCCGTCGGAGATTCACCACACTAACAGACAGCCCTTCTCCCCCCCGCTGCCGGGGAGGTGGTGAAGATGGCGTCTGAGTGCAACTGGTCAGACCCCCTGGTGGAGCTGCAGACCCTGACGCGCCTGACCCACTTTGCCTTCGCGGCCCACGACCACGAGACCACCATGGCGTGCTCGCAGAAGGCTCTCCAGATGGGCATTAGGTACCTGCGGATATTTGGCCCGTAAGTACCTCCCTAATGCCTGAACTCTGGTGTCCTGAGGCTGTGGGCCACTCCCCAAGGTCAGGAGGGGTATGTGAGCATGTTCGTCGTCACTTGCGTGTGCAGGACTGAGGAGCAACTCCCGTCCAGGTTACAGAGAACCAGCTACAGACCCTCCCCAGGCCCTGCTCCTCTCAGCAAGTTTCCCATCAGCCCTGCCCTGTGCCCGTGCAACCGCCGCCTGCCAGCTCCCCATCGGCCAGGACAACCCTATCAGCCGTGGCCCTGGGGAGCTGTACTCAGAAGGGTTCTGAGGCCACACGAGCCTCGCTAGCCATGAGTGTGACTCGCACACAAGGAGAAGGGGGCTCGCAGCTCCACCCTCTGCCGTTCCCAGCAGACGGCTTTGTTAGGGTGATCGTGAACAGGCAGCATAGGCATGTTGAATCAATTCAGAGGTAACTAAACGTCGTTTCAGTGAAAGGAAAGCAGTGCCACGTCTCCGGGGCAGCCACAGGCGCTGCTGTGGTCTTCGTGTTTCCTGTGGCGTACAGGTTCCATTTGGTGATCGATGATTGTAGGACTTACTCTTTCCCCTTTTTGAACACGAGGCTGTTTTAAATTTGTTGCTATTGCAAGTATTTCTGCGGTCAAGATTGTTTTCCTTGAGGTTCTTCTTTTCGGCTTATTTCCTGAGTCTGTTTCCTGAAAGAGAAAATGACTGGCCCCAGGCCGTGGAGATGTTGTTGTGGCCAAGCAGCCATTCTGTTTGTCCGAGGCCAGACCCAGGCAGGGCCTCGCCGCCCTGCGTGCCCAGCCTCATGCCACATCCCAGCCCTGTGGCTGTTCCCCAGAGTGAGCGTCCTGTGCCTCTGGGTGGTCTGAACCCCGACTGGCACCAAAGCCCCTTTGTGCTGAGTCTCCTGCCTTGCCCCATGGAACCCCAACCAGGTTCTCGCATCCGAGTGTCCTTTTGGGGTGCGGAGGGAGGGCCCTGCTGGAGACCTGCACCACTCCAGCCAGGCCGCCACGGGAGTGCCACCCAAGGGAAGGGGTTTCGCTTGAGGTCGGGGTACTGTGGTGCCTGGCCGTGGAGTCCTGCTCGGGGACCACAGTCACAGGCCGACACACGAGGTGGCAGCGTGGATGAGAATGTGGCCCTGCAGGGGAGGAGTCTGGATGGACTCCCAGGACTGTGGACTGGACAACTGTCAGGGTGGGGTTGTGGCGGGTCTGGGGGAACCCGGAGCTCAGGGCAGCACCTTTGGAGGCCCGGGGGTGAGTAGAAACAGATGCATAGATTTCGGGGAAAATGTCCAAGCCGTGGACATCTGTCGGGATGATGTGGCGCTGGACGAGGTTTCCCTGCAGGAGGGGAGGGAGGGCCAGCCAGCAGAGGGCGGGGCGTTGGAAATGCGTAGGCGCTGGTGAGTCCGTGAGCACGCAGTTGACTGTGCCCTCCTAGGGGCTGAGCATTTGGATGAAGTCGGCCCTGCTGGCCTCCCGCAGGGCTGCTGCGTGTTCGTGGAGGCGAGGGTGAAGGGCGGGAGCGGGACTTCCCTCACGGAGCCCTGGGGCTGTCGGGACGTGACCACAGAGGTCGCAGGAGCAAAGCCAGGACGGAGCCCCCAGCCGTCATTTCTCGCTGCCTCATGAGTGACCCTTCCTCCAGAACAGTGGAGACCCTTTCTGGTGGTGTTTACATTTGACCTCTCCGTCAGAGGCTAGAGCTTATTTCTTCCTAGACAATCTGTAATGAGAATTACTTTGCTTCCAAAAGGAGAAGCTCCCAGGCTTTGTGATGTCCCACCCCAGCCTCACGATGCAGCAGGTGTGGGCCAGGGGTGGGCCCACCACCCCGACAAGAGCAGGGAGATGGCCCGCAGCGTGTGGAGACTGAGAACTCGGAGCAGCAGTGCACAGAACACTGGGCCCCTGGCGGGACATCTGACCCCAGGCAGGGTGTTAGGGCTCTTTCTGGAAGCCTTTGATTTGTGGGGTTGAGTGTCCCTCACCTGATCTGGCTCTCCACCAATCATAGTACAGCTGTGCCTGTCAGCAGATCCACCAGGCCCACGTACCTGGAGCCTCCAGCATCTTAGCCACACTCATAAATGTGAATAAAGTTTCCTCAGTCTCCTGAGAGGGACCTACAGCTTCAAAGAAAAGACCAACTTAAAGAAATGAGGAAACTTACTCTGGATAAAAGAGATTATGCAGCGATCAGAAGAGAACATTAAAAAAACCCTCAAAGATATTTGAGAAGGTGCAGCATTTAAAATTTAAAACGTAGTGTTGTGGGAAAGGAATAATTGGGGGCTAACCATCTCTTGAAAATTAAAGATAATTTCTGGAGTGGAAAATAAATTAAGTGAGGTGTTAGAAGATAAAGTGTGAGGAAATTTCTCAGAAAAAAAGATGAAAAAGGACAGAAAATGTGACAGAAAATCTAGAAGATATGTGGGAACAGTACAGGAGGTCCAGCATCCTGCTGTGGGAGTTCCGGAAAGAGTCAAGGAGGGGTTCTTCAGAAAGGAACGTAAGAGGGGAGCCATGAGGGAGAGCTTCCTGGAGCAGAGGAATCCAGGTGCGTTGTGGGGACATGTCAGATCACCACAGGTGAGGGGAATATCCCAAAGCTTTTAAAAGAAAGCCGTCTGCAAAGGAGCAGGAAATAGAAATGAGCCATCTTCTCAAAAACCATCACTGGAAGCTAAAAGAAAACGGAGCATTCTAAGTGGAAAGAATTTTCAACCTACAATTCTAACTCACCTGAACTTCCAGTCAAGTATATGGGTAACAGAAAACCATTCTTAGACAGACAGGGGCCTAGAAAATATATTTCCCATACACCTGTTTTTAGAACGTTATTTGAGGATATGCTCCAGAAAAACAAGAGAATAAACCAAAAAAGAGAAAGATGTGGGATACTGGAAATAATAGATTCAATCCGGAAAAATTGTCAAGCTGTGCTGCTTGCTGCAAGAGCCATCTGTCTGGATCAGAGCAGGAAGGCCCTGGAGGGTGGGGGCAGGGAAGAAGAGGACTAATGTGAAGAGTTGAGAAGGTATTGTGATAAAGGAAAATAGTACAATGGAGAAAAGGTCAGTCGGAGACTCCAGGAAGCACAAAAGTAATGTATAGCTTGACTCTTCAATGAAAAACATTTACATTATCGTGGTGTTTATTGGTATTCTAGTTTTAGGATTAACATTTTGACAAAGAAGACTTCTTTGTGGTTACTTAAAATATAAATGTTACCAATCTTTTATTAGTTATTTTTAAATGTATTTTAGTGAGGTCACACTGGTTTATAACATTATATAAATTTCAGGTGTACATCATTACATTTCGACTTCTGTATAGACTGCATCGTGTGCACCACTGAAAGTCAGTTTCCATCTGTCGCCACACACATGTGCCCCTTTACCCCTTTTGCCCTCCCCCGACCCCCTTCCCCTCTGCTAACCACCAATCTGTTACTCCGTATCTGTGTGTTTGTTTATCTTCCACATATGAGTGAAATCCTATGGTAGTTAACTTTCTCTGACTTATTTCACGTAGCATAGTACCTTCAAGTTCCATCCATGTTGTCGCAAATGGCAACATGGCGAGCAGTATTTTTTTTGGCTGAGTAATATTCCATTTTGTGTGTGTGTGTATATGTATATACACACCACATCTGCTTTATCCTTTCATCCATGGAGGGACACTTAGGTTGCTTCCAAATCTTGGCTGTTGTGAGTAATGCAGCAATGAACATAGGGGTGCATATATCTTTTTGAATTAGTGTTTTCATGTTCTGTGGATAAATACCCAGAAATGGAATAGCTAGATCATGTGGTATTTCTATTTTTAAGTTTTTGAGGAATCTCCATACTGTTTTCCATAGTGCTGCACCCGTTTGCATTCCCACCAGCAGTGTATGAGGGTTCCCGTTTCTCCACATCCTCTCCAACACTTGTTGTTTCCTGTCTTGTTAATTATAGCCATTCTGACGGGCGTGAGGTGATATGTCATTGTAGTTTTGATTTGCATTTCCCTAATCATTAGTGATGTTGAACATCTTTTCATGTGCCTGTTGGCCATCTGTGTATCTTCTTTGGAAAAATGTCTGTTCATATCCTCTGCTCATTTTTTGATTTGGTTGGTTGTTTGTTTTTTGTTGAGATGCATAAGTTCTTTATATGTTTTAGAAATTAACCCCTTATCTGATATATGATTTGCAAATATCTTCTCCCAGTTAGTGGCTTGTCTTTTCGTTTTGTTGATGGTTTCCTTTGCTGTGGAGGAGTTTTTTAGTTTGATGTAGTCCCATTTGTTTATTTTTTCTTTTGTTTTCCTTGCCTGGTGAGACATGGTATTCCAAAAGATACTAAGAGTGATGTCAAAGAGCTTACTGCCTATGTTTTCTCCTAGGAGTTTTATGGTTTCAGATCTTACATTCAAGTTTTTAATCCATTTTGAGTTAATTTTTGTGTATGGTGTAAGGTAAGAGTCTAGTTTCATTCTTTTGCACGTGGCTGTCCAGTTTTCCCAGCACCATTTGTTAAAAACCTTTCTTTTCTCCATTGTATGTTCTTGGCTCCTTTGTTGAAAATTAGCTGTCTGTAGATGTGTGGTTTATTTCTGGGCTCTCAATTCTGTTCCATTGTTCTGTGTCTGTTTTTCTGCCAGTACCATGCTGTTTTGATTACTGTAGCTTTGTAGTATATTTTGAAATCAGGTATTGTGATGCCTCAGGCTTTGTTCTTTTTTCTCAGGATTGCTTTGGCTATCCAGGGTCTTTTGTTGTTCCATATAAATTTTAGGATTCTTTGTTCTATTTCCATGAAGAATGTCAGTGGGATTCTGATTGGGATTGCCTTGAATCTGTAGGTTGCTTTAGATAATATGGACATTTTAACTATGTTTATTTTTCCAATCATTGAGCACAGAATATCTTTCCATTTCCTTATGTCTTCTTCAATTTATTCCAATAATGTCTTATAATGTTCATTGTATAGGTCCTTCACCTCCTTGGTTAAATTTATTCCTAGGTATTTTATTCTTTTTGTTGTGATTGTAAATGGGATTGTATTCTTGATTTCTCTTTCTGCTAGTTCATTGTTAGTGTATAGACGTGCAACTGATTTTTGTATGTTGATTTTGTACCCTGTGACTTTACTGTATTCGTTAATTATTTCTAATAGTTTTTTGATGGATTCTTTAGGGTTTTTTCTGTATCAAATCATGTCATCTGCAAGTAGTGACAGTTTCAATTCTTCCTTTCCAATTTGGATCCCTTTTATTTCTTTTTCTTGCCTTATTGCTCTGGCTAGGACTTGCAATACTATGTTAAATAGGAGTGGTGAGAGTAGGCATCTTTGTCTGGTTCCTGTTCTTAGAGGGATAGCTTTCAGTTTTTCACCATTGAGGATGATATTAGCTGTGGGTTTGTCATATATGGCCTGTATTATGTTGAGGTACTTTCCTTCTATACCCATTTTATTCAGAGTTTTTGTCATAAATGGATGCTGTATCTTGTCAGATTCTTTCTCTGCATCTATTGAGGTGATCATGTGATTTTTATTCTTCATTTTGTTAATGTGGTGTATCATGCTCATTGATTTGCAGATGTTGAACCATCCCTGCGTCCCTGGGGTAAATCCCACTTGATCGTGGTGTATGATCCTTTTAATGTATTGTTGTGTTCAATTTGCTAGTGTTTTGTTGACGATTTTTGCATCAATGTTCGTCAGTGATATTGGCCTGTAATTTTCTTTTTTTGTGTTGTCCTTGTCTGGTTTTGGTATCAGGGTAATGTTGGCTTCATAGAGTAAGTTAGGAAGCTTCTTCTCCTCTTGAATTTTTTGGAAGAGTTTGAGAAGGGTAAGTATTAAGTCTTCTTTGAATGTTTGCTAGAATTCACCAGAGAAGCTGTCTGGCCCTGGACTTTTATTTTTTTGAGAATTTTTGATTGCTCTTTCAATCTGTTTACTTGTGATTGGTCCATTCAGATTCTCTGTTTCTTCTTGATTCAGTTTTGGGAAGTTGTATGAGTCTAAGAATTTATCCATTTTTTCTAGGTTGTCCAATTTGCTGGCATATAGTTTTTCATAGTATTTTCTTATGATCCTTTGTATTTCTGTGGTATCCGTTGTAATTTCACCTCTTTCATTTCTAATTTTATTTATTTGAGCCTTCTCTCTTTTTTTCTTAGTGAGGCTTGCTAAGGGTTTGTCAATTTTGTTTATCTTTTCAAAGAACCAGCTGTTAGTTTCTTTGCTCTTTTCTGTTGTCTTTTTAGTCTCTGTTTCATTTATTTCTGCTCTGATTTTTATTGTTTTTTTTCTTCTACTTAATTTGAGCTTCATTTGTTCTTCGTTTGCTAGCTCTTTTAGGTATAGTGTAAGCTTCTTTATTTGAGATTTTTCTTCTTTGTTGAGGTAGACCTTTATTGCTATAAATTTCCCTCTTAGCACCAGTTTTGCTGCATCTCATAAGAGTTGGTATGTTGTGTTTTCATTTTCGTTTGTCTCCAGGTATTTTTTTTTTAATTTCTCCTTTGATCTCTTCATTGATCCAATACTTGTTCAGTAGCATGTTGTTTAGTCTCCACATATTTCTGACTTTTCCAGCTTTCTTCTTATAGTTGACTTCTAGTTTCATACCATTGTGGTCAGAAAAGATGCTTGATATGATTTCAATCTTCTTAAATTTATTGAGGCTTGCTTTGTTTCCCGGGATGTTCTATTTTTGAGAATGTTCCATGTGCACTTGAGAAAAATGTGTATTCTGCTGCTTTTGGGTAGAATGTTCTATATGTATCTATTGAGTCCATCTGGTCTAATGTTTCATTTAAGGTCAGTGTTTCCTTGTTGACTCTTTGTCTGGATGATCTATCCATTGATGTTAGTGGGGTGTTGAGGTTCCCTGCTATTATTATGTTGCTGTCAATTTCTCCCTTTAGGTCTGTTAATAGTTGCTTTATATACTTTGGTGCTCCTGGGTTAAGTGCATATATATTCATAAATATTATGTTTTCTTGATAGATCATCCTCTTTCTCATTATATAATGTCCATCTTTTGTCTCTTGTTATCTTTTTTGGCTTGACATATCTCTGTTTTGTCTGACATAAGTATGGCTACACCTGCTTTCTTTTGCTTGCCATTTGCTTGGAGTGTTGTCTTCCATCCCTTCACTCTGAGCTTTTGTTTGTCTTTAGAACTGAGATGTGTTTCCTGGAGGCAGCATATTGGGTCTTGTTTTTTAGTCCATCCAGCCACTCTGTGCTTTTGATTGGAGAATTCAGTCCATTTACATTTAGGGTGATTTATGATATATGAGAGGTTAATACTGCCATTTTATCTCTTGTTTTCTGGGTGTTCTATATTTCCATTGTTTCTTCTTCTTTGTATTTCTGTCTGCCATTTCAGATTGGTGGTTTTCTGTGATGTTTTTCTCAGTTTTCTCTTTATTTATGTTTTGTAACTCTGCTCTTATTTTTTGTTTTGTGGTTACCATGAGGTTTATGTAAAGGATCTCATAGATGAGATAGTCCATTTTCTGCTGATAGCATCTTGTCTCCATTAGCCTATGCAGATTCTGTCCTTTTCCTCTTCCCCTTCTATGTTTTGTTGTCACACATTATCCTTTTTTGTGTTGTGAGTTTGTTACCAAATTGAAGTGGTTATAGTTATTGTTGATGCTTTCTTTCCTTTTAGCCTTTATGTTATAATTAAGCATTTACTAACCTATTCTGATATAGAGTTGCAATTTTTCTGATTCTGTCTGTCTATTTATCTCCTTGTTCAAAGCTTTATAAACCTTTGCCTTTTTGTTTCAGGTAGGAGGGCTCCCTTCAACATTTCTTGTAAGGCAGTTCTAGTGGCAATGAACTCCCCCCACTTTTGTATGTCTGGGAAAGCTTTTATTTCACCGTCATATCTGAAGGATAACTTTGCTGCGTAGAGTCTTCTTGGCTGGTAGTTTTTGTCTTTCAGTATTTTGAATATATCATTCCATTCTCTCCTGGCCTGTAGACTTTCTGCTGAGAAATCCATTGATAGCCTAATGGAGTTCCTTTGTAGGTTATTTTCTTCTCTCTGGAGGCCTTTAATGTTCTTTCTTTGTCATTGACTTTTGACAGTTTTAATATAATGTGCCATGGAGAAGGTCTTTTCATGTTGTGATAATTAGGAGTTCTGTTAGCTTCATGTACTTGCATGTCCAGTTCCTTCTCCAGGTTTGGGAAATTCTCAGCTATTATTTCTTTGAATAAGCTCTCTGCTCTTTTCTCCCTCTCTTCTCCCTCTGGGATACCCATTATCCTTATGTTGCTTTTCCTAATTGAGTTGGATATTTCTCATAGAATTTCTTCATTCTTTAAGAATCTTAGTGCTCTCCTCTTCCACCTGAATCATTTCTAGATTTCTATCTTTGAGCTCACTAATTCTCTCTTCTATATGGTCTGCTCTATTTCCAATGCTTTCACTTTATTTTTCATCTCATTACTGTGTTCTTCATCTCTAGAATTTGTTTGTTGTTTTTTTTTAAAGTTTCAATCTCTTTGGTGAAGTACTCCTTCTGTTCATTAATTTTATTCCTAAGCTCATTGAACTGTCTTTCTGAGTTTTCTTGTAAGTCATTGAGTTTCTTTATGATAACTATTTTGAATTCTCTGTCAGATTGCAATCTTCTGTGACTTCAAGTTTGGTTTCTGGAGATTTGTCATTTTTTATCTGTTCTGAAAAACAGAACAGCTTGATGAATTGATCCTCTGCCAGCGCATTTGTGGTAGTAACCACCTGTCTTTTTTTTTTTTTAAATCCCACCTTTTTTTTTTTTTTTGAGGGAGATTGGCCCTGTGCTAATATCTGTTGCCAATCTTCCTCTTTTTCTTTTGTCCCCAAAGCCCTAGTACATAGTTGTATATCACAGTTGTAGAGTTGTAGTTCTTCTACATAGGACACCGCCCCAGCATGGCTTGGTGAGCAGTAAGTAGGTCCACACCTGGGATCCAAACCTGTGAACCCTGGGCCTTCGGGCCACCAAAGTGGAATGCGAGAACTTAACCATTCTGTCACCGGGCCTGCCCCATAACCACCTTTCTTATTTGGGTAAGGCTTTGGTTATTTTGGTTCTGAGCTACTTCTGGTCATGTTTGAGATCCTGTACCTTCTACCCTCCAGTGCCTCTGCCAGAGGCATCGTCAGTGCCCTCCTTGTGCTTGTGTGCCTCTGAGATTGCTGGTGCCTTGCTGCTCACAATGTCACTGCAGTCACAGGTGTTGCCACTGGAGTCACCAGGCTGTGAGCACTTCTGCTGCTTCTGGGGTCGCCTGAGTCTCATGTTCCCCCACTGGCTCTCTGCAGGCTCATGTGCCACTTCCCCATGCACCACCTGCACTGCTGCTCCCGGGTTATCTGGGGGTGCTGGGTTCACAGCTGTTGCTGCCACTGCCAGAGGCCTGGGTTCTTGTATGCAGCCTCCTCTGCTGGTAGAGCTGGTGTCTGGGGTGCTGCCACTGGGGGCTGGGTCATGGGTTCTGCTGTGGCTCCTGAAGCCTCAGGTTGCAGGTGTCACCTGCCACTGCTGTTGGGGGGTGCTGGGTCATGTGCAACGCTGCTTCCCCTGCAGCCTCTGGTTGCCGGTGCATGCCACTGTGCTTGTTGAAACCTCAGGTCAGGGCACCACCACCACTGGTGAGGATATTCGTGTTTTGGATGGCCACTGCCAGGGAAAGTGGAGGGAGCTGGTCCCCTAGTTCCACTGCCTCCTGGAGATCCAGTCCACCCACCTTCAGATGTATAAATGATGGATCTCTCAGATGCTCTGCTGTGCTGTGCAGGGGTCCTTTGTTGGTGAACGGGTGTCCTACTGCTTGTAACTTAGAGGAGAGGGACAAAGGGAACAACTCTCTCCACCATGATGCTGACATTGCTCCCAATGCTATCAATTTTGACAATACAAAAGTGAAGTAAAAGCACAGATGACATACATTAGTGGAGAAGGGAAGAATATAGGTGTTGTAATGCCCTCATCTGAGAGGGACCACTTGTCGAGGGTCCACAAGAAGGGAAGCTAGTGTAAGGTTTTAAGGTACAAAGATGATAAATAGGGGAACTAAAAATAATGCTGTAACCAGCTATATTAGTAAGTTGGAAAAGGGCAAAAGGGTGGTCTGAGTGAGCTCACTCCCATTTATCATTGTGGGAGTCCTGTGGGTAATGCTTGAGCCTGAGAAATGGGGAAATCCAGGCAGAAGCCTGTTTTTGGAGGTCGGCATGTAGCTGCTGGAAGACAGAGCTAAATATTTAGAAGTCATTCCCTCGAGGGAACAGGACTGGGCATTGGGTAGGGGACAGTTATTGTCAACCATATGTAGGTACCTCTTTGATAAAAATTCAAAAGTTATTTTTAAAAGACAGAAGAAACTACAAAGACAGTCTTATAGAAAGAGTCGGTGCATGGGTGCTGCCTCACAGTCTTCCTGTAATTGCATTAAAGCTGATTTCGCTGCCTGCTGAGGGCACAGCAGAGCTGGCCGGGAGGAGCTGGGGGCAGGGCACAGACTCCAATGATGGATGTGTGCCCTGGCCTCGCCATTCTTTCCTCAGTGATTCTGAAGTTGAATTTTATTTTAAAACAGCAATTCCTATAATAAGATAAGCTAGAAATATAAATATATACGTATGGTTAATAGGGAGAGAGAGGATTGTGCAAAACTAGAAAAATTTGATTTCCACCTTAAGACTTTTAAACTCATTTGTGGGGCGTGGTTGTCCTCTAGTGGTAATTGGTGTAACTGCACTCAGTGGGATTGCCCCTCCAGCCTGGGTTCCCCTGTGGTTCTGACCACTCATCCAGCCACATGGAGTGCCAGCTGTGTCCAGGCATGGGACTGGGTGCCAGGAGGCTGGAGAGACGGAGTGGTCCTGGGCTTCGTAGGAGATGCCACAGTTTACAGTGACCTTGTTGGTCCCTGAGAGTACTGGACCCTGTCTCCCGTCAAGTAGGGTACCAGGTCACATGCAGCCACATGGCATGCACTGCAGGTGATTCACCTTTTTAAAAAAATACACATATTTCAAATTTTTATGCTACCTGTTTCCATTTTGCAATTTATGTGTAGAAACTCTAGTGTGGAATTGGTTACAGAGTAATTTTTATGATAATATTTCACAATAATAGTGAAAATAGTTTTCAGTTTTGGTGAAAAATAGTGCAGTTACTAATCAGTTGGTATTGTCAACTCTCAGTGTGTAATTACCAGAATAAGTTTCACATTTATACTATTAATGTAAAAGAATATATATTCATAAGACATTTCAGGTAGATCCCTAAAATAGACACAAAATAGATTAACAGGAGATAGTTTAAGAATATTTGGTACCTTACTACTTTGATCAACATTTTTATTTAACATAATCATCATCTGTATTGAGTCTTTATATGAATTTAAAAGTCACTTTTTATCCCAAATCTGGCCACGACACAGTAATGGATATCATACTCTTGTACTGTAAAAAAACTATAAAACTTGAAAAAATACATAAAACAGTTGTTTTCAGGCATTGGATGACAGAGGGCATAAAGCAGAAATTCTTGCAAAAGGGGAGCATCAAAAGTGAGTTCCGGGGGCTGGCCCGGTGGCATAGCGGTTAAGTTCGCGCACTCCGCTTCAATGGCCCCGGGGTTCGCCGGTTCAGATCCTGGGCGCAGAACTACGCACCGCTTATCAAGCCATGCTGAGGTGGTGTCCCACACAGAGCAACTAGAAGATGTACAGCTGTGACAGACAGTTATCTACTGGAGCTTTGGGGAGAAAAAAGGAGGAAGCTTGGCAACAGATGTTAGCTCAGGGCCAATCTTCCTTAAAAAAAAAAATAATAAGTGAGCCCCACACTCACTCTTGCTTTCTGCCTGGTGGGGGCCGTCCGAGCTGCAGCCCTGGGAGTGGAGCCCAGACTGAAGAAGTGTGTGGAGGAGGCAGAGAGCAAAGCCTGGGCTGCTGGGGCTGCTGGAGTTCATAGGCTACGATACAAGAGAGGAGGTACTGGACGGAGAATGGGTGCTCTCAGCTGTGTAAAGGTGCTGTGCACGGCACTAGATCCCACAAGGCCTGGCAGGAAGCAGGTTCTGGGTCCTGTGCTGAAGAGAGGCGCTGGAGGCCACCCTGTGCTGAGATGTTGGAGTTAACTGGTGAGAATCAGGGAGACCTCACTGAACTTTCCAGGCACTCAGAAAGACATGGGCTACAGGGGCTGCTCTAGACTTGCCCTAAAAACGCCTGATCCAAATCCCAATAGGATAAGGCTGAGCCACCAGTAAATTAAATGTCCATCAGAATGAAACCCAACCTTCCTTTAAAGGAAGGCAATGTAATCCATACTCTCAACAGTATAACTCAGTGTCCAGCATAAAATCAAAAATTATTAGACACAGGGAAAAACAAGAAATGTGGCCCATAGCAGGAGAAAAAACAGTCAACAGATGCAGACACGACACACACGTTAGAGTTAGCAGACAACGAATTTAAAACAGCTCTTATAAGTACAAGAAAGTATTTGGGCAACTTAGTGTGCAGGTGGGGAATTTCTACAAAGAAATGGAAACTATAATAAAGAACTAAGTGGAGATTCTAGAGCTGAAACATACAGCATCTGACATAGAAGCATCACTGGGAGAGCTCAACGCCTGAACATGGGAGAAGTGGTAAGTGTCCGTGAGTGCTGGTCAGCACACTGTTGAAGGTGAGGCAGAGGAGGAAAGACTGAACGGCAAGATGAGCAGAGCCCCCGCGACTGTGGGACAGGACACGTGGTCTGCACAAGTGTGGGGGAGTCTTGGAAGGACAGAGGTGAGATGGGGAGGCAGAGTACATACATTTGAAAATACAGGAGCTGAAATTTGTTCAAATTGAATTAAAAAATATCAACCCAGAGATCCAAGATTTTCAGTGACCCCAAGCAGGATAAACACAAAACCACACCTATTTTCACTGGAGTCAAATTGCTGAAGACAAAGGTAACAAGAAAACCTTGGGAAAAAGTTAGAAGGGGAAAAGACAGATTACACACAGGAAAACAAAGATAAGACTGCTGACTTCTCAACAGAAGCACAGCACACTGTTGTAGGCGTTAAAAAAGAAAAACCCATCAACCTAGACTTCTACATCCACCAAAAGCCTTCAAAAAATGAAGGCCAAATCAAGACATTTTAAGATTAACTAAAGCTAAGAGAATCCACTGCCAAAAGAGCTGCAGAAGGAGAAATGCTGCTGGGAATTCTTTAGGCTGATGGAAACTCGGGTCAGGAAGTAACTAGGTAAATGGTAGAGGTGTGGATAAACATAAAAGGTGGTTTTTCCTTCAGTTCTTAAATTCTTTAAAAGACCTTTGCCTGTTAAAAACAAAAATATGTTGCATTGTGTTATTATTAATAAATGTAGAAGTAAAATGGATGACGTTAACGCTAATGATGGGAATGAGAGAAACAGAAGTGTATTGTGTAGGATTCTTATGTCATCTGTGAAGTGGTGTAAGATTAATTCAAGGTAGACTATGACTAGTGAAGGATATATGTTGTGATCTCTACAGCAAGTACTAAAAAAGATAAAACAAAAACGTGTAACTAAAAATCTGATAGAGGAGATACAGAATACTAAAAAATATTCAGTTAACCCAAAAGAGGGGAGGAAAGAAACAACATATGGGACAAAAGGAAAGCAAACAGCAAAACAGATTTAACCCCAACCATACCAATCAATCCATTAAATGTAAATGGACCACACTCCAGTTAAAATGCAGAGTTTACCCCGCTGAATACAGAAAGCAAGACCCACTAGAAGCTGCTTTTAAGAGACATTCTTTAAACATAAAGGCACCTGTTAAAAGCAGAAGAGTGGAAGGGATGCTGTGCAAACTCGAGTCTTAGGACACAGGTGTGGCTGTCGCAGAGCAGCCAAGCAGTGTGACCAGAGACAGAGACATCTCATCGTGATAAAAGGGTTAAACGAGCCGGAAAACATGAGAATCCTGAATGTGTGTACACTTAATAGCAGAGCTTCCAAATTCAAGAAGCAAAAAATTAGATACATCCACAGTTAGAGCTGTAGATTTCAACATTCCTCCTCAGTAGCTGATAGAACAAAGTAAGCAAACAAACAAAAAAATCAGTAAGTGTGTAGATGATGTGAGTCACGCTGTCCACAGATCTCACCCAGCTGACATCCACAGAACTCTCCCCAACACTGTGTTAGAAAGATCAGTCTCCAGGATGCAGCGCCCAGGCAGGGCCAGGCTCCTTCACCTGTGGGGCTGGCACACCCACCTTGGAGAACCCAGCCACCCTCAGCTTCACCTCCAGAGTACGGGCTTGACTATGCACGGCAGACACCGTGGATCCTGGCAGCCAAGGGACAGCGCCTTCCTCCCCGAGACTCCTGGGTCAGAGTGGTAGGAGTGGCTGTCTGCTCCTGCAGGCGGGTCCCTGGCTTCAGGGCACCCCAGCCTGTGGAGAGGTCTACCCAGGAACTAGTGTATTTCTCCTAGAGTAAATTCGGTGCCCGCTAGCTGAGTTGCAGGGACTTGGTCCCCTCCAGCACTGGACGGGATGATGTCTGACTGAGTGTGATGTCATCTGTGCCTGACCCAGGCGTGGCTGGGTTAATAAACGTTCAGGGACAAGGGATTGCATGTCCTTCTTGATGTTGCTCTGAGTTAAAACTGTGTAGGGCTGAGCCTGGTGCAGAGCGGAGGCCCTGAGACAAGATATACACGGGGCCCAGAGAACAGAGCCCCGTTGCTCCCCATGGGCTCGGCTGTGGTGGGGGGCAGGCCCACCAGGCTTGTCCTGCTCACCTGTGGCTGCACAAGACATCCTGCAAAGAAGTCATTGAAAACATCAGGTTACGATTCTCTCATGGTTCTGCGGGTTGACTGGACTCAGCCGGTTAGTTCTGGCTCGGGGACTTGCATGAGGTTACTCTGGAGGTCCCCAGCTCACTCCCATGGCCCGGCATCCCCAGGCTCACTCGCCTTTCTTCGTGGCCGCTTGCTCCCCGCAGAGAGAGCCCGCATGTGCTAGGGCACTTGTCTGTTTTCAGGGAGGAGGCTCGGCTGGTGGCGGAGATGCTGAGCACTGTGGCCTGCACGCAGGGCAGGAGCGTCCTGGAGAACCTGAGGGGGAGGAAGCGGCTGCGCCTGCCGGCTACCAGGGCCTTCCTGGAGAGCATGAGGTGCCGTGCTAAGTGGGGTGACTGTGCAGATGGCTGTGCACTGTGAGATAAATGGCAGCTGCAGTGCCTGAGATGAGCACGCTGCTCAAGGGGGACTGGCACGGTGGCTGGCCCCTCCCTCGGTGGCCCTGTGACAAGGGTCATCTCCTGCCCTGGGCAGGGACGCCCGCCTCGCCATTGCTCACAGGGCCCCTTGGGCGGCTGGGACGGAGGGTCCTGGGCAGTCCTGTGAGAAGCTGAGCTGGGGCCACACGGGGCAAGGTGGGGCAGGGAGTAGGGAGTGGGCTGTGGCCCTGAGCAGATCCCAGCAGGGATGCCCCAGGAGCCCCATCCTGCAGAGCCGGGCGCAGGGCGCAGGGCCGCAGGAGAAAGGGAGCGAGTGTGTCCTGGGGAGCCCCGTGGCACCCAGCCTCACCCCTCCCCTCCGTAAATCCAGAAGCTTTGGGCGCTGCTGCCACACAGTGGGCGTGGCCCCTCTCTAGGTCAGGACTTCCTTTTCAGGTTTGGGGGCATCGCGGGGAGCAGTGCCCTGGTGATGTTGGCCGCCCGGCACTACTGGAACGCCTGGCTCCCGCTGCTGTCCTCTGCGGGCAACAGGAAGAAATGCAGGAGTGCCTTACGGAGGATCATCAGCATCATCAACAAGACGGAAGCGAGAAAGCAGGTGCGTGGGGGAGCCACGGGGGGCAGGCTTCCTGAGGGTCTTCCTCCAGAGACGGCGGGTGAGATTCCTCAGGAAAGACAGACCCCAAAGAACCGCTCAAATGAGGCACACGATGGCCTGCAGAGAGGGGGTGGGGAGGACGAAGACATCCCCGAAATGCTCCTCCCTGAGCTCCAGCACCAGAGGGGAGAGGAGGAGAATGGGGACGGAACAGCAGATTCAGACAGCTGAGGAGAGCCACAGAAGCCCCTGGGCAGATGTGTGCCCAGGCCAGTGAGGTCTTGACCGGCCTGTAAAAAGGGGATGTCACCCGCCCCCCGCCCCCGACGCCCAGTGAGTGTGGTCTTGGTGGAGGGAACTTGCCTGGCTGAGGGCCTCGCTCCCTCCACCTGGCCCCGGAGGCAGGCAGGGCTGGGCCCCATCGAGCTCCAGGGAGTGCACGGAGGTCAGCGAAGGCTGCCCGGCCTGCCTGCTAACCGCGTGCGTCCTCTGTGTGTCCTGCAGTTTCCCAGCCCCAGGACTTCATCTCCCACAGGGCCTCCAACACCTGTCCTGTCTGCCCAGGAAGGCCAGACCTGGGATAACAAACCTACAGACCTGTGGTCTCCAGCAGGGCCCTTCTGAAGAGAAGGTCTCCAGGTCAAAGGCCATGTGGCAGACAGATGTCCATGGTCAGAGAGCCTAGGACAGAGCCCGTGGGTGGAGCTCTTGGGCCCTTGGTCCAGGGCCCAGTGAGGTCCTCAGACACCAGCAGCCAGACGAGCCGTGGGAGGTCGGGCCGGGACAGGATGAGAGGGGGGAGCTGCCCTCTGGGCTGATGCAGAGCTGGCCGTGCCAGGAGGGCCCACAGCCGTGTGGGAAGGTGTGGCTTTCCCGTGGCTGCCCCAGCTGGGAGCCTGCTGCTCAAGAGACAGCAAGAAGGAAATGGGAAAGTCATAGTCTTGTTTAAGAGATTGGTTGATGCTTCCTATTTTCTTACCAAGATATTTATGACCTCTAATAATCTAGGCCAGGGGTGGGCAAACCGCCACCGGGGAGGGGGAGGGCAAGTCCAGCCCTCCTCCTCTTTTTGTAAATAAAGTTTTATTGGAACACAGCCATGCCTGTTCATTTACAAACTGTCTGTGGCTTCACTACAACATCAGAGCCAAGTAATTGTGACAGAGACCACGTGGCCCCAAAAGCCAGAAGTGTTTACTATCTGGCACTTTTACAGAAAAAATTAGCCAAGCCCTAGTCTAGAAATTAATAAAATTTACCAAAAGTTCAGTTCTTTATAATGTGCTTTTTAAAAATTGTGGCAAAATATACATAATATGATATTTATCATTTTAACCATTCATTAACTGTACAATTTAGTGACATTAATTATAATCACAACGTTGTGTGACCGTCACCACTATCTATACCTAAAACTTTTTCATCATCCCCAACAAAACTCTCTACCCATTAAACAATACCTCCTCTCTCCCCAGAACCCCTGGTAACTATTCTGCTTGCTGTCTCTGAATTTGACTCCTCTAGGGGCCTCATATAAGTAGAATCAGAGTATTTGTCCTTCTGTGAGGGGCTTATTTCACTGAGCGTAATGCCCTCAAGGTCCATCCATGTTGTAGCATATTGCAGGATTTCCTTTCTTTTTATGGCTGAATAATATTCCATTGTATGGATGGACCACATTTGGTTTATCTGTTCATCTGTTGATGGAGATGGGTTGTTTTCACCTTTTGACTATTGTGAATAGTGCTGCTATGAACATGGGTGTACAAATATCTTTGTGTCCCTGCTGTCAGTTCTTTAGGGGATATACTTAGCAGTGGAATTGCTGAGTTATATGGTAGTTCTGTATTTAACCTTTTGAGGAACTGCCAAACCGTTTCCACAGCAGCCGCACATTGTACATTCCCACCAGCAGTGCACAAGTGTTCCAATTTCTACACATCCTTGTCTACACTTGTTATTTTCCATTTTTTTACATTATTGCCATCCTAACAGGTGTGAAGTGGTATCTTGTGGTTTTGATTTGCGTTTTTCTTATGACTAATGATATTTAGCATCTTCTAATGTGCTAATTAGTCATCTGCATGTTTTCTTTGGAGAAATGTCTGTTCACGTACTTTGCACATTTTTACATTGGTTTGTTTTTTGTTGTTGAATCATAAGAGTTCTCTATCTATTCTGAGTATTAACCCTTTATCAGATATATGATTTGCAGGCGTTTTTCTCCCGTTCGTTTGGTTGCCTTTTCACTCCCTTGACAGTGTCCTTTGTTGCACAAAAGTTCTTAATTTTGATGAAGTTCAACTATTTTTTCTTTTGTTGCTTGTGTTTTTGGTGTCCTATCCATGAAGTCCTTGTCAAATCCAATGTCTTGAAGATTTTTTTCCGATGTGTTCTTCTAAGAGTTTTATAGCTTTAGCTCTTATGTTTAGATCTTTTTTTTTTTTTTTTCCATTTTGAGTTAATTTTAGTATATGGTGTAAGGTAAGGGTACACTTTCATTCTTCTGCATGTGGATGTCCAGTTTTCCTAGAAACACTTGTTGAAAGACTGTCCTTTCCCCATTGGATGGTCTTAGCATCTTTGTCAAAAATCACTTCACCATATATGCAAGAGTTTGTTTCTGGGCTGTCCCGTCTGTTTCACTGGTCTATGTGTCTGTCCGTCTGCCAGCACCACATTGTTTCCATCACTGTAGCTTGGTAGTGAATTTCGAGTCAGGAATTGTGAATCTTCCAACTTTCCTCTTCTGTTTTAGGATTGTTTTGGCTGCTTGGGGCCACTTGCAGTTCCGTATGGTCTGAGGCTTGGCTTTTCCGTTTCTTCAGATAAGGTTGTTGGGATTTTCAGAGGGATTGTGTTGAATCTGTAGATCACTTTGGGTGGTATTGACATCTTGACAATGTTAAGTCTTCCTATTCATGGTCATGGGATGTCTTTCCATTGATTTAAGTCTTCTTTAATTTCTTTCAACAATGTTTTACAGTTTTCAGCGTATAAGTTTTTCACCTTTTTGGAAGTATTTAATTCTTTTAAGTGCTACTGTAAATGGAATTGCTTCTTGTTTTAGTCAGCTCAGGCTGCCATAACAAAATACCATAAACTGGGGGGCTTAAACAACAGAAATTTATTTCTCACAGTTCTGGAGGCTCCAAAATCCAGGAGCCAGAATGGCCAGGTTCTGAGAAAGGCGCTCTTCCTGACTTGTAGACAGCTGCCTTCTTGCTCTGTCCTCATGTGGTGGGGGTGGGGAAAGCAAGCTCTCTGGTGTCTCTTTCTCTAAGGGCACTAATCCCATCATGAGGAGCCTACCCTCCTGACCTCCTCTAACCCTAAATACCTCCAAAGACCTTGTCTCCAAATACCATCACATTGGGGGTTAGGGCTTCTACTTATGAATTTGGGAGGGGGGGCGGGGCACACATAATTAAGTTCATAGCACCTTCCTCATTTCCTTTTTGGATTGTTCATTGCTGATATGTAGAAGCACAACTGATTGTTGTATGTTGATGTTGTGTCCTGCAACTTTGCTGAATTCATTTATTAGCTCTAGTAGTTTTCTTGTGGATTCTCTGGGATTTTCTATAAATAGGATCGTGTCATCTGTGAATAGAGATAGTTTTACTTCTTCCTTTCCAATTTGGATACCTTTTATTTCTTTTTCTTGTCTATTAGCTCTGGCTAGAACCTCCAGTAAAATGTTGAATAGCAGTGCTAAAAGCAGGCATCCTTGTCTTGTTCCTCATCTCAGAGGGGAAGCTTCAGTCTTGCACCATTGAGTAGGATGTTAGCTATGAGTTTTTCATACGGTCCTTTTATTGTGTTGAGGAATTTTCCCATTATTCCTAGTTTTCTAAGAGATTTTATGATGAAAGGTTACTGGATTTTGTCAAATGCCTTTTCTCCATCAATTGAGATGATCATGTGGTTTTTCTCCTTCGTTCTATTAATGTGATGTGTAACATTGATTGTTCTTATGTTGAGCCACCCTTATATTCCTGGGATAAATCCCACTTGGTCATGATGAATAACATTTACTATGCTATTGGATTTGATTTGCAAATATTTTATTGAGGATTTTTGCATCAATATTCATAAAGGATGTTAACCTGTAATTTTCTTTTCTTGTGATGTCTTTATCTGGGTTTGCTATCAAAGCAATGAGTTAGGAATTGTTCCTTCCTCTTCGATTTTTTGAAGAGTTGAGAGGGATTAGTGTCAACTCTTCTTTAAATGTTTGGTAGAATTCACCTGTGAAGCCATTTGGTCTGGGACTAACCTTTATTCATTGGGTGGTTTCTGATTACTGATTCAATCTCTAATTGTTAGAAATTTGTTGGGATTTTCTATTTCTTCTTGTGTCAGCTTGGGTAATTGGTGTGTTTCAAGGGCTTTTGCCATTTCTTCTAGGTTATCAAATTTGTTGACATACAGTTGTTCATGGGATTCTCCCATAATCCTTTCTGTCTCTCTAGGGTTGGTAGTAACGTTCCCACTTTCATTTTCGATTTTAGTTATTTGTCTCTTCTGTCTTTTTTTCTTTGCCAGTCTAGCTAAAGGTTTGTCAATTTTGTAGATCTTTTCAGAGAACCAACTTTTGGTTTCATTGATTTTCTCTGTGGTTTTTCTATTCTCTGTTTTTTTTCTCTCTGCTCTAATCTTTATTATTTCCTTCCTTCTGCCAGCTTTGGGTTTAGTTTATTCTTCCTCTTTCTGATTCCTTAAAGAGTAAAGATAGTTTGTTTCTTTGAGATCCTTCTCCTTTTTCAGTGTAGGCATTTACAGCTATGAACTCCCCTCCGAGCACTGCTTGTGCTGTGTCCATAAGTCTGTTCTGATGTACTTTTAGTCCCATTAATTTAAGGCTATGAAACTGACCTGGATGCTTCATGTCATTGGAAACGCTGTAGACTGTGTTGGGGGACAGTCTGTGTGTTGTGACGTAGTGAAGCTTTCACTGAGAGCCTTTTCTCATGGGTGAGCTGTGATGTCACTCTTTGTGACTTAGTGCTTCAGAAATGTAGCTGCAATTTTTGTAATTAGATACTGAGCCAATGGAAAACAAAACGGTGAAAGAATAAATTGCAAGTTTTGAATATATATATTGTTTATTTGTTTTTATTTTAGGAAAAGGGGAAAATGCTGCTTCTGCACCAGTGGCCTACAGCGGACTTCCAGAGTGGAGGGACCACTGAAGGTTGTTTTCTCCCAGGTTTGTAGATGCGAGACGGAGGGAGCCACAGGCACAAAGAAAGCGAAGGACTCAGTGCTTTTAAATTCCTGCCCCCTTATATAAAGCCAGCTTTATCATGACAATAACCACAGGTCGTGTCTGCTCAGCAGTTAATGCCTGATGGGCACTGGGAGTGCTTTTCAAGAAGAACTTCATGAAATCCCCACTGTGTGCACCAGAAAACCAAAGCCCAGATGGTGCCTGTTGTCCCCATGGTCCAGGGCCGCACTGGATCCTCCCGGGCTACCTGGGTCCAGAGCCAGTGCTCTCAGCCTCGTAGTGGCTGCCTTGAAATCTAGCCTCTGGGTTATTCTGACAAATAAATCATATTCTTCTACTTCCATAAAAAATGTGGAGATATACTCCTGCAAAAAAAAAAATGCTGACCTTAGAACAGTAAAACCATATTTTAGAATTCATGTTTAAAGAAAAAATCATGATTATCTGCTAAAACTTAATCATCCCTTTTAGTGTAAGAGTCCCAGTGTGTCTTGGGGAGTATGAATGCTGTGGGTGGAGCAGTGCCCTCCCACGAGTGCTTCAGAGTCTGTTTAGAGAGATAAACTTGACATAAAATAATGAACAAAAATATGACCGTGTGTGATTCGATTAGATATTAAGTTGAATACTAAACCACAACAGTTAGCATCGTTTGCTGGTGCTGCAGAGAGGTGTAGGTGGCAGCCATCTGGAGGCAGAGGGCAGCCCAGACACTGCAGGAATGCAGTGCCTGATAAGGAGCCAGGCTGCGTGGTAGAACACAGCCCTGCCGGGGAGAGGGCGGGGGTCAGGCTGCACTGTGCTCCGTGTGCTGAAATAAACATCAAATAGGCTCGACAGTGTAGTAGTTTAAAAAATTCAAATTCTAGGAAAAACGTCAGAGTAAAATTGAGCATAGCAGTGATCATAGAGGCACACTTTGAAATATACAAAAATTTAAATAATGAGAAATGCAGGAAATTAAAACGTAAATACTGGGAAAATATTTGTATCAAATTTGGCACTAAATGATTAGTTTCTCTGACGTATCAACAGTCGCGCTAGTCAGGCTGGGATATGCTGTGCTGCACTGACAACCCCCAGAGTCCAGCAGCTCGGCTCCACACAAGCAGTGCCCTCCCTCGAGGCCCTGCTCCATCCCGAGGCTTGTCTGGGACTGATGGCCTCCAGGGAAGGGGGAGGGAGGAGGAGCACTGTCCCAGTGCCCGGGCCCCAGACAGCGGCTGCGGTATTTGGCAAGCAGGGTCTCTGCCACGTGCCTCCATAGATTGATTGGAAAAGCGGCAGATGGTCCACAGACGTGACCATGATTGTGGATCAGGGAGGATGTTGTTCCTCAGTGTGGATCAAGGAAATGCAGAGTGAAGGGCAGGACCTCTCAGCTAGTCAGGATTGGAAATAACATATGTAAGTGGCCCTTGCCGCCCCAGTTGGTGGTTCCTAAGTTCGGCTGGCCAAGGTGTGGACAATAATTCAAACAGTGGAGGAAACCATGTTATAGAACCTACATGGTTCTCAAGTTTCAGACGTTGACTGGCTTATCCGGTCATGCATCTAAATCTACCCTCCCCTGAGCTTGGAGAGCAGGGACATCTGTATATTTAGAGCAGGGACACCTGTATATTTAAATCCCCAGCACTAGCAGTGTAGAGGCCACAGTGAGCCCACAAGTCCTGGGCAGTATGAGTTGGTGCACCCTCTTAGCCAGCAGCGTGGCAGTGTGGGTGGCAGGATCCATGGGCGTGTTCACCCATTCACTCCAATGATTCAAAAAAGAGAAAGGAAGCTACGTGGTCAATGATGTAAAATAGAAGAACCTGGGTGTCCAGACCAGTAGTAGGAACAACCTGGTGTCCAGAACTGGTGGTGGGAACAACCTGGTGTGCAGCCCTACCAGTGGGGCCTCTGCTTAGATGAGCAATAGAGTGCAGCTGCAGTGCTGGCGTGTGTCGTGGCGTGTCAACAAGACACATGGATCCCTCCCCTCCGTACTCTCCACCTGCAGGAGCCGGGCACGTGACCCATAGAGCTGGGTTGGGGTGTTTTGGAAAGGATTCTTCTCTCCTTAAGCTCACATTGTTTATTTTTAAAATTACAGAAAAATATCAGGAGTTTCAAACAGAGAAAGGGCTGGGAGGACTGCAGAGTCTGAGAGAGCTTAAGGGAGGGCAGCCGGGGCACAGGCCGCTCAGGAAGCACCTGCAGAAGGCAAGCCAGGTGGCGGGAGGAAGGACAGAGGGACGGCCTGCAGGTCGACAGGGTCAGAAACCACTGGGGCGGGCCCCGAGGAGCCCCCTGGCTGGTTAGTCCTGACAGGGCTGGTGTGGTGGTTTCCTGCATCGGTCCTGGCGCTGCCGCCCACAGCAAAGCGTCCTGAGAGCCTGCGGGTGGCTTTCAGGCGGACGTCATCAGGGCTCATTCCTGGCACCTGTATGTGTGTGTGTGCGATGAAGGCAGTGCACATGCCCTGAGGTGTGCCTGCATTGCACACTTGTCCAGTGGTGCCGGGCTGGTTTACAACCTGCGATTACACCCCTCGCCGGGCTCTGAGGCAGGAGGCCCAGCTGCCCCGACACAGGTGTTGCCCTCGGCCGCCCAAGGTCTTGGGTGATCCCGAGCAGTCACCGCGGATGCCCGCACCCAGAGCAGGACCTTCCGAGCGCTGGGCAGCCAGCGGGGCAGCTGCCCCTCGGTTCCCACTGCGGGGCGGCCAGGGCAGGACTCCTGAGCTCCTCTGACCCCTCTCCCTGCAGGGGCCGAGGATGACCTGACGCTGCGCGCAGCACTCTACGGCCTGCTCTTCCACTGCCACGCTGACCACGCCGACTGGGAGGGCGGCCTCAAGGTGCTGGACGAGGCTGTGCAGGTGCTGCCGCGGACGGCACACCGCCTGTGAGTGCTGCGCCACCCCCACCTTTCCCTGGAGCCCACCACCCCGCCCCACCTGGGGAACGCCCTCATGCCCAAGGCCCCTCCCTGCCTGGGGGCTCCTCGTGCCCTGGACCCTTCCCCCTGATGCCTGGGGCCCCTCCCCGCCAGGAGATGCCCCAACACTTGGGAACCCCTCCCTCTGACTCCTGGGGATCCCTCTTTGATGGGTGACCGCCCCACGCCCAGAGAACCTTTGCCCACCCAGGACCTTTCCCTGCCCAGGGACCCCCTTCTGAGGACCCCCTCACCCATCTGCACCCCTTCCCAGAGTGCCTACCCCCTGCAATCCCACAGTGCCTTCTTGCACACTCCCATTTCCCCTGAGGACTTTCTTTCCCCACTACGAGTTCAATACAAGAAAGTTGGGGATTTAAAACACAACACACAGGGGCTGGCCCTGTGGTGTAGCAGTTGAGTGTGCGCACTCTGCTGCTGGCGGCTCGGGTTTGGATCCTGGGGGCGCACTGAGGCACCGCTTGTCAGGCCACGCTGTGGCGGCGTCCCATATAAAGTGGAGGAAGATGGGCACAGGTGTTAGCCCATGGCCGGTCTTCCTCAGCGAAAAAGGAGGAGGATTGGCATGGGTGTTAGCTCAGGGCTGATCTTCCTCACCAAAAAAAAAAACACAACACACACACACCTCATAATAAAATAAAAAATAAATAAGAAAAATAAAACACAAAAACCCCAAGTAACTCAGGTTCCATTTTGTTTTACCTTTGTAAGAAGGAAAATGCCAAATACTTGCTTTGGATGCATTAGATACATTTAAAATTTTTATCATTCACTTCAAGCATTACTTTCTCTCTTTTGCTTTTATTTAGTTTGATTTTCAAGCACATGGTCATTGTGAAGGCCAAGCTTGGCCAGAATTTTACGATGGAGATACAGAAATTCAAGGACGAGAGTGAAGATTATGTGGCACACATGTGGCACCGCCTGGCCTTGAACTCCAAGAACGTCTTCGGAGAGCTGACCTGCTATCATAATGCAATTCATGTCTTACAGGTCTGCTCTGGGTCCCTCTGGGTGGCTATGAGTAAACTCCTCCCGTATAGAGGTGATCCCTTGAGGGAAGCTGCATGGGGAGGCGCCTGAAGGAGCCCTTGCTGTGTGGAGCAGCAGGACCCCCTCCTGGGAGGCGCGGCCCCGTCTCCTTTGCTGATGAGTCAAAGGCAGCAGACGGACCCGTCTTCCATCACCCCCTTCCAGTATGGAGGGACGAGGTCCTTGTGTGTAGGGTCCGCGGGTGATCGTGTCGCTGCCTGGGGGCAGGGTGAGAGTGGGTGAGGCCCACCCAAGGAGGAGGAGCCCGAGGCCTGGACCAGGCTGTGGAGGCAGTGGGGCTCTGCAGCCTTCTGGAATTCGTGGGTCCTGGGGACATTCCTCACCCCCAAGAAGCCAAGACAGACATTCCTCTCAATGCTCCTGGAGTGAAGTAGGGTAGATCTGAGGGAGGGGGCACCTCATTTTGATGCAAGAGCATATAGAACTTGCCTAAGGACAAAGAAGGCCCCTAATCGTGGGACTGAAGATGCCCCAGACACACACCACAGCAGATATCTGAAAGGTTTTCTGTTAAGCAGGTTTCTCCCTCCTGGAGCAAATCCTGCCCTGGGATTTTTGGAGTGCTCCAGGGGCTGGGGTGTCTCTCGGGAGGGGGTTAACTGGGGGCTGGTCAGGAGGCCACTCTGGGTCCAAACCACAGGCTCTGCCACTTGCTGTGTGATCAGCACCGAGGCCTGGGTTCCCAACAAGTGGCTGTGGGGTGCCCCTGCACCTTGCTCCTGGGCCAAAAGCCAAGGCCTCCCTGGGCGATGGCTCTGCCAGGTTCGCTGGGACCAGGCGGTGTGGACTCCGCCTCCACCAGAGAGAGGCAGGTCACCTGGACAGAGCTGAGCCTGTCGGGCTCCCTTTGCAGTGATGACCTTGGAGAGGCTCTCTGTTCCTGCTGACCCCAAATCCCTTCCCGCCACTATTTCTTTTTTCTTAGGGGTAGGAGGCATTTTTTAGTAAATTCACGGAGTTATACAACCATCACCACAAGCAATTTTAGAATATCTCATCACTCCCCAAAAACCTAAGTCTATTAGCACTCACTCCCCCTCCCTCCCACCACCAGCCCCAGAGAGCCACAAATCTCCTTCCTCTGCCTATGGGTTTGTCTGTTCTGGACATTTCACACAAATGGAATCAGATAAGATGTGGCCTTTGCGTCTGGCTTCTTGCACTGAACATAATGTTTCCAAAGTTCATCGTGTTGTAGCGTGTGTCAGTGCTTTGTCCCTTTTTATGGCTGAATGACGTGCCATTGTGTGGAGGGACATCATTGTGTGGATGGATGTCATCGTGTGGAGGGACATCATTGTGTGGTTGGATGTCATCATGTGAATGACACCATTGTGTGGAGAGACGTCATTGTGTGGAGAGACATCATTGTGTGGATGGACTTCACTGTGTGGATGGACATCATTATGTGGATAGACACCATTGTGTGGAGAGACATCGTTGTGTGGATGGACGTCATCGTGTGGATGGACGTCACCGTGTGGATGGATGTCATCGTGTGGAGAGACGTCACTGTGTGGATGGACACCATTGTGTGGAGAGATGTCATTGTTTGGATGGACGTCATTGTGTGGATGGACATCACCGTGTGGATGGATGTCATTGTGTGGATGGACATCATTGTGTGGAGAGATCTCATGAGACATCCTTGTGTGTATGGACACCATTGTGTGGATGGACACCATTGTGTGGATAGACATCATTGCGTGGAGAGACCTCATGAGACATCATTGTGTAGAGAGACGTCATTGTGTGGAGAGATGTCATTGTGTGGACACACACCATTTTGTGGAGAGATGTCATTGTGTGGATGGACACCATTGTATGGAGAGATGTCATTGTGTGGATGGACATTATTGTGTGGATGGACGTCATTGTGTGGATGGACACCATTGTGTGGAGAGACACCACTGTGTGGAGAGATGTCATTGTGTGGAGAGATGTCATTATGTGGATGGACACCATTGTGTAGAGAGACGTCATCGTGTGGATGGACATCATCGTGTGGATGGACGTCATCGTGTGGATGGACACCATTGTATGGATGGACATCATCGTATGGATGGACACCATTGTGTGGAGAGATCTCATGAGACATCATTATGTGTATGGACACCATTGTGTGGATGGACATCATTGTGTGGAGAGACCTCATGAGACATCATTGTGTGGAGAGACGTCATTGTGTGGATGGACACCATTGTGTGGAGAGACATCATCGTGTGGCTGGATATCATCATGTGGATGGACATGATCGTGTGGATGGACGTCATCGTGTGGATGGACACCATTGTGTGGAGAGACACCACTGTGTGGAGAGACGTCATTGTGTGGATGGACATCATTATGTGGAGAGATCTCGTGAGAGATCATTGTGTGGATGGACATCATTGTGTGGAGAGACCTCATGAGACATCATTGTGTGGAGAGACGTCATTGTGTGGAGAGACCTCATGAGACATCATTGTGTGGAGAGACGTCATTGTGTGGATGGACATCATTGTGTGGAGAGACATTTTGTTGATGGGCATTTGTGGTGTTTCCCTTTTTTAGCTGTTGTGAATAATGCTCCTATAAGCATTTGTGTACAAGTTTTTGCACGGACATGTGTTTACGTATCTCTTGGGCATATACCTAAGAATGCAATTGGTGGGTCATATGGTAACTCTATGCTTACCTATTTGAGGAACTGCAGGCTGTTTTCCACAGTGGCTGCACCATTTTACATTCCTACCAGCAGTGCACCAGGGTTCCAATTTCTCCACATCGTCGCCAACACTCGTTATTATCTGACTTTTGGGTTCTAGCCATCCTAGTGGGTGCAAAGTGCTATCTCATCGTGGTTTGACGTGCATTTCCCTAATGACTAATGCTGAGCTTCTTTTTGTGCGTTTATTGGGCACATGTATATCTTCTTTGGAGAAATGTCTATTCAGATTCTTTCCCCATTTTTTAATTTGGTTGTTTGTCTTTTTATTCTTGAGTTGTAGGAGTTCATTATGTATTCTGGATACAAGTCCCTTATCAGATATATGATTTGTAAATATTTTCTCTCATTCTCTGGATTATCTTTTCAACCACTCTTTCACTTTCTTGATGATGCCATTTGTAGCATCAAAGTTTATCATTTTGAGGAAGTTCAATTTGTCTGTCTCTTCTTTTGTTGCTGGTACTTATGGTATTGTATGTGAGAAACCATCACGTAATCCAAGGTCGTGAAGATTCACTCCTAAGTTCTCTTCTAAGAGTTTCACAGTTTTAGCTCTTACATTTAGGTATGATTTGTTTTGAGTCAGTTTCTGTGTTTGGTGTGAGGCAGGGGTCCTACTCCATTCTTCAGCATGTGGAAGCCCAGTTTTACCAGCACCATTTATTGAAAATATGATCATTCTCTCTCCAGCCCTCTAATGGGACTCTTGCTCCCACCACCCCTCTTGCACAGCTCTTTGTCAAAACCACCAACAACGTCCATGGTCATTCTGAGACCCCATCTTACCCTGCTTGATGGGGCATATGGCTGGCCCCTCTGCTCTGATAGACTTCCTTCACTTGGCTCCCAAGTTCCCCCGCCTCTCAAGGTCACTCCTCCTTCTCTTCTCCCCACCCTTAATGAGGGAGGAGAACCCAGGCTCAGGGCTTGGACCGCCCCCTTCCATGACCATCCCTCCCTGGTGACTTCAACCAGTGTCCGGGGTAAATCCCATCCCTGCGCTGACTTTCCTCACAACTAAGTCCCCAGCCCAGACTTCCCTCCACTGTAACCTCGCACGTGCCACTGCCTACTCCACACTCTATCTTACCGACGATTTAACCCAGCATACCCAAAATCAAACTCCTGCTCCTGCGCACCGTCCTTCTCCATCCCGCCTTCCCCACCCTTGGACGGCAGCCCCGTGGGTGACCGCAGAGCCGTCCAGATCAAGCCTTGTGTACACACTTCCATGTGTGCTGGAGAAACACAAAGCTGAGGACGTGATGGCGGGGAGCCGCTTGAGGCTGGGCTGCCGAAGGGCCCTGCTCCAGAAGGCGGGAGGGACGTGCGGGGTCTGCAAGGGACTGGCTGGGGCAGGCGGGTGGGCGGGGTGTCCACAGGGAGAGCAGATTCAGAAGTGGTCTCGTAGGGTGAAAACAAACCCATTTCCTTCCAGAAAATGAAATAATAAAACCACTTCCTGTTGTAGATCACATCTTCAGTACAGTTCTGGGGCAGGAATGGGAAGAGCAGAGTCTTTAACACCCTGTTTTGTTTAATCCCAAAGAAGCCCGAGAGTGAGTGGCAGAAAGTTGACTATATCATGGAATTCAGTGAGTGGCTGTATTACAAACAGTTTCCTATCAACGACGTGATCTTCCACCTGAAGTGGGCGATCGACATCCTGCTGATGATGAAACCTGCCAGGGACACACCTGAGCTGGCAGGTGAGGAGACATGGCCCGGGAGTGGGGAGGGGGGCCACCCACCACTGTTGTCTCCTGGACACAGATGTCCCTTCAACGGTCGTGTCGTCTCTCATTCAGAGAGTCGCTTCACGTACACAGTGCAGTGCCACCCCCACCGGGCAGCACCGCCCCCGCCCAGGAAGTTCCAAGTAGACTCCCCTCAGTGCCCGTGCTCAGGAAAGGGGTTAGGGGGACCTGCTCGCACCATTATCAGGTGGCACTAACAGGAAGGCCCAGCCTGTTCTGATAGACAAGATCAGGAGTCAGCCCCCAGGCCACTCCCAAGGCTGCAGGAGCAGGTGCAGGAACGCACCTCTGCACTGAGGGTGCTTCACACCCCACGCCAGAGCTCACCTCTCTGCCGTCCCTCAGTGCTCATCCCTGAGGTCGTGGAGGGATGGAGATGTGTTTGGTTTGGGCTGAGAGGTGAGGGTTTGCTGAGCTGGAGTGCTGGTGAGTAGAGGAGTCTGGGGCAGCCTCGCTGTTGCCAGAATTTCGGGGGGTTTGAAAACCACAGGCATCTGCCCAGAGCAGGTCTGGGTGCAGCCAGGGGTCACGGAGCTCCCTGGGAGATGCCCACGGGCAGCAGGGTTGAGACCCCGTCCTGGAGGGAGCAGCGTTTCGGAGTAAACCAGTCACCCTTCCTGTGGGAGAGAGGACGCAGGGCGCAGGGCACCAAGGGCTGCTCTAGAGGCCTCTGCTCGGCCAGGGTGGGGGCTGAGAGGTGACATGAGCCTGCTCTGTGGGGAGCACAGACGTCGCCAGACCTGTCCACTCAATGTCCAGTGCCCATCTGTATGAGTGCAGTCAGCCAGCTCAGACCAGCTCCATCACTTCCAACCCCGACGAGTAGACCCCAGAGCTGCAGGACACCAGCCAGGCACCCACCCTGGGCCTGGGACAGGCATCTCCTTGCAGGCCCAACTGTAGCCTGCAGCATGCTGGCAGGCTGGCATGTTGTCTCCCGGCCCGGGGAGAGGCCCTGGGACAGCCGTCTCTGAGGCCAGCTTGGCCCCTGCTCGGGTGGGCACCTCTTCTGGAAGGGGCTCGGCTGCCAGGACAGGCAGCAGGCATTGATTAGATCATTGCCCTCTGATGGGCCATGCAGGGCCACTGGGGGCCACCTGAGGGCCTGGGAGAGGGGCAGAGAGGAAATGGCTAAGGCCCACAGACACTGGTCCGGGCGTGCTCACAGCTGCGGTTGCCCCTGTCTTGCAGAGGAGCATGCACCCCCCGAGGCAGCCCCAGAGAGCCCACTGTCCGAGGACATGGGGACAGCCTCCTTGGAAAGGCTGCACAGCGTGCGGCAGTTGGAATCACTGGCCCGTGCCCACATCCTGCTGGCCCTGATGGTGTCCCAGAGCGCCACCAGCTACCAGGACTACTGCCTCATGGCCTACGCCTTCCTCAGGCGCATCTGGCAGGTGAGGCCACGGCTGCCCTCCTGCACGGTCCTCAGCTCTGCGGGTTCAGAATCTGGGCTCATGGATTAGCACCTCCAAAGACTGTCTGAAGACTCGAGATACGAGCAAATGTCTCTCCACTTGTTTCCCATCAGTGTTAAAAAAAATCCCACTCTTGCCCCGCGGGCCTCCTGCTCTTGGAACTCCTCAGAGGAGGGCCCTCACCGCTCCTTCCACACCGGCCCCTCCTCCTCTCTGAAACCCACCCCAGCACCTTTGCCCAACCACCCCCAGAACCGCCTTACCAAGGTCACCCACGCCTCTTTGTGTGGAGTGCCCGGTCAGCCGAAGCTCGTGTCTTCCTGACCAGTGGCAGTCCTGGCATGGCAGATCCTGAACCACTCTGCCACTGGGCTTCCAGAACCTTCTGTGCCCCCCACAGCCTCCTTACTGCCCCCCCTTCCCCACCACCTCTTTACAGGGGCCCCCCAGGGGCCCCTTGTTCTCAGGGATCTCCTACAAGCAGTGCCCCCCAGCAGGACAGCGTCCATCAAGACAGGCCTTTCTTCTGAGGGCAAGTTTGTGCCCTGCCCTCTCTAATGTGCTGGAGAGAACAGGGCCGTCGCCATTTGGCAGCAGGAAGATCCTTGATCTTCAGCATGTCCCAGGCCACACCTCACACCCCCCACCACCTGCCACGTAACAGTTCTTTACGATTCTTTTAGGAGAACTGCTAAAAGTGATTCAAATATGTTCTTACTTAGACATTAAACTCACTCACTTTACGGAGCTGACAAGCCTCCGTGAGGGTCAGCGTGTCTGCCCCTCACCCCTACGCTCCCACTGGTACAGAGTCCTGGAGAGGATGCCCTGGGTGCAGAGGAGGGCTGGCCACCTACCGAGGGACACTGCAGCCACCTCTGCACGGGCAGACTCACAGGCTTGGCCACAGTGGACAAGTGGACACGAGGCTGCCACTCTGAGCCTTAGGATCACCAGCTCCCTCAGGTCTGAGCCTGCAGGAGGAAGGTGGGGATGTGCGTCCGTTCTCATTGTTGCAAATTTGGATTTCGTTTTTCCCAGGTTTCTTTATTAACAGCAGGAAAGTCCATTTCAGAAAGTAAAATTCCAGCAGCAGCTAGTTCACATTTGTTGTTGACTAAAAGGGAGAAGGAGAAGGAGAAGGAGAGGAGCAACGACAAGGATGCAGAGAAGGGCAGAGACCAGAAGCAGGTAACCGCCTCGGCCCGAGTGTGCAGGCCACTCTGGGCAGCCCCCGCGGCGGGTGGTTGCAGAGGCAGGACAGTGGAGTGCGAGGGCCGCAGAGGGGCCACAGCCCGACATGGGGCCTGGTGAACGCTGTGCCTCAGCTCTCTCTCCTGTAAAGTGGAGGCAGTGATCGCACCACACCCCAGGGTTGTTGGGAGAGAAACACAGGGATGTCTGGCTTCTCCCCCCGGTTATCTCGTGCTGAGCAAGTCACCAGACAAACACCTTTGCACAGTCACTCTGTGCAGGCAGACCTGGGCCCTGGGGTGCGGGGCGGGGCGGGCAGCTCTCAGGGCGTGAGAAACAGCTTCTGCATCACGTGAGGCCCTGTACCGCACATCAGACCTTTCACCCTGAAGTCCCTGCGTGTCCACGTGGCTGTGCACACTGCAGGCCGTCTGACAGTAGTCCTGTCTGCACAGCCCTCGGAGCTGGGACTCACACTTGGGCTCCGGCTCGAAGTCCTCCTGAGCACGGGATGTGTGGGTGGGGAGGGCCGCAAGCCGGGGGCACCCCCAGGTAGACTCTGGCTGTGCGAGGGGCAGAAAGCGTCCGTTTGCACTCTCTTGGAAGCGATGTCAGAGCGTGGTTTGGAGGTAGAACTGAACGTGGTTCTGGTGTGGCTGCAGCAAGGCTGGGATGGTAGGGCAGCGGCCCTGGGCCATGGGGCTGCGGGGAGAGCGCAGATCTGCACTACACATGGTCTCCAGAGGCGCTGCCTTCTCAAGGCTCACGACCTGTCTACTCAGCTGTGCCACCTGGGCGTATGTTTTCAGCTCCATTTTTTAAAGCAAATCCCGGGTTTCTGCCTTACAGTGTCAAACCCCAGTTCCTAGGAAACAACCTGAAGATTTACCAGCAAGCATAGAAGAATGGGCTTCCTATTCTTGCCCTGAAGAAGTGATATCTGTATTTAAACAAGATAAAAGCGACTTTACAATTAACACATCAAGTATCCAGAAACCGGTAAGTTGACTTAAAGAAAGTGTCCCAGGCCTTGGAAATACACTGGCAAGCCTGCATTCCGCATCTCCATGACTGGTAGCTCCAGCCAACGTCTTCTGTTATGAAATATGCCCAGAAAGAGAAGTACAGAAACAGGCGTTTACTTAGTGACTTGTTAAGAAGGGAACAGGTGTCAGCACCCAGGTCAAGGCGCAGAGCACCATTGGCCCAGGGTTCCCCACAGCCCCTGCCCGGCCCCCACTCTTTCCCAGACAGCTGCCACCATCCGTGGGAAACACTTCCTTCTTTTCCTCACGCATTCGCCACCCAGTAACACCCCTAAACATGAAAATGAGTTGTCCTGTGGCTGCCATAACAAGTTACCACAAATCAGGTGGTTTAAGCAGCAGAAATGTGTTCTCCCACAGTTCTGGAGGCCACACATCCAGAATCAGTATCACTGGGCAGAAATCAAGGTGTCAGCAGAGCCACGTTCCCTCTGGAGGCTCCGGGGGGATCCTTCCTGCCCTTCTAGCTCCTGGTGGTCCCAGGGGTCCCTGGGTTTGTGGCTGCCTCACCCCAATCCCGGCCTCCATCTTCACGTGGCCTCTCCTTTGTGTCTGTGTCATGTCTCCCTCTGCCTCCCTCTTATAAGGACCCATGTGATTACATTTAGGGCATAAGCATGATCTCCTCGTCTCAGATCTTTATCTTTTTTGTGTGTGTGTGTGTGAGGAAGATCAGCCCTGTGCTAACATCTGCCAATCCTCCTCTTTTTGCTGAGGAAGACTGGCCCTGGCCTAACATCTGTGCCCATCTTCCTCCACTTTATATGGGACACCTCCACAGCATGGCTTGCCAAGCGGTGCATTGGTGCGCGCCCGGGATCTGAACCAGCGAACCCCAGGCTGCCGCAGCGGAGCATGTGCACTTAACCACTTGCGCCACCAGGCCAGCCCCTCAGATCTTTATCTTAACCACCCCTGGAAAGTCCTTTTTTGCCGTGTAAGGTCAGACGCACAGGTTCCCAGGGTTAGCACCTGAGGACGTTGAGGGCCATTATTTAGCTCACTACATTCGGCCTATTTTTCTATGCTTTATAAAAATGGAATCATTTCATATATAATCTTTGGTGTTGGCTTCTTTCATTCAGTCATGTTTGTGGGACTCCTCCATGCTCATTTGTGTCTCTATAGTTTGTTCTCGTTCATGGCTGTAGAGTATTCTGTGACTTGGCTGGACCACAATCTTTTTGTCCATTCAGCTCCTGATGGTCATTGGGGCTGGGTCTGGTTGTGGCTGTTACAAAGGAAGCTGCTGTGGGCATTCACGTACACATGTCTCTGTGCCCACGTGTCTCTGTGCCCACACGCCCACGTGTCTGGAGCACATACCCAGCAGCAGAATTTCTGGATCACACAGCTTGTGTATCTTCAGCCACCGAGTATATTGCCAAATTGCCTTTGAAAGTGATGGTGCCAGCTACATGCCACCCTCAGGGGCAAGAGTTCCCGTTGCCCTACCCTTGCCAGCCCAGCATGGCTCACCTGCTTAACTTTGTTGGTGGACGTGTGGCAGCATCTCGCTGTGTCTTAATTGGACACTCCCTGGTTCAGGCAAGGGAGGAGACCTTTCAGTGCCTGTTGGCCACTTGGGTGTCCTCTTCTGTGATGTGCCTGTCCTGTCCACTGCCCACAGTCTATTCAGCTTTCTGTCTTTTCCTTGTTGATTGGAAGGAATTCTTTATCTATTCTGGAAAAAGCAGTTTGATAGTTCACAGACAGCAGATCACTGTCCACTCTGTGCCTTGGCTTTTTTGAGGTCTCGTGAATAGAGATTTCTAGTTTTAATGCAATAAAAATTATTAATCTTTTTCTTTGTGAGTAGTGCTTTTTTGTGTCCTGTTTAAAAGAAAAGTTTCTCTTCTCAAAGGTCATGTAGATATTCTCTTACTATATTTTTCCAAAACCTTCATAGTTTTACATGTCAGATTTAGATCTACAATCCACTTGAAATTGGTTTGTGTGTGGTGTGAGGTGAGGGATCCAGCTTCAAATTTTTAGATCTGGATATCTGAATGTTCTAACACCATTTATTGAAAAATCATTTGCCCACCTTCTTTGCATCACATTTGTCATGAATCAAGTGTCCACACGTGCACCACCATCTCACTGTCTCGATTATGACCTTCATAACTTTGAATGTTAGGTGGAGAACGTCCCCTCACCTGACTCTTCATGACGACTTGGGAGGTCCTCTCCATTTTCCATTGAGCGTCCATGTGTATTTTATAATCAGCTTGTCAGACTCCATTTAAAACCCTGGTGGAGTTTTGGTTGTGATTGAATTGAATGCCTAGAATCCTTAAGTGTTTGGAGGAATTCCCTGGTGAAGCCTCTGGGCCTAGGTCTTCTATTTGGGAAGATTTTAAATTATGGATCCAATTTATTTAATAGTTATAGAACTCTTCAGATTTTCTGTTTCTTCTTATAATAATTTTGGTGGGTTTTGTTTTTCTAGGATGTTTCCATTTAATATAAAATTTCAAATTTATTGGCATAATGTTGTTCTTAATATCCTTTAATGATCTTTGTGGTCTGTAGGATCTATAGAGATCTTGTGGCTCCCCACCTCTCTTTCTTGAGCAGCCTAACCAGGAGTTATCAATTATTAGTCTCTCAAAGAACCACACGCTTTCCAGGTCACCTGAATGGCACTTGGCGTGGATGTAGTCCCTGAGAGGGCTGCTCTACTTCTAGATTGCCCTTAATCCTAAGGTGCAGCCTTTCGGGGACCCGACTTGGGTATTTAGCTTTGGGTGGGCTCTCAACTCTAGTTTTTTGGCTCCACCCTGCAAAGAAAAAATCAGAAGCACCATTCAGCATCTCAGCTGCCTCTTCAAATCAGCAGACATCCCCAGGACAAATGTACCCCAGTATGCCAGGTTCACTTCTCTGGATATCCATCTTTTTCCAGGTCTTGGCCCAGTAATTTTTCCCAGCATTATTCATTTTTCAATGCTTTTAAGCAGATTTTTAAAATAGTTCATCCAACTTTTCTAATTTTCTACTGAAGAGTTACTGTTTTATCAAACTTAGTCCAACATTATAAGAATTATTAGTTCTTCTCTATCTATATTAGATTTTAAAGCAGTTGTATGTGCACATAAAAAAAATTCTGCTTTTAAGGGACCAGTAGTTTTTAGTGGAAAAAATAAAACAAAAACATTAATTTGAATAAATACATAAATGGATTGTTTCTCGTGAGGATCTTTAGCTGTGCTTGGGTGCTGAAGATTATAGGGAATTTCACATGACTAAATGAAAGCTGTTGAAGGCGAGAAGGAAGAGAGCACATCATTCATTCATTCATTCATTCAACAAACATTTGTTGAACATCTACTGTGTGCTAGGCACTGTGAAGGACCGAGTTCTTTAAAGAAAGAGCTGATGAGCTAGTGGCCTCACCTTCCTCCCTCTCTGACCTTACATGTTTGTTGTGTGTTTATGTAGACGTACAGTTTATATTATCTGGACCACTTGGTCAAGGCCCTGCAGAAGATGTCCCTTTATGAGCTCACGATCCCAGTCCTACAGTTGGGTGTACTAATTGCAGCCTGTGTGGTAGAAAGCAAGAGCCTCAAAGATCTCTACCACCTTCGGTTGGTATACCTGTTTTATTTTTGGGGAAACTGGGAAACGTTTAAGCAGCTAAAGTGCAAATTTCCCTGAAGCAATATAAAAACAAACAGCATTTTAAAATATTAATTCTGTAAATAATAAAGTCCCTAAGATTTGTAAAGCCAAATAAATCAAAATACTTGAACATAAAAATAGTATTTTTATTTTAAAATTTCTACCTAGTCCTTAAGAGAATATCATTGTTCTAAGGAAACACACACTATTAGAATAAAGGGGCATTGTGTCTTCAACTTACTCTCAAATACTCCAGAAGAAAAGAAAATAGGGAGAGAGAGAGAGGAAGAGAGAAAGGAGGGAGGGGGGAGGAGGGAGAGAGGGAGCAGGAGAGCCAGCGTGGGGAAGCGTCCGGCCAGGGAATCGGGAAGGATGGGCGGTGATTCTGTGTAGTGTTCGTGCAACTTTTCTGTAAGCGCGAAAGCACTTCAGATAAAGTCATTTTACACAAGAATCACAGCAGGGCTTCTCTGCCTGAGCTGTGATGGGCAGTCAGAGCCCCCGCTGTGCCTTCTCTTTCCCTAGAAGAGACCCTGACCCCACAAACACAAATACATACTGGGTGAAATATATGAACGAGTGTTAAAAGTTTTTCCACCTGAAATTTGATGGAGCCACCTGTTATTTTTCCCTAATAATTTTGCTTAGCTTTAAAGATTGTTGAAAATATCATCAAATTATCCATTTCTATTTTCGTTTACCCATTTTTATCAAGTACACTAAGGCCAGCACAGCCTGAGTGATCGCTGCGCCTGTGTGACAGTGTTGACCCTCCTTCTCGCCCCAGACTTGCCCTGGTTTGTTCCGAGTTGAAGCTGCGAGAAGCAGCCGCTTACCATGAAGAAGTGGTCGGGCAGACATACCTCGGAGAAACGGAGCAGGCCAGGTGCGTTCAGGGACCCGTGGTGCGTCCTCCTGGCTGCTGACTCTCCTCAGCGACACAAGTTTACCTGTAAAGAAGGAAGGACTTGGTCAACCTGGCCCTACTCTCGGCTGTGTCCCCTCCAAGCCCCAGGCCCCCATCTCTCCTACGACCCGACAGTGGGGTGTCGGGAGGACCCTTGGCCCCGGGGGGGGGGACGGGGCAGTGCCTGAGGTGCAGTTTATCACTTACGACCCCTCCTGTGTGCTGGCATCTCCCGGGCTGGGGCCGTGCAAGTGGAGGGAGATGGAGGACCGAGAACTTGCAGGGGTCCGGGTGGCGCAGCCACGGCGAGGGAAGCGGGCATACTGAAGCCACGCGGGGAAGGCGAATCGACAGGCGGCAGGAGCCCTGCGGGCCCCTCGGTTGGTGCCGGAGCCTAGCGGGGAAGGCTGCCTTTCCAGACAGGGGAGAGTTCTGCCCTGGAGTCTGAGATACGTACTGAACATCCAGGTCAGGATGTCACATTAGTAGCTGGGTGCACGAGTCTGGAGTTGGAAGAGAGAAAGGCCTAGAAACAGGAATTTGGGAGTCTGCTGCTAAATCACGAGATTTTTTTTAATCTTTGTAAACAGTGAGTGAATAGTGGCTTCTTATAGCTTTTTTAATTTGTGTTTCTTTGATTATGAGTGAAATTGAACATTTTCAGGTATTTCTTGGCTGTTGTATTTCTTCCTTGACATATTGCCTATTTTACTTACATTAGCTGCAGAAAAGAAATTTCCTTGAGAAAGGAGAAAAATAAGGAATCGCTATTAGAAGAGAGTCTGCCAGCACTGAATGAGCCCGTACCTCCAGTCCAGCAAGCGGAGTTGAAGCCCCTCATAGCAAAGGATGAGGTACCCCACTCTGCCAGAAGCACGTTGAGTCCTAGCCCAGGGGGGTGTGACGGGGCTGCAGCTCCAGCCAGTCAGCCAGGACTTGTCTTGACTGCGTGCTGGGTCCAAACCCTTGTGCTGGGTTTGGACCCAGGGACTGAGCAGATGGGTCCCCTCCCTGTGGGGCCCTGGGATTCCCCTGGAGGACGAGGCTGCAAGCCGCCATAGAACAGGCCTGCGCAGCACTTCGGGGAGGATGGGCTGGAGGAGCACAGACAGGTCCCCAAGGAGAGACCACGTCGCCCAGAAGGGCAGGCCCAGCAGGTCTGACCTGTGACCGGCTCTCCCTGACACGGGCTCACCTCGGATGGGCTTGCCCATAAAGGAAAGTAACCGTCGCACTCCCTGCTCTGAAGTCCCAGAACACCTGTCACCATGGGACCCATTTGTGACCCAAAGTCAACACCCTGGGAGGTCTGGTAGGAAAACACCGGGACCCCAGAGTACACAGCTTCTCATGCAGGCCTGGCTCAGCCTGTGACCCGCACCAGGCCGCAGAGAGTCCCGCGTGTGGCACACTGAGTTGCAAGAGCTCAGGGAGCCGTTACGTGCTGATCAGGGTGCTGCCTGGTACGGGAAGAGGGCGAGGAGGGGGAGCCGGGGCGGGGTTGGGGGAACACTGAGTACAGAGCCCAGGAACCAGCTCTGACGTGGCTGGTGGTGGGCTTGGGTGGGTGTGAGGTGTAGAGAAGACACAGGTGTCCCAGGAGGGAAACCTCACAGAGGCACAGGGCCTGGTGGGAAACCGGACTGACAGCACAGCCTCCTGCACCGACACAGGCTCCTGGGGACACCCCTGCCTCCCTGCCGTGGAGCCGCTGGCATAGACATCAGAGGCAGAGGCAGTGCAGGCCTGCCATGTCTTTCAGATTTTGAAGATAAACGGAGAGGCCGGGAGAGGCCTGGAAGGAACATCCTTTCCCCAGTTGTGGACCCTCAAAGCGGAGGTTCTCCTTGAGATGGACCTGTACCAGCCTGCGAGACTGCTCCTGTCGGAGGCATACCTGGCCTTCCAGGTGAGGGGCCACGCTTGCCCAGGCCATCAGGGCCCGTGGGGCCTCCTCGCCATCAGAAGCAGCCCCCCCACCCACACACACAGCTGAGACTGCTTCAGCTGGGAAACGGGCCTGTCTGTTCTGAAGCTTGTGTTGTGTCTTTCGGTTCTAGAACATCCATTTGATTCTCTTTTTAGATCCGACTCTATATGGAAGGCCTGTCTCTCATGTCCTTTGTCCATCTTTTCCTCTATTTTCTTGAACTCGTTACTCAGAGTTTGTTCAAGCCCCTGTTCCTGATGACTGCTGTGGGTTTGTTTGTACCACCTCTTTCTTGTCTTCACTGTGGGGGTTCTGTTCTGTTTCCTAGCAGGCCTGTCAATGTGCACTTTCTGGTGTTGTGTGTGGGGATGAGAACCTGGAGAGGCTTGGTGGCTGCTTCTTCCAGAGAGCGTCAGTCTTGTTCTCAAAGGCGGATGGTGCCCCAGGGCCCCCGTCCTGTGAGTTTTATTCTCATTCTTGGGGTGCGGGCCTTGCAGGTGTCTGTGGCCTCTCCAGGGGCTCATTGACAGCCTAGGGTTGACTGTGCTCTCTTGGAATGGCTTGCCTTCCAGCCTGGCTGCTCAAATCTTAGCTCGGCTCCTTAGCTCCCTGCTGCTGCCATCTGCTGGGTTTCTTGGACCTGCTCTGCCTCAGAGCACGGATCTTTGGGCCCTCCTCGTGGCGCCCCCCACCCCAGGATTGGCCCTTCCAGTGCCAAGACCTGGAATCCCCAAGCTCCAGCCTGCTCTTCCCAGCTGGGCTGTTGCTCTCCTCGCGGGCTCTGTCCCCGCAAGGATGGACGCCCTTGGGAAAAATCCAGGATGAAGTGGAGCCACCCGTGTGTGCGTCACTCCTCCACAAGGTTGTAGCTCCCCAGCTCCTGCCAGTGTCAGCTGCTCCCCAAAGCCTGTAGACAGGTAGTCTGTCTCCGTCCAGCATTCAGGACTGCATCCACTGGGAGGGTGAGGCAAAGCTACAGACCAGACAGGCTGCCACTTGTTTTGAAGAAGAACTCCAGAGAGAGAAAGGTCCCTAAGAAGGGTATAAAAGTGCACCTCGGGAGGTTCAGGTCTCTGTTTCAGGCAGTGGGGACAGGTGTGTGCGGGTCTGCCAGTGAGGATGGTGCGTGCAGACCAGACTCAAGAGGGAGCACGGCCCGGGGAAGGGACCGAGAAGGCTGTGCCAGCTGATGAAGGGAGCGCAGACAGGGTGGGACCCGGGGTGGGGGCAGCACTCTGCTGGCGACGGGCTCTTCTGAGACCAGAGGAGGAGGACCACAGGCCTCTAGGAGCTGTAGGGGCGAGAGCCACAGGGGTGGATGGGGACCCACCCTTCTGACCCCGGAGGCTGAAGGCAGTGGGAGGTTGTGAGCTGATGCTGGTTTGTAACAGAAGTTCTTGGCTTTATCAAACCCACCCTCTTGCCACGATCTGGTCTCCGAGCCTGTGCCTGTGCGTCCTTAACCTTCCCCATCAGTCTGCCATCCAGCCCCGTAAAAGGGTTGTCCATGCTGTCCTCACGTCCACCCAGCCACCATCCCGCCCCTCCTGGACCTTCTCTCGCATGGTCAGGACCGGTCTCCTTGGCAGCCTGCCCACAGGCACCTTCTCTCCCTGCCTTCCACCACCCCCCACCTCCCTGGTTCTCTTTCCCTCTCAGGGCTGTTCTGTCTCAGCATCTTCCCCTCGTCCACACCCCTGAATCCCCCACCCCACATCTGCAAGTCTCAGGTTCTGCCCCCCTCGGTTCTCTCCCTGGGGTCAAAGCACTCAGACCCTGGTGACGTCTCCCCTGGGGTGTCTGCAGGGACTGGCCCCTGTGTCCGTCCACTCCTCAGAAGGCAGCTGTGCCTGCACCCACACAGAGTTCCCACAGCAACCCTCTGTCAGCCTCTTCCCTCTGGCTCCACCCGCCAGACCCCAGCACTGTCCCTGACACTTGTCCCGCCTCCATGCCCACCTACTCTCTCGGTGTCCACCTCCGCTATCCCCACCCTGGCCACTGTCCCATTACAGCCACTCCCAAGCCTGCACTTGCCTGCCAAGGCCCTGGCTCTTGGGATGAGAGATCCCAGGCCCACCAGGCCCCCGACTTCAGCCTCTGTGGGTCACATGCTGGCTGCTCTCTCTGGGCCCAGCCACCCTGGACTGCTGTTCTTCCTGCTTCAAAGTCCTGGGTCCTCCTGCCAGGGCTCGGTCCAGAAGCCAGCAATTTCTCTCACCTCACCCCATCTGCAGGCCGCCTCTGACTGTGTGCGATGAATGGGGCATGAGGGCAGCCCTGGCCAGCTAGCACGGAGAAGGCCTAGTAGATGCGGACGCTCGGCCCGGTCACCAGACCTGCCTCTCTGCCCTGGTCCAGCATCTGGAGGGGCGCTCCTAGCCCTGGGCCAGCACCCTGAGAGGGCACTGCAGCCTGCTGCTGAAGAGAGGGGGCTTTTCAGGACTGTTAGCACGTTCTGGAACCCTGGGAGTAGGTTTTAACACATGCAGAGGAGTCAAGCTCACCCCCATGCTCTGAGGGCAAATGTGGGGCCTCCTCCTTCAGTGGTCAGAGAAGCTGAGTGGACGGTGGGTGTGGAAAGGCTTGATGCCTAGAGCTGCTCACGCTCTCTCTCTTCTCTTCTCTCTCTCCCTCCTTCTCTGTCTGTCTCTGTCTCTGTCTCTCTATCCCTGTCTCTGTGTCTCTATCTCTTTGTCTCTCTGTCTCTCTCTCTCTCCCCCCACCTCCTCCCCATCCTGTCTCCATGTGAGTATCTTTTTTAGGAGCTTGAGGATCCTTGTGCAGAATCAAGATGCCTGCACCTTCTAGCACAGTTGGCAAACAAGGAGAAGAACTACGGACAAGCTAGGAAGATGATTGAGAAGGCTCAGCTCCTGGGAGGAAGTGAGGAGTTTTGGTACAGTTCAACCCTGACTCTGGCAGATACACTCTTGTCCGTGGAAAGTGAAGGAAGAGAAGTGGTGGTAAGGAGCAGCAGGCGCCCTGGGCCTCGTCTGGGCATGGTCGGCATGCCTGGTGGGAAAGGGGCCTGTGGGCTGGGCCGGCGGCCAGCAGAGCGACACACTGACACCAAGGCCGTGTCTTCCTCAGGTCTGCCAACTGTTTCAAAAACTCATAGGTGCCTTCAAGGTTCTCAAGAAAGAAAGACCTAACCGAACACCTATATTGGAATTTATGACCACAGACCTAGAAGCCAGGTAATGTTTTGTAGGAGAAATGGTTAATTAACATGAAAGTGTGGTTAACTTTTTCTATCATCAGTTTTCATGCCATATGTCAAACCTATGAAGTTCACAGACTCACATATCGAGGGCCATATACCAACACCCAGCTCTAGAAAACTCCAGAGTGTCCTGTCGTTCCTTCAGACCTTCTCTGAGAAACAGAGCCTTCTGTCCCCGTGTCCCATCCCCTCTCAGGAAGGCGGCCTCGACCTTGGCCTGTGGGCTCCTGGAGGCAGTGTCTCTTCCTTTCCAATGAACTTTTTTCTTGCAACAGGTCTGCAGGCAGCCTTGTTTTGTTCCTGAATTCTCAGGGAATCTTCTCAGTTCCCGTTAAGCCTGAGGTAGCTTTCCGTGGTCACCTCTGGGGTTGAGGGACAGGCACCGCCTGGCCGGTGAGCTGTGGGGGGCCCTCCCCTTCTCCCACAATCACTGTTGCACTGGGTCTCCCCAGGGTGTCCCGGTCTTTATTCTCTGCTCTGCTGGTTGTCTGAGCCACGTGAGACGGGGCCAGAGCTCTCGTGTCCGGTCCACGGGAGATAGCAGCAGGGACTCCACTATCCTGCTATCCCACTATCTCCACTATCCCAGGGAAGGGAGGCAGCAGGTGTTTTAGGGACAGAACTTCAGAGAGTATTACTGTTTCCTCTATGATTATCCATCTTTCAGAGTTTTAGCATATTTTTGAGCCAAATTTCCGGTAGTTTGTATTCTCCTAGAAAATTATTTCCTCTAGATGTCCGGCTGTGTCAGTGTAAATGTTCGCAGCCTCTTTTCTTGTGACCTTTCCAAGTCTTCGCCTTAGGTCTGTCCCGCCCCTTGTCATCTGATTGTGCCATCTCTCTTCTCCTAAATCAGAATTAGAGTTTCCAACCTGAATGACCTTTTCAAAGAAGCAGCTTTTGCCCTATTGACCAAAGCAGCAGGGACTGAATCTTTTTACTTTTTTAACTTTCTGCTTCGTCCTAGTTCAGCTCTTCTTTCCGTGTTGGTGAGGGGCCTGTTCGTGGCTGTTGTTTTCACTTCTTGGGTGGATCACTTAGTCCACCCGCTTTCTGTCTCCTCCTTAGTGAACGCGCCTCTGGACTCCACGGGGCAGCGCCCCCAGGCTTCCACGTGGGTTTGCTTTTCTGCTCAGGATCATTTAGGAGAGTGGCTTTGAATTTCCACGTGGACGTAATGCCTGGCGTAGGGGTTGTTACTTTCTAATTTTGTTCATTGTGATTGAAGAATGTGGCCTGCACGATTTCTGGATGAAAGCTAGAGGTGCTGGCGGTAGCCACACGGGTGGTTGGTGTTGGCCTAGAGCTTCTGACCTATCAGAAGCCACCAGCCAGCCTGGGCGTGTGCTCAGCCACATCTGAAGAGGATTCCACATGCAGGTGTGTGAGCCTCCGCGTGAAGGCCTCCCAGGAGCCAGTGGAGGGCGAACCTTCTGAGCGCTTGCTTCTGCTGAACAAAATGGATGCCTGCTTTTTGGAAATTGAGAAGAAGTTTATCAGCTGTGGCTACCAGGAGAACTGTGTGGATATAAAGCTGGAGCGCGCAAAGATGAAGAGGTGTGTGGCCTTGCTGCGGCCTCTTCCTGCGATGAGCGCTGTCCCCCTGGAGGCCGCACGGGGCAGGGGCAGGGCCACGGCCAGCGCGCCATGTGCTCAGTGACAGTCCCTGCACGCAGCCCCTCCCCAGGCCCGCCTCACCTTCTCCCCTCGAAACTCCCTCTCCACTGCCACTTCCCCCACCTCCTGACCACATGCCCAGCCTTCCTCAGGGGCAAACCCCCATCAGCCCCTGACACGGCCTCCTCCTGGCCTCTGCCTGTTGTCCCCCACTCCCTCCGGGACACCCACACACCCCCGCACCTGTTCACACAGGCTCTGGTCTCAGGAGGTGGCCCCAGGCGCTGTCCCCGAGGAGGGCTCTGTCACCTCCCTCACATGACCTCTCGGAGGCCCCACTCTCACCCAGGGCAGGGGCTGGCCTGACTCCCTCAGTTCCGGGCTCCTCCTGCCCACCACCCTCCGCAGAGGGAAGAGAGCCGAAGCAAAGCCTCAGTAAACACTCCCCTCTCCCACCTCCCCACCCTCCGCCCCGCCCGGGGCTACCACATGCTTGGTGTACACGCAGGATTTCAAAACACAGCAGGCAAGTCACGTGAAAGGTATTAAAAACAGCCTTTGTGAGGGAAAAGGAAACCTGGACACCTGTGCAATCTAACCTTAATTATATTATTATTATAGAAGCAATGATGGTCATTGTAGAACTTTGAGAAATGCAGAAAAGCACAAGCAGGAAAATTAGGTGATTAAACCAGCACAATGAACACTGGTTTTGTTCATCGGATCTGTTAGGCACAGATTTAATTTTTTATAAAAATAGTGTAGTGTGCATACTTATTTTTGTGTTAAGATGTATTGAGAATATCTTTATATGTAAAACACCTAATGATGAAATTTTAAGCACTGATAGAAAATGCGGTGTAGTTACACAGAGGTTACATACTATACGGTGTTAGCCCTGATGAGGTAACACTTTGGTATTTCTGTTCTAAGTTCCGCTCTTCCGTCTCATGAAGGTTGTGTGCCGAAAATGAGAAAGATGAAGAGCGGAAGACGGCGTATTACTTGGCAGCGTATGGCTTGGCCCAGAGAGCCGTGGCTGAAGAAGAAGAGAGATTTCGCAGGATTCAGGGTTTACTGTCCCTTCAAGGTGTAAGTGTGTCCCACGTCCCTGGGTGCATGCCTGGTCACTCCCTCGTGCCTGGGTCATTCCCATCGTCATGTGAATACACACTACTAAACTTATCCTAAAAACGCAACAGCTGACTTCCCCTTCTGGCTGAGATGGAGCAACAGTGAGTGAATTTACCCTCCCATCCAAAACAACCAAAACAGACAAAAATAGGAAACAAGAATTTCAAAGCAGTGGACGCCAGCAACCACAAGCAGTAACCCCTGAGTAGAGGCGATCCCAGCACTGTCCACGCTCACGGCGGCCACAGCGGGGGAACCCAGGTGGGTCTCGTGGACTGCCTGAGTTGAGGAGGTGGAGCTTGGAGTCCAAGGAGAGCAGGGCAGCTGCACTTTGCAGGACAGAGGACCAGAAAGGTGAGTGCTGTGCAGAAACAAGGCTCCAGAGATCCTCAGGGGACCCCCGGGGAGTCCGGCTGGGGACTCATCAACATGTTCCTGGAGGGTGCTACCCAAGGCCAGGAAGGAACTGCCAAAAAGATTCTAGGAAACTGCCTGGCACTCACTCAGGCCTGAGAACAGTATGTGCTCCCACAGCCAGACTGGACAACCTCATGATCCAGGGCGCTGGGCAGTGCAGAGGGCCTGCCTCAGCCGGGAATAATCAGCCCTGGACGAGCACGGCTCCAGACCCGCCCGAAGGTCCCACAAGGAGGACCTGAAAGGACCAAATGCCTCCAAGTGACTTACCTGTCCCAGAGCAAAAGTCAAGGACATTTGCAGGAATACAAACATGTCCATCCACCAAAAAGTAAAATGCACCATGTCTGACAACCGAGCAAAAGTGACCATACCAAAAAAAACAATGAAAAATTGCATGCAAAACTTACCATGCAAAAAAGCAGGAAAATGTGACTCGTAATATGGAGAATAATCAGTCAATCAAAACCTACCCAGAATGGACACAGATATTAGAATTGGAATACAACGATGTTAGAACAGTTACTAGGGCTATTCTAGAGGCTCAGAAAGTTAGGTAGACATATTGAAGATATAAAAAGACCAAAATTGAACTTTTATTTATTTATTTATTTTGGTGAGGAAGATTAGCCCTGAGCTAACGTCTGTTGCCAATCCTTGTCTTTTAGCTGAGGAAGATTGGCCCTGGGCTAACATCTGTGCCCATCTTCCTCTACTTTATATGTGGGATGCCTCCACAGCATGGCTTGATGAGTGGTGTGCGGGTCTGCCCCCGGGATCCAAACCTGCGAACCCCGGACCACTGAAGGGGAGAGCGTGAACTTGACCACTACGTCACTGGGCCAGCCCCCAAAATTGAACTTTTAAGAGTGAAGACTACAGTGTGAGATGGAGAACACACTGGATGGGATAAATGGCTGAGATTGCAGAAGACGACGCAGCAGTAGAGACTATGGGAGATGAAAGAAAGAGAGAGAGAAATTAACAACGTGAGGTGCGTGAGGACAAGGGTGATTGGAATCCTGCAAGGAGAGGAGACTCGGGAGTGGACAGAGAAAATACTTGAAGGAATAATGCTGAAGTTTTTCCAAATTTAATAAAAATAACCATAAACCCCCTCAATGAACTCCAAACACAAGAACTATGAATAGGAATAAAACCATACCAAGGCCATAACCAAGTTGTTTAAAACCAGTGATTAGGGCCGGCCCCATGGCTTGGCAGTTAAGTGCGTGCGCTCCGCTGCTGGCGGCCCGGGTTCGGATCCCGGGCGCGCACCGACGCACCGCTTCTCTGGCCATGCTGAGGCCGCGTCCCACATATAGCAACTAGAAGGATATGCAGCTATGACATACAACTGTCTACGGGGGCTTTGGGGGAAAAAATTAAAAAAAAAAACAAAAACCAGTGATTAAAAGAACGTCTCAAAATCAGAGAAAAAAGCATGTGTTGTGTTCAGAGCAACAACAATAAGATGACAGCAGGTTTTCACCAGAAACAGTGTGACAAGGAGAGGGAAGCAGCATCTGTGAAGTGCTGAGAGAGAGAGCTGTCAATCCAGAATTCCGTACCCAGCAAAAATATCCTTCAGAAATGAAGGTGAAATAAAGATTTTTCCCGCAAACATTCAAGAGCTACAAGAATGTGTCATCAGCAGACTCACACGACCAGAAGTTTTAAAGTCAGTCCTGAGGCAGAAGGAAGGGATACCAGAGGGAGGTATGATCAAGAGTGAGTGGAGAGCGTCAGAAACATAAACTTCCCAGGAAGACAAATAAGATCCTCTCTCATTATCTATATCTCTCTACAGGATAATTGGCTATTTAAGCAAAAATAATAACAATGTAGCATAGGGTGTGTAACACAGATAAAAACAAAATGTACAACAGTAGCATAAAGGACTTTTTCCTAGTCTGCACGAAGTGGCATACTATACCGTAAACCCTGAAGCAACTAAAAAATTACAGAACAAAGAGGTGTACCTAGTAAGACAAGAAAGAGATGAAAGGAAATCATAGAAATTATTCACTTGTTCCACAAGAAAGCAGAACAAGAGAAAAGAGAATAAAGAACAGATGGGGTAACCAGAAAACCATGCAGGACTATGGCCTCAGACCCAGTCACACTGAAAGTTACACTGACTGGAAATGGTCTGAACACCAATCAAAAGATGGCACGGAAAAGCAAAGCCCAGACCTAGGCTGCCTGCAAGAAAGCCACTGTCAGCATAAGAGGGAATCAGCTAAAAGGGAAAGGATGGCAAGAGCTGTGCCATGCTCACACTCGTTGGGGGACGCTGGAGTGGCTCTGTTCATGTGGGACAAAGCAGACTTCAGGGAAAGAGTACCACCAGAACAAAAAATGTGTTCATAATGTAAAGGGGTCAACTGACCAAGAGGACATAATATTCTAAACATTTATGCACCTAATAACAGACTTTCAAAATACATGAAGCAAGAACTGATAACACTGCAATGGAGAAGCAGATAAATCTACTGTCATAGACGAGGACTACGGCAGGGCTGTGTCCTGTCGCCACTTTATTCAGAATTGTGTTGGAGTTCCAGCCAATTCAATAAGGCAAGACAAAGAAATGAAAAGCATTCACTTTGGAAAAGAAGAAATAAACTGTCTTTGCAGATGACATGGTCATTTGTGTAGAAAATCCCATGCAGTCTGCAATAATAATAATAAAGCTGCTAGGACCAACAAGTGAATTTAGTAAGGCTACAGGCTACAACAACAATATGCAAAGATTAATTTTGTATTTCTATATACTAGGAGTGATCCATCAGATATTAAAATAAAAAAACCAATACCATTTATGACAGCATAAAAAAAGAAATTTGACCAAAAAGAAGTGGAAACTTGTACCCTGAGATCCACAAAACGTTGCTGAGAAAAATTAAAGATGGCCTAAATAACGGAAAGATATAGCAAGTTCGTGGATCAGAAGACTTGATATTATTAAGATGTCAATTCTCTCCTAAATTATCCACAGTCCTGATCAAGATGACTGCCCTGCTTTAAGACAGTGAGTGAGCTGAGCCAGACAGAGAGAGTGCAGACAGTAGAACGCCGTTTATATAAAATCCTAGAAAGCACAGGCTCATTTGTAGAGCCACAAAGTAGCCAGGTGTTTGCCTAGGAGGGGGCTAGGAGGGAGGATTGTAAAGGGAGGTGAGGGAATTGGGGGGTGCGGGCACGTCCCCTGTTTTAATCGTGGCGATGGTTTTGTGGGTGTATTCGTGCGTGGGAACACCGCTGTGTGGGCGAGGCCTCCTCAGAGCTGGCTGTAATCAGAGGCTGGGCCTCGTGGGAGCGCTTGCGAGCTTCAGTGTGTCCCTGAACGGCTCAGGTGCAGAAGGCCAACACCCCGCTGATGAGGAAGCTGGCGCACCTCAAGCTGAGCCTTGCAGAGGCATCTCTGGACTCGTTGCGGCTCGCCCAGGAGGGGGCCCTGCAGCGGCAGCTTGAGCAGGGCCCCACGGATAGGCTGCTGGCCAGCTACCTGCAGAGCACGAGCGACTACACTTCCACCGGCTGGGTGAGCGTCTTCGGAGACCGCCTGGGCCCCCATCCCATCCCCGCGGCCAGCTCGGGGCCTCTCCCGTCCACGGGGGGGAGTCCGTCACGGTGTGCCTGACCCTGACGAGAAGGCTGACCAGTGGGAGTCAGAGGGCCCGGAGCATTCTGCCTGGGATCTCTGACCACGAGTGTTTCCCTGCCCCAGCAGCTGGCGGCGTGGTGGGCTTCCAGGCCTTGCTGAGGAAAGGCCTCGTCTGGTCGCCCAAGGGGACCTAATTGGCTAGTGAACTCGGGGTGGTATTGGGGGATGCCTCCCACGCACGTCAGGGCTCTCCTTCCTGAGGCACGACTGTGTCTTGACAAATTATGTTAGCATGTGAGAGCTTGAGAAAGGAGAATTACATTTTGTTAAAAAATAAGTTGAATTTGCAAAATATTTGTTTTGAAGGAAACATATTCTGCCACTTGAGACATTTTCTTAGATTTCATGAAGTATGAATCAAATTAATTTGACATAAGTATAAATGGATCAAAGATAGTCCTAAAATTTGATACAAACTCACATATTTGTCAATAAGCCCCAAATTAAGGTTATATAAGCAAACTTTAGTGACCCTCCCAACTCCTAAGCCCTGCAGACCCTCCCTGCCCATGAGGAGGTGTTTGTCAGAGTGACTGATGTAACCAGTCCTGAGGCCCTTAGGGCGTGGATCCCAGGGCCCTTAGAGTGTGGATCCTGGGGCCCTTAGAGGGCGGATCCTGGGGGGCCTTAGAGGGTGGATTCCATCCTGGGGGCTTAGAGGGTGGATCCCATCCTGGGGCCCTTAGAGGGTAGATCCCGGGGGCCTTAGAGGGTGGGCCTATTGCGTTTCCCGGGACGGGGGTGGGGGTAATGTTAACGAGGTGTGTGTTCCTGAAGCAATGGTTCACGCTGAAGCGGACCCTGGCCCATATTGCGCTGGCGCAGCTGGGGAGCCTGCCGCCGCTGTGTGTCGGCTGCGTGGAGATCCGCGCCCGGCTCCTGGGCCTGGCCGGGAAGGCCCTCCACCTGCTGGCCGTGCACACAGACCCCGTGCGCCCCGCCCTCTACTGGGAGGAGAGCCTCTCGGTACGTGCTCCTGCTTCTGGCTTCGTCACAGACTCGTCGCCTATGCTTAAAACAAAAACAAAATACTTACAACTCCCCTGATCTTAGTAAGAACTGGGATATAAAACAGGCCTCGAATTTTCCCCGGTCAAGAAGTTGTGGCCTGAGAAAGGGAGGAAAAGGCAACGCAGTCTGACTAGTGGGGAAGGAGAGAAACACAGGCTTCTGGGGACAGAGCTCGGGGGGAAGTTGCCCCCGTGAGGAGAGTAGGCAGGAGAGGAGGAGTGGGCACTTGGGGGTCCAGGGCAGGATGGGAAGCCTGCCAGGTCCCAGCCCCAAACGAGGGGTCCTGCAGATATCAGCTCCTGGCATCTCCCCAAACCTCAGCAACTCTCCACTGGCAAGTCTGGGGTGTGCCTGAGCACTGGTGCTAAAGCTCTGTCCTGGTGGGAAGGGGGGCCACCACCCTCACTCCTCTCCACTCACCCTTACCCCCTGCACGCAGGCTAGTGAGGCCAAAAGGAGGGCTCAAGCCCCACGGCCACTTGCCCTGTTGGTGCATGCAGGCCCGAACCCTTCTCTCGAGCCCCAGCAAGGCTGCCCGGCAGGCCTGGGTGCCCTCACGGGAGCGCCCTACCCCAGGAAGGGGCTCTGGTGACAGCTGCTGCAGGTTAGGGAAGGTCCAGCTCACCATCCTAAACACATGTGCAGATGGCCACTTCCTCCTGGAGGACACCTGCCCAATGAAGCCAGGCTCATCCACACAGACTCTGCTCCTTTGGGAAGACCCCCAGCCCGGAGCAGCTAACTTCGCCCTCCAGTGTGATTTGGGGCTGGTGCCCCCGCCTCCCTGCAGGGGCGGTGTGCAGGCCCTGGGGTCACCCTGATGGGTTATCTGTCCTGGGTCCCCAGGACCTAGGACGGGACTCGCATACGTTGGGTGACTTGATGATTCAACCAGTACCAGGTGGCTCTGAGGTAGACTCTGAGGTGGACCAGGAATGGGGCTGGGGTCCTCGTCTGTGAAATGGCATGAGCAATACCTGCTCAGAGGGGCCATCAGGGAAACCTGCAGTAAATCGCACGTGGCTGGGCAGGAGGCTTTCCAGAAATGCACCGCCCAGACCCTGCCCCCTTCCTCCTGCCACTCCTGCCATGACCCCACAAGCCCAGGGGCTGCCCCTCAACCCAAGTTCTCCTCGGCCAGCTACCCCCCAGGCAGGGTCTCCTTGGCATCCCCGAGGACCCCGTCAGGGTGGCTTGTCCTGCAGACAGCCAGACGGGTCCCGTGGGGTCTTGTTTGTGCCTTTGTCCCCTCCACCCCCAGGCAGGTGGGCACCTGACTTTTTCGGTTCCTGCTGCACGGTGCTGGTTGGGGTTGCCAAGGCCCAGGAAGGTGACTTTGAAGGGCTGAAGGAAAGTGGGCACAGAATGCAACTGATCCGAGACCAGTGACAATGAGTCTCGCTCCTCTTCCCACCCTGAGACCCTGATGCACCTGCCAACCACCAGGGCCTCAGGCCGGGGCCTCACCCAGGGATCCTGCAGAGATGCCCCGACAGCCATGGGCACTCTTGGGGGGTGGGAAGTGTCCAGGCTGATGAGTGCTGGCTGACTAGCAGTGCGTGTCCGTAGGCGGGTGCGGAGCTGAGCAAGGGTCTGGAGATAATCCAGGAGGACGGAGACAGCGAGGAGCACTCCAGCGACCTGCCGGCCTTCAGGGCGGCCCCAGAGGAGCACAGCAGGAAAGGCTCGGATCTGAAGGTACGCTGCTCCCGTGGCCGTGCGCGTGCCCCCGCCCGCGGAGCCAGCCTGAGCCTGAGCCTTGTGCCCTCAGAGGAGGATGGCGCTGGCCCGGCGGTACCTGGCCCAGGCATCCGAGGTGCTGCTGCAGTGCCTACAGGTGGCCCTGGGCAGCAGCCTCCTGGACGTCGCGGCAGCCGCCAGCCTGGAGATGGTGGAGTGCATCGGCGCTCTGGACCCGGCGGCCGCCTGCCAGTTCCTGGCCTTGTCTCAGGTACAGCCCTGCTCCGCGCGCCTTCCGCGAGGCCCTTCTCAGCCACCTCAGGGGAGGGGGATCCCCGAGGACCCCGCGGCTCCCTCCCGCTGGTGGCCCCCCCCAGCTAGGCTGCAACCAGGGCCCCTGTCTTGAGGGTGGTGCTCAATTAGAGGAGAGAACTGCAGGTCCCCGGAAGATGGTTGGGGAGGCCGTCCTGTCCCCCCGAGGTTCTGCTGAGCCCCGACCCCTCTTATCGCTGTCGTCTTGGTCCACAAGCAGCAGAAGCTCACCAAGCCTCACATTCCTGAGGCTCAGAGCGAAGAAGCATCCGCGCATCCCTCCCTGCACCCCGTGGCGGGCAGGCGCTTGGTTCGCAGTGTGAGGGGCTGGCGGCCAGGAGACACGGGGCGTCCCGAGGGAGCTGGTTCCAGCAGAGCCTGGGCAGCCCCAGAGCCTGTCCTCCAGGCTCCGGCACAGTCCCCCCATGGGCACCGGCCACCCTGGGTGGGGCTCAGGCCCTCGGTGCCCCGCGGTCTGTTTCAGAGCTGCGCAGCCTCGGCAATGATGCGCGACGTTCTGCTCACGGCCACGGCCAACACCAGCAGCTCGCAGCTGGCAGCCCTGCTGCAGCTGGAGCACAGGCTGAGGCGCCAGGAGAGGACCTCCACCAGCCTGTTCGCCAGTGTGGAGCAGAGGCTGGCTGCCGTTTCCAAGGTAACCAAGCTGGGGACACCCTCCCAACCCGCACCTGGCCCCGCAGCTCCCAGACACGCTCCACTGTCAGTGCCCAGGTCTCAGAGATGTCTCAGGCGGTCCACGTCCTGGCCCTGCCTCTCGCTAGCTGTGTGGTTCCCAGAGGGTCACTCGACCTCTCTGGGCTTCCTCCTCCTGAAGGGCCTGTGGGGACAGCAGCCACCTCCTCCGTGACCATGAGGAGCGGCAAGCTCTCAACTGTAAACGCCCAGGGCCTGCAGCAGGGGACAGTGCCCCGAGGGTCTCTGTAAGGGTGGCGTGCTGCTTTTAGCCCTGACTGAGTTCAAGGAAACATTTTATACCTCAGTGAAGCATGGGGTTTAATTTTGAGAAACATTTGCAGATCCTTATAGCTAATGGCATTTACTCTTTTATTTGGATTAGCAGGATGAGGTGGAGCATTTAAAGAAACAGAACTTGGGGCCGGCCCTGTGGCCTAGCGGTTAAGTGTGCACGCGCCGCTGCTGGTGGCCTGGGTTCGGATCCCGGGCGTGCACTGACACACCGCTTGTCAGGCCATGCTGTGGCGGCGTCCCATATAAAGTGGAGGAAGATGGGCACGGATGTTAGCCCAGGGCCAGTCTTCCTCAGGAAAAAAGAGGAGGATTGGCATGGATGTTAGCTCAGGGCTGATCTTCCTCACCAAAAAAAAAAAAAAACAAGCAGAACTTGATGGAATCTAACAGATCAGGGAAAACAGACAGGAGCCGTTCCCTCCGTGTCCTTGTGTGGGTCTGACCTCACACCCTTCACCTGGGGCTGCTTTTCTTCTTGTCACGTTGGGGCCTGATGCTTCTCTGGGGGGCCATCTTGTGCACTGTGGGATGTTTAGCAGTGTCACAGCCTCCACCCACCAGATGCAGGTGGGTGCACTCCCCAGACGTGACAACCAAAAATGTCTCCAGACGTCGCCCGTGGGAGCAGAATTGCCCCTGCTGAGAACCAAGGCTTTAACCCCAGTGACGGAAAACCTTCCCTCCCTCTGAAGAGCAGAAGCAAGACATTGGAGGTGCAGCCCCAGACCTGAGCCTAGAGCAGGCCAGGCCAGCCTGGAGGAGGCGGCACAGGCTGGGCAGCTGCACTTGGAGGACATGTCCATGCATGTTCACTCCATGTGGGGGAGCACACGCCACGTGGAATAAAATGGGCAGCCCCGGTCAGCGTTACTGAGTGAGGTCCGTGCGAACAGCCAGGCGGTGGAGTCCAGAAGCAGACGCCCGCCATGGCTCCCGTCCCAGCTCTTCTACAAGTAGGTGGACACCTGGGCCAGCCACACGCCTCCCTCTGCCTCCGTTTCCTCCTCTGTGCCTGGGGGAAGCGCAGCACTCACCTCATAGGAAAGTTGAGGGACCAAATGCATCAGTGCACATCAAGTGCTGAAAACAAGGTCTGGATGCGCCGGGGACCCAGCCGGTGGTGGAACGGAGCCCGGACGCGCTGGGGGCTTGGCCGGTGGTGGCCATCACCATCATGGCTGGTGTTCCTGCTCCTCCTGCTGTTCCAAGAATCCTCTTGGAAAATCTGTGCTGACTTCCAGGTGCACAGACCAGTCACAGACTCCAGGGCCGGCTGCACTATGGGGTAGGGGAGGCCATGGGCCACAGCAAGCCCACTGCGACAGCCACAGAAACAGCCAGGTGAACAGCAGAAACTGATGTTTTTAGCAGCTTCAGCTGTGGAAGCAACGAGACCTAGCTAAGCTCAAGTTCCTGGGAGGGGAGAGCCCTCCGCGGCGAGCTGACCGTCACTGTCTGCCCCCTGGGTCACTGCTGATCAGGGAGCAGATGGGACTGGACCTGATGGAGAGCTCTCCGAGAAAGAGAAGCAGCAACGCCTGCAGCAGCCACGCGCACAGGGCTGACGTGCTGGGACCTGGCACGGCCTGTGTGATGACCAGCCTGGGGTTGGCGGCTGAGTCCTGGGCCTTGTGGAGTTTGCCCGAAAGCTTCTAGAAGGCAGTGAAATCCATCATGCTCTCTCGGTGCCTGGGGAAAAACACCTGCCTGGGAGGAGACAGCCTCAAGAACACTGGCCTCCCGCGAGGCCTTCCTGCCTACAGCCTCTGAAATGAGGAGGGCGGCGCACAGATCCAGAGGAGAGTGAGCACAGCCCAAGGCCGAGTCCGTGCGCTGGAACACAGACCAGCAGAAGCTCCCCACCTCGGGAGGAAAGAGAACGGAAAAGACAGCACAGGGTATAGGTGCCACGTAAGAAACTCTCAAAAGGCCGGACACACATTTAACCTGAGTCTTCGAAAGGGAGGAGAGTGAAAACCTGGAGCAGAGGCCACACTGATAAGAGGTGAAGGCTGAGCGCTTCCCCAGACTGGTGAAACCCGGCGGGTCAGGAATGCCAGCGACCTCACGCCAGAGAGACGCAAGGAGAACGGCTGCTGCACAGTCACAGCAGAGCCGCTGGGCGCCAAGGACACAGAGCAACCTGAGGGCAGCCTGTGGCGGGGCCAGAGGAGACCACTGCCTCCCGAGGAGTCCACAACCGGCAAAAAGATCCTTCAGATTCAGGGCAAAATAAAGACACTTTTAAACAAACGGAAACTGAGGGCACGTCACCAGGTAGCTTACAATAAAAGACAAACTAAAAGAGCGTCTTTTAGAGGAAAAATAAGCCCAGACAGAAACACGACAATGCCAGAGAGACTCAAGAATACTACAAAGGGCAAGTGTGTGGGTGCAAAGAAATAAATGTTGACTGTGTAAGACAGTAATTTTAACATCTTGTGGAGCTGGAGTTATATCACAGCAGTAAAATGAAAGACAGCAGTAATACCAAAGGCAGGAAGGGTTAAGTAGAATTTAAGATGCTGAGGTTCTGTCGCTACCAGGGAAGTGTAACATTCATATTTTTATTAGATAATAAGGCAGGGATGAATGTGGTAGTCTCTAGGGTGACCATAAATGATGGGTAACTAGGTTAATAAAAAAGGAACAAATAATATTTTATTAATCCCAAACAAAGGCACAAAGAGATAAAAAGGGAATATAAAAACACATGTTTCGAGCAGAAAAAGAAGAGTACGATATTAGATATAAACCCAAATATATTTGTAATTATAGTAAATGTAAATTGACTAAACACTATAAGTCAAAGACTAAGATTATTGGATTGGATAAAAAGAAAAACAAAATCCAATTATATGCTGCTTGAAAGAGTCACACTTTACATGTTAGGACACAGAAATATGGAAAGGAAAAGATGAGAAGCAATATAGAAACCATGAAAATACTAATCAGATGAAAGTCAGATGTTATGGCAAAAAGCATCACTAGAGATAAAGAGAGGCATTTCATGACGCATAGGAATGGACCAACAGGATCACAGCCTCGAATCTGTGTGCACCAGCGATAGGGCTTCACACACAGAACAGAGCTGACAGACACAAGAGGAGCCACAGACAGACCACAGTCCCAGTGGCAGGCTGTAACCACTCTCTCAGTCGCTGGGAGAATGCGTAGATGGAAAATCAGTAAGCCTGCAGGAGGTGGGAAATTCAGAAGGTCTGAACAGCCTTAGCCTAACCGGCGTTCACAGAACATGGCATTGATAATTACTGGATACACATTCTTTCCAAGTGTGCGTGGAACATTTACCAAAATTGACCGATGCTGAGCCACAAGGAAGCCTCAACAAATTCCAAAGGATTGAAATTATTCAGAGTTTGTTTTCCAGACACAATGAAATTAAACTAGAAATCAATAACTAAAAGATGCCTGTGAAAAACACAATTGCCTTGAAATTAAACAGTATATTTATCATCATCGATTGGTCAAAGAAGAAATCACAATGGAATGTAGGCGATATTTTAAATTGACTTAGAGGATGAAAAGAGTACATTTCAGAACCTGTGAGACTTCTCTAAACAGGGCCTAGAGGAAAAAGACAGCCTTGAATACAAGAAGAAAGTCTTAAAAACAGTGATTTAAGCTTTGACTTTAAGAAGCTAGAATAAAAACTCCTAAGAAAATAGAAGGGGACAAATGAGAACTGTAACAATGAAATATGAGAAATATATGGCAGAGGAAACCAGCAGTGTCAGAAGTTGGTTCCAAAGAGAAGACTAAGAACATTGATAAACACTTAGACTCAATAAAGAAAAAGAGAGAGAAAACACGAAATTCCAGTATCAATAATAAAAGGACATCACAGAGATCCTTCAGACATCAAAAAGCTAATAAGGGAATATTTTTTATAACTTTACTCTAAAAATTTGACAATTGGATGAAATGACAGCTTCCTCAAAAAATACAACTCACCAAAGCTGACAGAATAGAAAAGCTGAATAATTCACTATTAAAGAACTTAATCTTTCATTAAAAACATCCCCACAAAGAAAATTCCAGACCAAACTGGCTTCTCCAGTAAATTCTTCCCAACCTTGAGAGAAGAGATAGTCCTTCAGAACTCTTCCAGAGAACAGACGTGAGAGGAACACCTCCTCAGTATTCTGTTAAGAGACCAGAACTTGACATGGGAGTCCTGGCAGGGACATTACAAGGAAGGAGACGTCTCATCAACACAGACATGAAATGTTAGAATCCAGCGATTACTAAAGGGGTCTGCACCAGGGTCACGTGGCTGTGCCCCATGTGGTTTAATATTAAAAAATCATTCAGTGTAATTCACCATATTAACAGAAGGACAAGGAGATGTAGAAAAAGCATTTATCAAAATTCAGTTCATGATTTCAAAAAATTAAGATAGAAGATAATTTCCTTAATTTGATAAAGAATGTCTGTAAAACCCTGTAGCAGACTTCAGACTCAACGGTAAAATGCTGGACAATGTTCTCCAACAGAGGAAGTGACGCAGAAAGCTCACTGTCACTGCTTCTCCTTAGTTTAGTACATAACACTGGAAAAAGGCAGAAGATTGAAAAAGAAAACTTAAAACTGGTTATTCACAGTCAACGTGACTGTACCTGGGAAGTCATGAAGAGCCTCCAGGTTAGTGTGAGAATTAACGTGCGGAGTTGGCAGGTCCTGCTGAAGGCTCTCAGGTTGATAGACCAGCATTAGCTGTGTTTCTGCGTGCCAGTTACAAACAAGTGGACCACAGAAGTGTCTCGATGATAACGTTTTCAGTAGCATCAAAAATAATCAAATACCTCGGGAAAATCTGACAAAAGACATACATGACCCCTACCCTGAAAACTGCAAACCTTCTGAAGAGAAATTCAAGGAGAGCCGCACAGAGAGGGAACCCGCCTTTGCGGGGTGGAAGACTCCAAGTGGTTAGACGGCAGCTCCCCCCAGGCCAGACTTAAACAGATATCCTGCCATAACTTTCTAGCTCTGTTCCCCGGGGTCCTGGTCACCATTGTGTTCTGTAAAAGGGACTCATGATCAATAACGTGCCGAAAACACCTCGTCACGGAGTGTGTCTCTTGTGGGGACCCCAGGAGCCACGCCAGCTCCCGCACCTGCCCCCATGGAGCTCTTCCCTCGCACCTGATCTGTCTCCGGGCTGAGAGGATTCCCCAGGAATGGTTGGGGGACCACTGTAGGGACCGCTCCCAGAGAGGGGGGTGCCCGGCCCCGCCCTGCTGGCCACTGTGGTTTCTCCCCTTATGCCCCCAGGGGCCTTGTGAGCCTAAATGCCAAGTTAAACCAGGAAGACCCCCTATGGGCCATTAATCTATAGATCCAACACAAAACAAGTCAGATTCACAGCAGGCTTATATTTTTTTAAGAACTGTTAATTCAATTCTAAAATTTTCATGGAAATGCCAACTTACTGTACAGGATGTCAGGACCCACTTAAAGGTGTAGAAGTTAAGACAGTGTGAGGTTGACATGCACATAGAGAAGACCACCAGTGAGACAGGAGAAAAAGTCCAGGAACAGACCTGTCCTCACACACTGCCCGATGTATGTCGTGGGTGACCCTGAAGGAAGAAGGGATGTGGGGGTGTGCCTCCACCAACGGTGTGGTTCCAGGTGGGCTGCAGATCTACCTGAGGAAGGCACAAGTGTCCAGGTTTTAGAGGAAAACCTCTCCATACTTTTGGAGTAGGTAAAAATTCATTAAACAGGAGACAACTGGCACTCACCACAAAAGGGAAAAAATGTCAGATTGGCTGGCACTGAAATTAAGAACTTCTGTTCATCAAAAAGACAGCACTGGGAGTCAACAGGCAGCCACAGAGGAGACGCTCACCAAACGTACCTGACAAAGGCTCGCGTCCCGTGTGCAGAGAGCACCTGTTCCCTTTCAGTAGAGACAGACGCTCCAACAGAAAAATCCCGAGACTGGAGTTTCACCAAAGATACCCAAATGGCCAAGAAACCTTGTTAATGACGCCCAAGTTCACTAGTTGTCAGGGAAATGCAAACATTAACCCACATTCAGATACTACGAGACTGCACCAGAATGGCCAAAGGACACAGGTGGAGATCCCTGAGTGGCCCCGAGAAGGCCACTGGAACTCTGGCACACTGGTGGGGGCAGGGCAGGGTGGGGTGGGGGTACAACAGCCCCCTGGGAGCCACTGGGCATGTGCATGTTCTACCCAGCAGCTCCACCGCCAGCCTGTGCCCAGCAGAGACACTTCCCTGTGGTCCCCAGAGAACATGCGCTCCAGTGTCCATCACAGCAACATTCATGGTAGCCAGAAAGGGCGACTACCCGGATGCCACTGGCCGCAGAAGGATGAAGAAGTCGTGGTGCGTTCACAAGACGGAATCCTCTGCAGCGAAGAGGAGGAGGGTCAGCCTCCACGGGCACCAGCCTGGATGGACCTTACCACCCGGTGTGGGATGAAGAAGCCAGCCTGAGCTATTGGAAGTCTGTCCTGGTTCCCTGTGGGGTCTCCTCCTCTGGGCACGTGGGTGTGGCCTGCTGTGGAAGTCCATCCAGCTTTCCATGTACAGTTACCACTTTCTGTCTGTCGTCTCTGCTTGGACAAGCGTTCTAAGTCACCCTGGTGGGCTGAGTCTGGACACTGGCCAGCTTTTGCAAACCTGAGGAAGCTCATTTCGTCAGAACGTGGGAAGATGTGCTTCTGAGCAGTCGCAGTTCATCTAGTGGGGGCTGCCCTGCAGGGGGAGCAGGCGGCCTGAACCCTCGGGCCCTCCCACCGGCCACCTGCTGCAGAGAGTGAGGAGCCTCAACGGTACACAGAGCCTGACAGTCTTTAGAACCTGTCAGGGCACGGGCCACAGGAGAGAAGGGAGCACAGCGGGGAGCGCGCTGAGCCGCAGCCTGACCACAGCCCAGGAAGAGAGGGGACGCGGCTGTGTGCGTCTGCGCACGTGTGCATGTGCACGTGTGCGGTGTGGAGGAGACAGGGAGGAGGATGGAGGGAGAAGACTGTTTGGAGGAGGTGCTGGGGTTTCCACTCGTTGTGTTCTCGGTGCATTTGCGCTGTGTGGGGTTTCTGACTTTGCCAGTAGAAAAGAGGAAATGTTAATGGATAGCCAGCGGATTCCGCCTGCGTCTGCTGCCCCCTTGTGGTGGCCACGAGTCCTGCAGGGGTCCCGCCCCCTACGCCCAGGGCCGCACAAAACCCTCTGCTCTGACATCTCCTGAGAAGCGATGACCGCAGTACAGTGACCATCACTGCCTCCTACCAGCCTTTGTTGACTCGTGGTTCTCACTCACAGGCTTGGCAAAATCTCTGCGTCACTGAGCAACACTTTAACCTCTTGAACGAAATTCCTCCTGCTGTTCGGATCCTCATTCTGCACCACTCACGAGACAGGTGAGGCCTTCTTATTCCTGCTCTCGTGCCTGTTCCCCATCCTGCTAGGAAGCCTAGCCTCGCGGTGCGGACACAGCACGGGGGCTGCCGCGCCTGCGGGCGTGCCGTGGGTGCGCCAGATGACCCGGCTGGCCCGGCAAGCGTGCTGGACAGACGGGCCAGCAGGGGCTCCCAGCTGAGGTGGGGTGGGTGGGCGTCCCTCTGGGAGGGGGCTGGGGAGAACTACTGTGATGATGGCCAGGCTGGTATGCCTGGGGGCACGGTGCCACCCTGTCCCCAGCACGGGCCCTGTGCGTCTGGTCTGAAGGTCCCCGCTCACGTGGGCAGAACTTCCCGCTCACCTGGAGGGAGGGTGGCTGGCCCGCCTTCCGCAGCGCTGTGGTCAGTTTACGGTGGACGGCTGTGCCCAGATGGGCCTGTTTTTATTCTGTGTCTGGACTTGGCCAAGGAGCTCGAGGTGAGGGGGCTCCTGTCAGGGGTGCATGTGGCTCACAGAATTGGCGTCTTGGGGCTCCTTTGGGACCCCAAGAGCTGGGCTTTGACCCCACCCTGCATCCTCCCCACAGGACCCATCTGTACGGCGCTGCCTATGAGAGACCCAAGGTCATCCCTGCAGCCAAAGGGAAGGTGCTCCAAGTGGGGGGTGAGTTCTGTCCTCGGAGCTGGGGCACCAGTGACCGAGAGAGACAAGGTCCCTCTCCAGGCGTGGCGACCCCAGCCCTCTGCCCCCACGCCATCTCCCCGAGGGGTGACTCGTCGAGCCCATGACAGATGAGGAGACAAGGCAGAGGCGTGTGTTTCCTGGGGTCGGGCAGCAGCTGCAAAGCCTGGCCCCCTGCGTCTCAGCCCCCAGCCGCCCAGCGCAGTGACACTCACACCCAGTCCAGCCGCCCTCGGTCCAGGCTGCTCTGGGAAAGCCCGTAATCCTAGGGATGAACCCATCTGTCTCTCCCTCAAGTTCCTCGTCTCCAGTGCGACACTCCCACTTCCTTCCTTATGCCTGAGGTGCTTAATCCCACTTGCCATTTCATTTTAAACTACGGAAGGCCCTAGAAGCAGTCGAGACATCTGCCTGCTGTTTCCTGGGGATCCCTCAGGCTGTTTCCACGCACCCTGAGTGCGAGTCCACACTTGTGAAAGCCGTGAGCGACCACGAGCCAGCTCTGTCTCAGGGCAGGGTCCCTGGGGTCCGGGAGGACTGGCCGTGCGTCCCCCAGCTGACGCCCCTCAAAGTGTCTGCAGCGCGGCCTTGGCGCCTTTCAGACACCACGTGGTTTGTGTTTTCCCTTCCTTCCTGGCCTTTCCTGGAAGCCGGCCTCTCCCTGCCCATCCTCCTGCCCTGAGGAGGCAGCTTCCTCCCTGGTGCTGGCTGCAGGGTCCCGGTGGTGATTACATCTCGGTGACTCCACGTGGGGCTGAAGAAGAGCCTCCTGGCCACTCAGCCTTCCTCCTGGGGAAACGGATGCCAGGCGGGCGCCCGCGTGGAGAAGCCCTTTGCCCGCAATTTGTTCCTCTCGTAATTCTGAGTGTTCACGTATATTCCCACCTGCTGGCCTCTCGGCCCTGAAGGGCAGGTCTCCGAGGCCGGGTACTGGGACAGCGGCGGTGTCTGTCTCTGCAGGCTCCTGCAAGGTGGCTCGGGTGGCCGTGAGCCCGGCCACCTTCTCCTGCCTATTGGCCAGCGCCCAGCAGTTCCGGGAACAGGCCCAGGCCGAAGTGTACAGTGAGGACGTGGCCCTGAGCCCAGGCTTGGTGAGGCCCGAGCCCAGCTGCCAGGGCTGCCCCCACCCCACAGAGGGACAGAGACCCCAGCCCGGCTGCAGTGAGGCAGGGTGGGGAGGTCTGGGCCAGGACCACTGCCCAGGCAGGTGAGGGTCACTGGCCATCCAGACCCAGGCACGGCCGGACACCCAGCCTGGGGGCCAAGTCCTGTTTGAATCCTTGAGCCAAGTCTGATGCAGACGCCTCTGTGATGAGAGCAGAGGAACCCGGTGGGGCTGGGGTGCCAGAGTGGCCTCTTCGAGGAGTGGGCAGGTGAACTGGCAGGGAGCACTGTCTGCAGGGGGCCCTGGGACCCCCGTGCCCAAGACAGGCGGACAGGTACAAGGGGCAGGCGGGCAGGAGCAAGGAGCCCTCCTGTGTTGCTGAGCTGGGCCCCTGGCCACCAGGCTGTGTCCAGAAGGGCAGGAGCTAGGCCTCTCCTGTCGGGGCCCCCACCCAGTGGGGTCTAACCTCCTCTTTGCTCCGACCACGCGGGCACTGTACGAGGTCCCTCAGACACCTGCTAATCCTGGGCTGTTGTCTGGGTTGAGACAGGAAGCAGAAAGGGAGGGGTGCCTTCTGCAGAGACTCAGTGATGTCCTGGAGACCATGGAGGAGTACCTGAGACCGCTGCTCTCACTGCTCAGCTGCCCTGAAGCCAGGTGCCTGTCGACGGGTTACTCCCTGAGGTGTTTAAGGGCCTGAGCCGCTCCCTACGCTGAGGGCGGCTAGGAGGGCAAGAGGAGGCACTAGCCAGGTTGCCGGAGCCCTGGGGGGGGGGCGGCACAATTTGGCCTCTCCTCCGAACAGATGGGAGGTCACGGGGCCTCTCCATCACCACAAGTCCCCACAAGTGCAGGGGGCACTCAGGAATGTGATGCCCGGGGGCGAGGGCAGACGGGTGGGGGGCTCAGCCTGAAGGCCAGCTCTGACCCCAGAACTTTCTGGTGCAAGCTGAGTGACTGGATGTGGGACGGGTGGAAAGTCAGAGCTGTTTTCCTGATAGTGTCCATACGTGGAGATGCATGTCTCTGATATTATGACACAGTGTGCTCAGTGAGCTTCTCTGTGTGCCGATTCGGACTGTGTTCCACTGAAATGGGAGCCGTGCAAAGGCCCCTTCAAACCCAGGATGCCCGACTCCATCCCATCTGTCCTTGGGAAGAAGTCCTGGTTCCGCTTAAGACCTTTTCTGGGGGAGCGCCCCCTGCTCACGTCCCCTCTGCCCTCTGAGCCTCTGGCCCGGGTGTGAGTGGGAGAGGAGAGCACAGCTGAGGGTTCAGGGCCCTTAGACTTAATTTTGGTGGGAAAGAAGGCAGAGGGAACTGGCACACGGCGCTCTCTGGATTTGCAGGAGGTCGGGGACCGTCCTGAACCTGCGTGCTCACGTCTGTGCGCAGTTATCCCAGGCCCCCATCGCAGTGAGACTGGCCCTGAAAGTGAGCCATGGAGAGTGGCGGGCCTGGCCTTACAGTGAAACAGTCCAGAGACACGCTCTTCACAAATCAGTGTGTGCGATTTTCATGTATTTCTAGAACCTGAATATATGCCTTTGACTTTTAGAACACAGGTCCCCACAGTCGTCGCAGATCTGGGGAAATTGAAGAGCAAAGACAAGGAAAGGAAGCCATCCCTGCCCCAGGGTGAGCAGCGCCTGAGGAGGCTGTGAAGGCCTCAGGCATCTGACCTCAGGAGCAGAGGGCTTGTTGCTGGAGAAGTTAGGCTGGGATTCTCTGCAGAGAAACAAGCTTTCTGCAATGGCCCAGCGGGCCCTGCATGGAGAGCCTCCCTCTGAGGGTCTCCCAGGGTGCTGAGCACCCACAGGTGGGCGGGGAGGCCCCCAGAGGTTGTGTGCACAGCCATTGACCAGCACCCTCGGGAGGGCTTTGTGCAACCCCCGCCAACAGCACCACCTAGCCCAGCGGACCCGCCCTTCCTCAGGGGGCCGGCAGCCCCTGCGTGCGTACTAGTAGCAGTAACGACATGCGATCCTAGCACGACACCAGTTGGTGTCGCCATCCGGAGTTTGCGTGTCCCGGATGACCGGAGGGCAAAGTGGGCCTTCCAGTCAGTGCTGCTGATTCCATGAATAAAAGGTGAAATGCTCCCGTTTTAGCCCAACCCTGGGAGAAGGTCGGCGTACACTGGGGACAGCCGCAGGCCTGAGCTCCCTGTGGCTTCATGGTTGTCTCTGCACCCTCAGGACAGATGCCCTTGTTTCTCACTTGATGGGCTTAAAAATGTTTGAAATGTGCTAATATCACCCAAACCCCACGACTGGAAAGGAACATCAAGTGTCTGCAAGGGTTTAATCTCTCCTGGAGCCTAGGAGTTTATAAATTGCTCATTTTAAAAAGGCATTTTCATTTGTCTACTTTTCTATCTCCCACAAAGGATTATTGAGCAGAAGGGAAAAGGGGCGGTTACTTTGCCAAAAAGCACTTCGATTTCTGGAAGCTCCAGGTGGCACCCTCCTCCCACAGCGCCCAAGAGGCGGATGCTCAGAGCCAGCGTGCAGAGCGCTGGTCGGTGAAGGGTTTTGAAGTGTGTGCGGCTGTTGGGAAAACAAGTCATGTGTTGCCCTCCAGTTGAGAGGCCAGAGTCTGACCACCTGAGGCCACGTTTGCGAACTGAGATTCTGCAATAAAAATTCCCGAGATCAAGACAGGAAAGGCCCTTGTGTGGTGTTTAGTAAACCCGTGTTACTTTGTGAATTACAATGTCCAGTGGCCTCACCCCTCAGGACCGCTGTGCCTGTCAAAGGAGCAGGTTTCCTCTAGTGAGCCAGGCAGGACCGGTGACTCCAAGGGCTCAGGGGTCACCTGGAGAAGCGTCCTCTAAAGGAGCTGCCACCAGCGGCCATGACCCCTCTCTGGAGTGTCCTCAGGGACTGGGGTTGGCGCAAATCCTCATCCTTTGAAAGAGGGCTCCCTGGTTAGAAGGAGCCATGGCGTTCCAGGACCTGCCTCAGGCGTTGGCTGCTGGGGGCAGGTCCTCAGAACCACAGAGGCCCCAACGAGTCCAGGTCTGAGATGTGAGATGGCTGCCCCACCAAAACCAGTGTCTCTCCCCCAGATAGCCCCGGCACGTCCCGGGGCCCCGCCTCTCTGCAAGCTGGGCTCAGGTCAGATTTCTTCCCATGGCCAGCCAGACGGCCTCAGCAATGACACAGCCCCTCAGACTCCCCGCTGCGGGTTTCTCCGTTGCAGCTGGCGCCCTCCCTCCCACAGTTCAGCCCGAGGCTGCAGACATCGTCCTCATTGTGGACAGGGATCTTCTGGAGCTGCCACTGGAAGGTCTCTCTGTGCTCAATGAAGGGATGGTCTCCTCTGTGTCACGAGAATTTTCTCTCCAAATGCTATGCAATCGCCTCCAGGAAGAGGAGACAGGTAAGAGCTACCCTTGGCCACACTAATATTGACTTTTAGGGTGGAACTATTTAAATTACTTTTATGATAGGAGAATGTTAAGTCCTGTCAAAAAATAATTATCAAATGTTGCAACATTTTTCTAGGCACTCATTTTCAAAGGTATTTATTAGAATACCTCCTATGTACCAAGGGTTCTGTTAGGTGCTAAACATACACTGAAGAAGAAATCAGGCATTGTTCTTGCCGTCACCAACTTCTGTTTCAGAGGAGGGGAAGGGCGGTGAACAACCATTACACAACGAGTCCTTTATGAGTGGTGAGAAGCAGTGAAGGAGAGGCTGGAGGACCTGACGTGGGCCTCAGGGGTGGGGCACGGGTGCTGGGTACACAGATGTGCCCAGTTCGTGACAGTTCTCCAAGCTGCACACATGTGCTCTGTGCAGTTTTCTGCATATATGTTGCACTTCACTAAATATCAAATTAAATAAAATATAAATAGATTGGACTTTTGCTTCCATCCAAGATGAAGTAACAAGGACCAAATTTGCCCGTGCAACTGAAACAACTAAAAAACCAGAAAAAATATATGAAACAACGGTTTTCAGACTTTGGAGACCAGGCAGTGTGGGGCAGTGATCCCCGAGAGGGGAAACCAGCAGATGAGCCCAGCTTTCTGCGTGGAGAGAGTCTGCAGGCCACAGCACGGGGGAGGGAGGGACCCAGGCAGAGCCTGGCAGTCTCCCTGAGTGGAGGAGATGGAGCTGGGGACCCACGGTGGCTGGAGTTTGCAGGGGGGATACTGGGAGGAGAGAGCTGCACAGATCGCAGAGGACCCCTCAGGTCTTCAGCTGAGAACTGGCCAGTGCGGTGTGAGGGAACTGCAAGGTCAGGGAAAGAACCACCCCCCCAGGGGCAGAGGATGGTCCCCAGAGCTCGTTCAGGGCTGGGAACGGCTCAGGTTTCCACTAGCCAGAATGAAAAATCCTATAATTCGCAGGTGTTAGTACAAGACCAGAGGTGTTGCCTCTGCACGAGGGACACCTGCTCTAGGCCCACCTGACAGAACTTAAATCAAGCCTCAAATGGATCAAGCTATTTCCGAGTAACTGCATTCCAAAACAAAGCTCAAGAACATGTATAGAAATAAAAAATATCCAGCACCCAACAAATGTCTGACCTGACGTTCAGTCAGAAATTACCAGGCCTGCAAAGAAGCAGGAAACTGTGACCCATAGTGAAGAGCAAAGCCAATCCACAGAAACAGACCCAGAAATGATGCAGGTGCAGAATTAGTGAACAGACCATTGAAACACTTCCTATAACTATATTCCATGTGTCCATGGAGGGAGAGGAAGGACTGAGCATGTTGAGCAGAGACATGGAAGATACAAAGACCCAAACAGAACTTTAGTCATGAAAAGACGTTGTCTGAGATGGAAGATACATGTTAGCATGAACAGCAATTAGACACGCCAGAAGAAAGATCAGTGAACCTGAAGAAATAGCCATAGGAAAAGACTGAAACCAATGAACAGAGCATCAGTGAGCTGTTGGACAAGTTCAAGCAGCTGTCAGCTTAAAAAGCGAATTTTCTGTTATTTTATCTCAAAATGAGTTTGTTCAGGAGTAGCCAAAAGAATTACAGTTCAGGCTGTGCATGCTATGGAGAACCATAGGCAAACCCAGAGAACAAAGAAGGGAGCTGCTTTTATAGAGAAGGAGGGGGAGAGGGCGGGGCTGTTCTAAAGGAAAGCCCATTGGGGGAGAGTGACAGTTCAGGGTGGCAACGGCTCTTCATTGGCTGAGCTGTGGTGTTTCTCATTGGCTGAGCTGTGGCATTTCTCATTGGCTGAGGTGCGGTGTTTCTGATTGGCTGAGCTGTTGCTGGGTGGGAACAGAAATCTGCCCTCCGTAGTCAGTAGTTGTACTTCCTGTCTGAGATGCTGGTGTGCTCTCTTCCTGTTTGGTGAGGTTGACCATGTGATGGGGTGAGAGCTCCCCCTGCAGGCCTTGTGACTCAGTTTAGTTCGAGTTTCTGTTATTAATTTCCATCCAGCCTAATATACTTGTAATTACAATCCTCAAGGAGGGGGGATATTTGAATTAATAAAGGCCAATTTTTTTTCCAAATTTGATGAAAACTGTAATCCCACAGATCCAAGAGTTTCAATGAACCCCAAACACAAGAAACAAAAAGAAAACTATACCAGGGAACATCATAGTCAGATTGATTAAAACCAATCAATGATTTATTGGTTTATCAATGAGTGACAGCGTATTTTAAAAGCAGCCAAAGAAAAAAGACACATTGTGGATCAAGAAAGAAATACAAGAGTGACAACGGACTTCTCAACAAAAACAGTGCAAGCAGTCAGTGGACAGCATCTACATTATTAGCGAAAAAAATCTGCCAATCTAAATATTTTTGAAAATAACTTTTAAAAATACAGTAAAATAAAGACTTTGTCAGAAACAGAAAAGCTGAAAGAATTCTTCACCAGCAGGCCTGCCTGCACTACAAGAAATGCTAGAAAATGTTCTTCAGGCAGGAAAAAAACAGAAATATGCATCTTCACAAGGAAATAAACACCACCAGAAATGGGGAATAGGTGGGTAAATATTTAAAACTTTTTTCTTATTTTTAAAATCTCTTTAAAAGATTTGGGCAGTTTAGAGCAAAAAAAATGGTAACAACATGTAGTGGGGCTTTATAACATATAAATGTGAAATGTGAGGCGGGACAGGACAAGGCTGAGAGGCAGTGTCAGCGAACCTGAGGTGGGTTCGCCCACCTGCTGCGAAGCAAGCCGATCTGACACGGGTGTAGGGGAAGAAAGTAGGAATTCTGCAAAGCGATATAACGCTGAACTCCCTGAAAAGCTACCAGCAGGGGTTTGTATCTGGGGTTTTAGGTGGGGGAGGGGGAGCATGTGGCCTTGGGGCTGAAGTTCTGAGTCCTCGGCGCAGGCGCAACTGTCTTTCGTATTCCTTCCTGGCCCATGTGTGCAAATTCGGGGGAGTTCTATGTGCTGCATGCGGTGAGTTTTTAGTCTGTGACATTTGCGCCATGCTTAGTCAGGTTGTGAGCAAGCTGCTCTCTTATCAGCGGTGCTCCTGCTGTTCTGCAAGGCAAGCTCAGAAATTGTGGTTACTTTGTTTCCCATGTGAACCTCTTAGGTACAGGCGTGGTTTCACCCTAATCTAGGGAAATTGTAACTCCTTCGTCCTCAGTTTCACAGGACATAAAGGATGCTGTGCTGTTGTCATTACCGTACATGATGTGTTGGGACAGTGCGTGAAGGTCGGCTGTGATGAACTGAAGGTGTGACCTAATGCCACCACCAAAAACAAAACAAAGAGTTATAGCTAATACACCAAGGGAGAAGACAGAATGGGATCGTAAAAAATGCCGGTTAACCCAAGGGCCCCTGGCGTAGTGGTTAAGTGCGCACGCTCCTCTGCTGGCCGCCCGAGTTTGGATCCCCGCTGCGCACCTACGCACCGCTTGTCAGGCCATGCTGTGGCGACGTCTCATATAAAGTGGAGGAAGATGGGCATGGATGTTAACACAGGGCCAGTCTTCCTCAGCAAAAAGAGGTGGATTGGCATTGGATGTTAGCTCAGGGCTGATCCTCCTCACAAAAAACAAACAAACAAACAAACAAATGCTGATTAACCCAGAGAAGGCAGAAAAAGAGGGAAAATGGAACAAAGAACAGAGGGACAAACGGAAATCAAATGGGAAGACAGTAGATTTCAATCCAGCCACACCCTTGATCACGTTCTCTGCCAGTGGTCTCGACACCCCAGTTAGAGGGCAGAGCTCCTCCACATGAATGAGAATGTGCGATCCAAGATGCGCCTCCTCACAGAAAGCCAGGTGAAATGAAAAGACGATGAGGGGTGGAAAATGAAGGGTGGCAAACACCATGGCCCTTCTAGAAGCCTCTCGGGGCACGTGAGCCTGCTTCCCCGGGTGCGCATGGGGGCGTGGCCGCGTGGGGTCAGGGTGGAGCCTCGGGCACGAGTCCCTGCCCCTGCTGGTGAGGCAGAGTCCTTCCACTTCTCATCAGCTGTTGGGAAGTCCTCCTCTGTGAAGAAGCTGTTCTCGTCTTCTGCCAGCTTATCTGTTGGGTTATCTGGATTTTGTTCTTTAGGTTTGTAGGGTTTTCTTGATGTATTGGGATGTAAATTTTCTTATCATTTCTATGAACTACAGAAAACTCTCCACACCCTGTAGCTTGTCTTTTTATTCTCTTAAATGGTGTCTTTTGATGAAGAAAACATTTTAATATAGTCCAATGTGACAATCTTTTTTAGTAGCTGGTGCTTTTGGGGTCTTTTTTTTTTTTTGGTGAGGAAGATCAGCCCTGAGCTAACATCTGCCAATCCTCCTCTTTTTGCTGAGGAAGACTGGCCCTGGGCTAACATCCATGCCAATCTTCCTCCACTTTATATGGGACGCCGCCACAGCATGGCCTGACAAGTGGTGCGTTGGTGCACGCCCGGGATCCGAACCTGTGAACCCCGGGCCACCGAAGTGGAGCACGCACACTTAACTGCTTGTGCCACCAGGCCGGCTCCTGGGTTCTTTTTTTTTTTAAGTCTTTTCTCACCTCAAGATCGTAAAGCTATTCATACATATTTTTTTTGTTTTTTTGCCTTTCACATTTCTATCTGCCCTCCCTGTGAAGTTAATTTTTGTGTGTGGTGTGAAGTCTGAGTTTCCTCTTCCATGTGAGTCCCAACTGTCCGCACACCGTTTCTGGAAACGGCCTCCTGTCCCACTGCCCTGCATCGCCAGCATTGTCGTGGTGCGGTGGGAGGGTGTAGAACATGCGGTAGGGTCGGCAGAGTAACAGTCCCCAAAGACGACCACATCCCGATCACGGAACCTTTGAGTACGTGACCTGACATAGTAAGAGACACTGTGCACACGTGACTCAGTGATGGACCCTGAGATGGGGAGGTGGTTCTGGATTCTGCGGGTGCTGTGGTGTCATCACAAGGGTCCTCATAATGGGGAGGCAGGGGGCAGAGAGACGAACACGGGCAACGCTGCTGGCTGTGGAGATGGAGGGAGGGGCCACGGGCCCAGGAACTCGGGTGCCTCTGGAAGCTGGAACCGATCCCCCCGGGGGCCTCCAGGAGGAACCAGCCCCGCCCACACCTGGGTTTTGTCCAGGGGATCCCCTTTTGACTTCTGACCTCCAGAACCATCAGATAATAAATTTGTATTGTTTTAAGCCCGTACATTTGTTGTTATTTGTTACAGCAGCCACAAGAAACTAGACTCTCACCACAACTGAACTAAAATTCTGGCAAACGTGAGTCAAGTCTTTTTAAATGCATTACAAGTGGTCACAGAAAGGATCCTGCAGCCCCCACAGTGAAGTGTTCTCAGAGCCCTGGACTGTTCACACTGGGGGGATGCTACTTGGGTGTTAAAGGTCCACGGTAAGATGACCCCCAAAGGGAGAATTGCTGTATAAATTCCAACCAGTGAAGAAGGAAAATGAATAAGAAAAACAAATGAACCCGGTGCCTCAGTCCAGTTGGAAGGCGCCGAGGATGGAGCAGCACACACGGAGCAAGACAAGACGTCAGAACAGCCGGGTGGAAATTAGTCCATGTAGATCGTTGACCAGAGAGGGGGAACAGGCCACACTGCCCTCTACGGGACAGCAGGCGGGGACGTCTGTCAGGGGCTGCTGCAGAGACGCACCTGAACCAAGAGGATGCCGCCTCAGGAAGCCGCAGGCTGGAAAGAGCGGGCAGCAGAGTGAGCAGAAAGGGGGCTGTGTCCCTGTCGGCTGGAAGGACCTTGCAGCCACAGCCCTGCTGGGGACAGGCCGTCACAGCAGGACAGCGGTCACTTCATCAGGAAGGCAGAGTAGCCTCGAAACAGGTGAAGCACAAGTAATGACCCCGGCGTGGCTGGTGGTCCGTCCCCGTCGGGGGAGGCTCCAGCCTCATCACTGACGGGCACGCAACCAAAGAGAGGGAAAAAGAGAGGATTGGGACAACACAATGGCAGCCTTGGTTGAAGGGGCAGAGGGAACTCCGTGTCTGGACATTAGAGACATTCTTTCAGGTACACGTGGAACAACCACGGAAATTGGCTGAGTCCACAGAATGAATGAGTTAGAAACCACCGCTATCCCTGCACACCTAGAAATTAAAAGACACACTTGTAAACGCTGCGTGGACTCAGAAGCAGCGGTCATGGGGTGTCAAAGACCAGCAAGATGTGTCTGGGCAGCAGGGCCCAGAAGGACCTGGTAGCTCTAAGTGTTTATGTGAGGAAAGGAGAAGTGGTGTCCCTTTGTAAGCTAAGCATCGAATTTAAGAAGTTAGAGCAAGAACAGCAAAAAACCCCAAAGAAAGGAGAGGAAAGGCTGCAATAAACACACCAGCAGGCGTCAACAAAATAGACACAAAGACAAAAATTGGTTGTTTGAAAAAGAAGTGAGGACCTGGCGGAGAGCCTCATGTCATACTTCCAGCGCAGACAGAAAGGAAGGACGGGAGGGCAGAAAGAGAGGAAGAGACTTGGTTCCTCCCAGAACTTCCAGAAGAACCTACGAGCCACCAGAACAGTGCAGTGCAGCAAGGGGGTTGTAAACCCTCGTGCAGGAGGCAGGGGAACTAGCAGAGCCCGGCCCTGTGGGGAGGCCGCCTGGGCAGGCACCCTGGCGGGTGCTCAACGTGCTGTGCGAATGGTCAGCCGGGGGGGCCTGGGAGCCTCTGGAGACGGTTCCTTTCTTGAGGTCTCTGGCCCACGCCTCTCCCAGCCTTGTGAGTCTTTATATTTGTCAAAGTACTGCCATTTCGACTTACAAAAATTAAAATCAATTGTTCTCACTACTTCTTGTTTTTTTATTGAGGTGAAATTCACACAATATAAAATTAACCATTTTAAAGTGAACAGTTGAGTGGCATTTAGTGCATTCACAATGTTGTGTACCACCACTTCTATCTAGTTCCAGAACATCACCACTTCTTTTTGTTGTCCTCAACAGAAGGGAACGTGAAAAAGAAGGAAGGCAGAGGCAAAGAGCTGAAGAAGAGAAGTCCAGGAAAGAAGGGCGGGAAGGTAGGCGGGACAGGGCCGCTGGCCATGGGCTGAGGGCCTGGGGAGCCTAGGGTCCCACAGGTAGCTCTCGGCCTGAGGCTTGGCCCCTGCCTGGCCGGAGTGAGGCCAGCCTGCCTCCCGGGACACATCCAAGGACCCCTGTCTGTTGTAGGGCAGCATGCCCCGGCTAATCCCCCCTGACTGCCTCGTAGTCGACTCAGACAACTTCACGTGTATCCTTTGATGCGCTGCCGCCGGAGACACCCGAGTTTGTGGTCCTGTTTCTCCTTAACCAAGGCCCAGTCATCGTAGACCCCTACGAGGAGGCCCAGGGCATAGGTGAGCACGTCCCAAGGGCTCCTCAACAGACACTCACATAGCACATGCACCCACACCACCCACGGCGTCAGGGCGTGGCCTCGGCTCTGCCACGGAACAACGTGGTCTGAGTGCTGTGGCCTCAGCCTCTGCCCTGCCCTGGTCTCCGCTCCCACGTCCTGTGCTCGGCCTCTGCCCTCAGCTGCCTCCTGTTACAAAGGCCACAGGGGGGTTGGGGTCACGCTGCCCGGGATGCACATGTGCTTTGAGGCCCTCCTCTCACGACCACAGCCAAGTCAGGATGACCGTGGTGTGAGGAACAAACCTGAAGTGGCTCCTGGCACCCCTGCTCGGGCACAGCGGGAATGGCTGCCGCCCAGCGGCTCTGAGGGTTTAATTCCTTGGGTTTTCCGTTTGCTGAATTGATTTCTAAAATCTCTCCATGAGGAGGGGAGGAGCACTCACATTTCCACAAGCAGTAAATGTGGACTCCGCCGGGCCCTGTGCCCTGCGAGAGGTCCAGGTCCAGGTCCAGGTCCAGGTGCCACCCAAGGGCACCAGGGCACAGGCCCCGCCCGCAGCCCCTCAGCGCTCCACATGTGGGACAGAGCGCCTGGGTTTTGTCAACATTCAGTTCTCATCGCAGGAACACTGACTCCTGTCTCCGTAACCCGGGAAATTTTGGAAAGATACCGAGACACATTCACTGCGAAATGGAAGGGACACCTGGGAAACACACACTTCCCAAGGTGTGTGTTTGGGTTCTCAGGATGCTGAGCCGCGGTGGGCAGTTTCAGGGAGCCAGCTGGAGGGGTGCCCACACCCGGGGGGCTGTTGTCCTCAGTCCCTCTCCTCTCCTTCCCGCTCTCTCCCCTCTCGCTCCCACAGGCCCCCTCCTGCCCTGACCCCCCCATGCTGTCCTGTCCCTCCTCCCTGGCACAGAGGCTCCTGGTGTCCAGCTTTTCTTCATCACACACTGGGCTCCTTGGTCCTTGCAGTGCCTGGAGGAGGGTGTCATTGTCCTCATCCGTACTTTCAGATGAGAACCTGGGCACCCAGGAGCGTGCCCCCGCATGAGGTCCCGGCCAGCCCAGCGCAGGGTCTGCGCCCCTGACCACCAGCGCCGGGCCTCTGGGGGCAGGAAGAGCCTCCTGTGGGTGCCCTCGGGGACCTGAGCGTGCTTGGCCATCAGGGAAGTGCCCTTCTAGCACTTTCCAGAGCCCCTGCCCAGTGAGACGGAGGTTCATTCCAGGGACACGAGGTCCACTCTCAGGAGAGCCACCTGGAGCAGCCTCCCAGGGCCCCCGAGCGTCAGCACAGGACGGAGGACTGAGGACATGGGGAGAGCAGTGCTAGTTCTGCCTCAGCACAGGCGTGGGTGGGGGAGTGAGGACCACACAGGACGGCCTCTGGGAGGGTGTCGCCTGCAGCCGCAGCCCTGAGGGCCTCAGGACAGAGTGGTCCCTGCTGCAGCATTGTGGGCGTCTGCCTGTCCACACATCGTCTCCCCTTCCCTCTGCAGCCAGGCTGAGTGGGAGCAGCTCCTGGGCGGCTGCAGCGGTTTCTTCTTCTACGGGATGGAGCACGTCCTGTCGCACGTGTTAGTGGAAAGGCTGGCCGCCATGAACCTAGAAGGTGAGGCGGGGCCGGGAAAGCCCGACTCTCTGCCAGGACCTGTGGGCCTAAGATGAATCCACAGGGGGACAGAGCGGGGCCCGCATCTTCGTCACACCGCATCTGCCTGATAAAGGGCTCAGAGGGCAGGCCACCTGAGGAAGAAACGCCTCCTGCCTCAGTGCCCCTCTGTCTCTCAGAGACCCCAGTTCAGAGTTCCAGGCCAGGCAGGCATGGCCTGCATCAGGAGTCGGGGGTCGTCCCTCCTTGCTGTGCCTGCAGGCTCTGGGAAGGCTGAGGATGCATTTCCAGCAGGCGCTGATCACAACCCCTCTTATCAGTCCTTCTGGTCTAAGGGGGCTGCGCTGGGCCTGGTTTCCCTCTCGCTGAGAGTAGAGGAGACCACCAGGTGCCCCCCCGCCCGAGGACACCATCTGGCCTGCCCTGGGTTGACCTCCTCCTGGGCGGCTGGCCGCTCTGCACAGTCGCCAGGGGGCCCTGCCAGGGGACCCGTCAAAGATGCCCCCACCCCGTATGCAGGTCACCCGGCGGGTTCCTTACCCGGGGTTGGGGGTGCACAGGGTTTCTTGGACACTTTCACTCCAAGCCGTCTCAGATGAGAGGGCAAGTGGAAGAAATCCGTGAGCTCCCCAGGCAGCACGTGGGGGCGACAGCATCGCCCGGGGGCCCCCGCTCCTCCCACCAAGGCCTGTCCTCGTACAGCTGCCGGTTCTGCCTGCCTGGGGGACACCCCAAAGCCTGCCCTCAGGCAGGCCACCGCTGGGAAGTGGAGCAGCGGTTCTGCATCCCGGGGGCTCGCTGCACACCCACACCCAAGTATTGTGTTGTGGACCCTGGCACCTATGTCCCTGGGCCCCGGGGCTGGGTGTGCCTGGGCCTGCCCCACAGCTGGGGCCTCGTCCGTGTGGAACGCTGGGAGCTGAGACCCCTCTGCGGGCAGGGAGAGCTGCGGCAGGCCCAGAGTGGGCTTCCCAGCCCCTCCCGGTTGCCCGACGCAGTCACACAGGGAGGCTGTGAAAGGTCCACAGCTCCTGAAGCCAATAATGTCCCCGTGTACCCCTACGGCCAGCGGGTCCCCGGAAAAGGGCCTGTGGACATCAAGTCTGAGCCTCGGGCAGATTGCGCTGGGTTTCCGTGATCCGCCTGCACCCTGAGTGACACCGCCAGCCTGCCTGGCCTCCCTACCCCTGGCGCACAGCCGCTGAGCCACCCCTCCTGTGTCCTGCAGAGTGCCAGATGATGGTCCTGCTGGACCTGACTCGGTCCTACGAGAGCATGCGGCGGCAGATGGAGGTCTCGGAGAACAAGAGGTGCCTGATGTCCCCTCTGCACTGGCTTGAGCCGCAGCCTGGCCTCCGGGCAGCTGATTCGGATAGCCTGGGGGTGGATGAGCAATGGATGGTGCCCCCTGGGGACTGTGGGGGCAGGGTGTTCCTGAACCCCATGGGCAGAGCCCCACAGGGAGCAGGACTCCATGACCTGCCCCAAACTCTTCCCTGGCAAACTCCCGGGGGGAGGGGAGGGAAGGAGGGAAAGCTCCGGCAGCAGACCCCAGGCCAGGCTGGGCCTGAGGCTTTCTGGGATTGGGCCAGGAGGAGCAGGGCCGGCAGCCAGGGGCTGCGCTGGCTTCAGACCCCATCACACGCACCCCAGGCCTCTGCGGGCTGCCAGTCGGCAGAGGGGAGCTCCCTCCCATGCTGGAGGCCTCCCCTCCCGGCTCCACCCCGTGGCTGGGAGCGGTCCAGAGGGACATGGCAGCACTCTGGAATGCCTGTCCTCGTTAGGTGGCCTTCAGCGTTGGGGTGTGTGGGAATTCTTGATTCTTTCACGAATTCCAGGAGCTTTCAGTGCATGTGCACATTCCAATACTTGGTGCCATTGGGCTGTGGACGGGGAGGGGAGGGCTAGCCCCTTGGCACTGGCCCAGGGAGCCGGGTCCCCTGCAGTGCCCTCCAGCTGTCCTTGGAGGAGCCCATCCAGACTGCCATCCTTCTGAGTCTGGTGGGGGTCAGGAGCATCCTGGCGAACCAGTGGCCGACGCTCTTGCAGGACAACGCGCTTCGGGCCAGCGTCTTGTGGGAAAGTGAGTGGGCGTGGGCACCTCGGGCCTATCCCGCAGCCCTTCAGGCCTCCCCGGAAGCCTCCCGGGGTGTCTGAGGGGATGTTTCTTCCCTAGATCTGTTGACAGTTGGCAGGCCGGTCGGGAGAGCCGTCCGTCTCCTGCAGACGATGGGAGCCAGTGAAATGGTTCACCACGGTAATGAAACTGCCCCACCTCGCAGGGTCAGGGTATCCCCACTTCCCCTGTTTCTGCATAGCCTCCAGAGGTTAGCACACGCTTCCTACACGTAAGGGCCTGTAGGGAGAGCTGCCGTCAGAGATGCTGGGCGGACAGCGGTCATCAGAACTGCTCATTAGTCTTTACAACAGCTCAAATCACACAAATTCTAAAAGCCCAGGGACAGCCTCTGGGAGCAGAGAAGCCACCGGCTCATCCTTCAGAGCAAGTGGGACCCTGATGTCCACACGTGGTAACAGCTTCACATACAGATACCGGTGTAAAAACAACTTAAATACAACACTGGTTATAGATTTAAAATTAAAGGAATAACCTGCCATAACTAAGAAAGATTTATCCCAGGATGATTCAAAATCGCAAAATCTCCAAAATACACCACACAAAAGGAGCTTAACATTTAAAAATCGCATGGTCCACAGTGCCCAGGATGTAGTTGCCAAACAGTAACTGCTTGTTGAATCAATGAGTGAGTGAATGAATGAGTGCGTGAGTGAATGAGTGAATGCATGAGTGCATGAGTGAGTGAATGAATGAGCAAATGAATGAGTGAGTGAGTGCATGAGTGAGTGAGTGCGTGAGTAAGTGAACGATTGAGTGAGTGAGCCAGGAGGAGGAGGTAGGTGGGATTCCAGGCCCATTCCAACAGAAATAATAAACGGGCTGGAGAGAGAAGCTGCCGGGCTCTGCTGGCATGAGGAGCCCAGCAGACCCCTTTTCTGTCAGGTAGACAAGGGGTGGACCACAGCCCCCGCGCCTCTGTTGTTGGTGTTGTGTCCGTGGAAAGGGAAGGGAGGAAACCCTGCTCCCGTGCAGGCCCTCCCTGCAGTCAGTGGTGGCAGCTGGCTGGTGGCAGAGGCAGCCAGAGCTGGTGGGATCTTCCGGATTCTTAGCGCTCAGTGCCAAGCTGTGGTGTGGAGGGGAGAGTGGGCCTTGGGGTCAGGCGAGTTCGGTCCTGGTGCAGTCACTCCCTGGCTGTGTGCTGGCCCCCTCCAGCCTCAGTGTCCTCGTCTGTAAAGGGCGTGTAGCAGCGTCCACCCGCCAGGCTGCGTCCGGAGGCAGAGTCAGGAGCGCCTCCTCCCCCCGCTTCTCTCCTCACCCTGTGTGGACGCCCTGCCCCAGTGAGCCTGGCGTCTCACAGCCCCCACCGGCTCTCCCCTCAGACGAGTCTCTGCGGACCTCCAAGGACAAGCTGATGTGCCTCCAGCCACAGCCCCACTCTGAGCGTCTCCCTGTCACCCTCAACCTGGTCCTCTACGGGCTGCCGCACCTGGCCATCAGCTGATGGCGGCCTGGGCCCACCTCCCCACAGCCCTGCTCCCACCTGACCGCCCTGGACCCACCGCGTCCCCACCTACGGGCGTTCCTCCCCGTTCCTCCTCGGGATCTCCAGCCCTGGCCGCAGCCCGACCCCTCCTCCAGGGCCTCCTGCTGGGCTGCACTGCCCAGGCCAACCCCCCACCAAGTTCCGCACAGGGCGGCACCTGCCTCCATGTCCTCCCGGGGGTCTGGCCTGCTCTGTGGCTCCCTCCTCAAGATCTCCTCCCACCCAGTGCCCACAGGGCCCTCAAGGAGGGGGAGAATATCTCTGGGGGCTCGATGGGGCAGGTGGGGGTGAGGAATGCATCCGGGGCCAACCCCACAGCGGCCGAGACCACCAGAACCCTCCCCTGCTCTGTGTGCTCCCTGTGGTCTTAGTCGTCGGGAAGCCGCGTCCATCCCACAAGGCTTCAGCAGCAGGTGGGCCTCTGGAGACAGTTCTGGCTGACAGCAAACACCTTTCCCTGAGGATGAGACTCCTGATCCCCGAGGGGACGGTCCGCTCAGAGTGCGTCCACTCCCTCCTGCCCTGGTTCCCGTCAAGAAACAGTGTAAGGACGCAAACTCGGTTTCAGTCTAGGTGCTTCAGTAAACAGCTGAATTGAGCCTCTGCGGTGTGGTGTCTGTGCCCCAGGCGCTCGGTGTGGAAGTGGGGCGACTCTGGCTCCTGCCTGCTCCTCCTGCTGGGACTCCTCTACCTTCTTACACTTGCACAAAGGAGGACGCCAGAAATGAGCCCCAGCCCACCCCGGGGGCTTTCCACTGCAGGAGCAGGGTGCCCAGGGAAGGGACATGTCCTCCCACTTGATCTTTCTGAACACGCTGCTCCCACCGGCTTCCCACAGAGGCACGTGGTCTGTTGTAGGCTGGTCCCTGAGGGGCTGCATGGCCCTGTCCCCAGCCTGGGACCTTCCCCACGTCCGCATGGGGCTGTAGCCAATGAGTTGGGAGGGAGGGACAGACTGAGCCAAGCCCTAAGCGCCACTGGGTGTCAGCGGGTCCTGTGCCTTCCCGCCACCACGGGGTCAGGGTGGGGCTGTGTCTTCAGCCTGGGACCTGACACACCACGACACGTGGAGCAGAGCTGCCATGGTGTGACCTGAGCCTTGGCAGGCTGGTTCCACGGTGCAGCCTGGCGGCTCTGCCCACTGTGCTCTGCAGGAGGAGGGACTCTCCAGGCTCTGTCCCCGTGTCCCTCAGTGTCAGAAGAGAGACATGACAGACAAGAGAGACATGATAGAGGGAGGGATTGCGCTCCTCCCACCTGGAAGGCCCTGCCACACTCTGGGCTGTGAAGCCCCCACACCCAGGGCAGTGCCCACTCCTCTGACCCCCTTGCTGATCCCTCTGACCCTGGGCACGTTTGTCCCACTGTGGGGACCACGTGGGAGGAGATGATGGGGGAATCCACTCCCTCCAAACACCTCTTGGCTGAGTGGCCGGCCCTGGACGTGCTGGACCTGGCGTCCCTGGCCCCCTGGCAGGTCCTGGGGCACTGAAGGGGCCCATGGTGGTGGAGGGGCCTTACAGGGGGGAGGGGCCTGTGCTGCTGCTCCTCAGGCAGACCCACCTTCTGCAGGGCTGTGGGAGTCTGGTGGCATTGGGCTGTGGATATTCTAGAAAACACCCCACTCACCCCTCCCTGGGGGGTGCAGGCTGGCCCGGGAGGACACTGGGAGCCTTGGGGTGACAGATCAGTCCTGCACCTTGATTGTGGCAGCGACAGCAATCTATACATTGGGTAGCATGTCAGAGAGCTGCACACATACGCGCACACACGCACACGGGGATGCCTGTAAGAGGTGGTGTGAAGGAAACACTGTCCGCAGCGCGTGCCAGGGCCGCACCAGCGTCAGCGCCTGGTGGCTGTTTCCAACGTCACCACGGGGAGCTGCGTGCAGGGAGGGCACACAGCCTGTACTGTCTCTGCAACTCCCTGTGAATCTATAATTAATTCAACAGAAAAGGTAAAGAAAAAGCTCATCTTTGGTAATCTTGAAAGGCAGTGAGTCCCCTCTTTTTTGTTTGATTTCTCCTTTTTTCAAATATATACACATGTTCCAGTTTAAAAAAAAAGCTAACTAATGACCAAGGAATAAATTCAAATCAGAGCAGCGCTGGAAATATGAGCTTTCTTCTAGAAAGATATTGGCACCCACCCAAACAACAAGAATAAAAGCTTCTGGAAATATTTCATCTGTGCAGCACCACATCTGTTACCTTACACTGTGTCGACTCACGTGAGAAATATTAAACAGGGAGCCTGGTCCATGTATCAAAGGCTCTAAAATAACTTTCTGAGTTATGTCCCAGCAACATAACAAATCACATTATCAATTAGCTTCTAGAACAGAAGTGGCATTCTGTAATATATTCAAGCATGAAAAAATTGCATGGGTGAAATTTATGTAACCCTAAAAACTATAAGGAGAAAAGAGATCACTTGGAATTTATTGGCAATAATAGGAGACAGAATGTAATTCTAGGGGTGGACAGCCCATCCAGGGGGTGACCAGATGGCAAGTTCAGGAAGGACGCAGGTCGGTGACGGGGGGCACCCTGGCACCAGGGCTGGGAGGCTCCAGGAGATGACCGCAACTGCCCACATCAGCCCCCGACTTCCTGGATACCAGGGGACCTCGTGTTCGGGGTGGGGAAGGGAGACTCTGGCCCCCTGATCCGGTCCAAGCTGAGCTCTGGACGGACTCCATGACCTTGAGCTGGTCACTCGGGCCCTGTCCTCTCCCCTGAAGAATGCGGCACCCGGCCTTGGGCAGCCCCGAGAGGGCCTGACCCGCCCCAGCTCCAAGACCCGCACTGTTAGGGGAGGCGGCGGCCTTAGCCCACAGTCCTGTGTCCGCACGGCGTCCAGGCCCCTCCGTCCCAGGCCGGCAGTGACCAGGCTGCTCACCTGCAGCAACCTGCAGACCAACACGTTCTGCTCCTTCTCCTCAGTCACATTTTAAAAGTGCGGCTTGTTTTCTTAATTTATGTCTTGAAATAGTGATTTCCACATTTTTTAAATAAGGAGCTTTTTCCAAACAATATGTTTTATTATAGGAAATTTGGAAAATTAAAAAATTGAAGGAAAAAAAGCACTCACAGTCCCACCAAAGGTGTATGTTTTGATGAGTTTCTGGTTGTTCTCTACCTTGTTCCTGCGCTGAGAGCTCCTGCTGTGCGATCGTCTCTCCGTGTTTCCACTTAACGTGGTGAAGGATTTCCCATTTCAAGAGTTTTGAATCAGAATCCTTGTTGAAAGTGTCCCTACCCTCAGACAGGCTGCTTGCCAACATGGAAGACCCAATGCCCCAGGACTAAGGGTTCCCCGGGCATGGAGGGGGTCCTCCTCGGCTGGGTCGAGGCTGTCCAGGGGTCCCCTCATCATGGGGCGGGGACCAGGATGAGAGTGCTTGGGGCCCTGGGCACACCCGTGCCCCTGCCACCCGGCCCAGGTAATGTGGGCTCTGGAACCAGGCCAGCCAGGGTCAGGGCCCCACTCTGCCCGGTACCCACCCAGGGTCACAGCCAGGTGACCTGTGAGGTGGGTCACCCTGGCTCTGGACTCCGTGCCAACAATTTACGTTCATTCCTCATTTCATCCCCATGGAATAGCATCACCCGGGCACACACCAAGGTCACCCTCCACGCAGTAGCCATCTCGCACTTGCCCTCCCCAGCCCCAGCTGCCCACAGCGTGGGAGACCCTGGCTTCCGTCCACCCTGGCCTGTGGCTCCCACCTCCCGTCATGGGCACTCTGGGCTCCTGGATCCCACCCGGGGTTCCAAGCGGATGGTCCCCTGCTCATCTGGGAGGCCAATAGCTGCCCCTCACCTGCTCCTCCCGGGAAGCAAGTCTGGTTCCCGGGCTCCCTGTCCACCTGGGGCCTTGGGCGCCTGGGCCTGCCCTCCTCGCCAAGCAGTTAATTCACAATCACAGTGAAAACAGGCTGATTTGGATTAAGAAATTAGGTGGGTTAATAAAATTAAAATGTTCACAGACGCTTATATATAAATTTCTATTAAGTTCCCTCATCCAACACTGGTGTCTAATAGTTTAATTTCTGTGTTAAATAATTAAAACTCTATTTTCAATTGCTGTGAACAATTGTTTTCCTTAATGATCTTCCTGGAGGAGCCAGTAATTTTATATCTTGTAAAAATGATTAACTGGCATCATTATCCCATATCTCTGAAATATAACCCAGCGACTTAAAGAAAGGCCATTTGTATTCAATTAATGCTCCCTTGCATTAAGACATACAATATTACTTCACGCCAGGCATAACCCTGCTGTCCTCTCATTTTATTATGACGGTGATGAAGATAGAAACAACCAGTTTAATTATCCTATTTCCAACAGAGAAATCAATTTTCAATACGTCTTCACCCTTAAAAAGAAGAAGAAGGCAGCCGTGAGGTTCCTGGGAAGGGCAGGCCGGGCGAAACGTTGGCAACAGCGGCTGCTGCAAACTCCCTCCTGGCCTCGGGGCCCCGGGGGCTGGACCGGCAGGGACTGGCCCCGGGGCTGGCTCAGCTGCCCTTCTCCTTGGCATCCTCCCCTGTGACCTCCTCCCGTGTGACCGCCGGGCTGGCCTGGAGGGTCTCCGCCTGGACCCTGGGACGGCTTCTCCGTGTGCCAGCACTTCTGCGTAGTCATTTCCGTGGGGAAGTGACCTGTGGGGATCTGCAGACTCTCAGAGGGGTCTTGGCCCCCGGGGCTGCCTGCTCCCCACCGCAGCATCATTCTGGTCCCCACAGACCACCCCCACCACCCAGGCCCCCCAGCAGCGGGGTTCCCTCGGGATGGCCCTGCTCACTGGACCCACACTGACCTCTGGACAGCCCTATAACACACCCTCATGCTTCTCAGACCCAGGGCCCCTATAAAAGCAGAGGGGGATGGTGGGGATTTATGGCAGGGGGCAGCCGGCTTCCTCTGTCAGGGTGATTCAAGGGACGCGCCCTGCCTCGCCACTCAATCACACCGGCGCTGTTGGCCAATATAATCTAATTGTTTGACATTTTTATCACGATTCATTGAGACTAGAGGGAGACTACTAGATTAATACCCCGATGCAGTTGGCAAATGGCCGGGATGGAGCTGATGGGCCAAATTATAGGGGAGCTCTTAAATTTTCTTATTATAGATTTTAATTCTTTGTGACAAGAGGCGAGAGACAGTGTGGAGATAATAAGGTGCAGGCGGGCGTCCTCTGCCCAGAGCCCTGAGATCAGGGCCCCCACACCCTCCTGTTTTCCTGGGCACCCTCTCCAAGCTGGATCTGGGCTGGGGCCACAGAGGGACTGGGGTGCTCGAACAGCCGGACGGAGACAAGAGACCGTCCTGCCCAAACCTGGGAGCCCAGGAAACATCCTCTTTGAAGCTTCTCTTGGGCTTAGAACTACCCCCCAGAGAAGCCGCAGCTGTCCCAGGGCAAAGCCAGTCGGTGCTACCCCTGATCTGGGCAGTGGACGCAGGTGGGCGCAGGTGTGCCCAAGGCTGCCGTGGGGGGTCAGCATCTCCAGCGTGACTTTCATGAATTCCTTCACCTGGTGGGTTGGGCATCTTTTCATGTACTTGGTGGCCACTTGGATTTTCTGTTCTGTGAGTTTCTTATTCACAGCTTGTCCTTTTCTTCTATCGGGTTGTTTGGTTTCTCTTTTTGTGTCTTCTTTTTTGTGGGTTTTGTTGTTTGTTTTTTGCTGAGGAAGATTTGCCCTGAGCTAACATCTATCGCCAATCTTCCTCTTTTTGTATGTGGGTCACCACCACAGCATGACCACTGACAGACAAGTGGTGTAGGTCCACACCTGGGAACCAAACCTGGGCCACCGAAGTGGAGCAGGCCAAACTTAACCACTAGTCCACTGGGCCAGGCCCTATCTTTGTGATTTTAATTTCTAGTTCTTTGTATAATATGAACACTAATTGTTTTCTGTCTTTGAAACATCCTTCCCAGTTTTCCATTTATTGCTGGGTCTTCTTCATGACAGGTTTCACCCCACAAACATTTTACACATTTTTCTGGCATCAAATATGCCCATTTTCAGTCTCTCATAATAGTCAAGAGAGCAGCCTCCGGATTCACACTGCATGGGATCAAAGGCCACACTCAGGTGAGTGTCCCAGGCCCAGGCGAGGCGTCCCGGGCCAGGCGAGGGGTCCCGGGCTCAGGCGAGGGGTCCCGGGCCAGGCCTCCCTCTGACGGTATCTGGCTCCCCTCTGCTCTGGCGTGCCCAGGCCTCTCTCCTCTCCTGAGGGCACCACACCACCTGGGCTTGCATCTGGCACTGCCCTCAGCCCCTGGGTGATTCGACAGCTCTGGGCAACACCTGTCCATCTCTGCCGTGGGACAGTGAGTCAAGGTGGCCGTGTGACCCCACAGAAGCTCTGGAACCACTTCCCTGCTGGTCTCCCTCTCCTAAGGAGCCTCCCCAACTGGCCTGGCCTCCCTGGAGCTCCCCATGCGGTGGCCATGTGACCTGTCCATGGGTGACTCACTAACAGGAAGTGTCCTGTCTCTAAGTCTCTGCCCAGGTGGCTGGAGCTCACTGCACACACAGCAGGAGCTGGACGCAAAGAAGCCGGGGCCCGGCTTCCCTGAGCAGCCAGAGCCCCTCCTCCACGGTGGAGGACGGCATCCCCGCCCCTCCTCTCCTCTCCTCTCCACACAGACACCACTGTCCAGGGCTCACCCCCATCCCCAGTCTGCTCTTCACGGGCCCTTCTAATGCGCAGGAGCAAAACCAGGAAACCCAGGGATGGCTTGACCAGGGCCGGGCCTTCCGTGCCCAGTCCTTACAATGAATTCCAGCCCCACACCGACCTACATTGCCCATTCACATAAGCTTGTGAACCACTGGGACCCCAGGCCTCTTTCTCCTAGACATGCCCAGCCTGGCATCCCACAAATAATGGCAGCCCGCTCCGGGACCTCAGGTCACAACCCCCCCGAATTCCCAAGGCAAGATATGCAACCCCTCTGCTTACACAGCGGCCTCTGCCATCTGACAGCACAGCACGAAACACAGTCCTAACAGGGTCCTTCTGACACGTCATCCCAGTAGAGGACATTAAGGAAGTCACATAACTAGGCTCTTAAAGAAAAAAATAACCCAAGACATGCTAAACCACAAGAGTGTGCTAACAGTGTTTTTACATGGTGTAGACAAGAAAGAAGACACAGTGCACTTTTAAACCAAACTTGTTCAATTACTGTGATCTGTCCAAAGAGGCATCTTGATGGAGAACAGGACACGAACTTTTTCCTGACAACTCTATGCAGGTGTAAACGTTTAAGTTGTTCAAGAGTAAGTTTTGCTCCTTTTCTTGTAACGTAGTAACAAAAGCCATTGATTCAAGTCACAGAAAAAATTCAGAGAGCCAACACATTTACAGCACAAGGAGTAATCTCGTTTTACTTTCTAAAGTTTTCTCACTTCTACAGGTATATAAGCAGTTAACAGATTAATATTATTTCTAGAAGCTGATTGGAAAAGGATTTCACACCAATAAAATTTTCATAGACCTGATAATCTGTTTGTTTCCCCCGGGGAAGAGGAGGCGTATCAACCCGTTTGTCTAGAAGTATTTCACGTTTATAAAACGGAACACGTCGGCTCCTGTGGAAACTGGAGGGAGAGACGAGCAGAGTGACAGCGTGGTGGAGGCCACGGGGTCTCGAGGGGACTTCCATCAGTGACAGAAACAGACGTGCAATTAGGCGGCTTAAGTCCTTGGGGAAGAATCATTGTTAAAAATCGGAGCAATTTTGTGATTTCCCTCTGAACCTGGAAGGGCGAGGTCGCTGCCCCCATCTCTTACAATAATGATGCAACCCCTTACTGTGGTCTTCTTTTGAAGTTCCCGGAGAGGCGCGGAATGATCCCTGGAACGATCCCACGTTCGGAGCCCCTACAGCGACCCTGCTCAAGGGACCTGGCTCCTGGCCTCCAGTGCCTCCCTCGGGCAACGCATAAACCAGACAAACAAAATCGACCAGCTCTGTCCCCCTGCCACCACCTGCCAGGAACCCAGCTTCTGTCACCTGCCACCTGGAGACAGCATGCAACGTCGGGGTGCACAGTTGAACCCCAACTTCCCATGACGCCCCGCGTGGACACACCGGCCGTGCCATCAGGACCAGCAGCGACCCAACCCCGCTGCCGAGGAGTAGGGGGCCCGGGCCTGGGCTGGGGGATGCCTGCGAGGACTACGCGGGCTGCCTGGGGATCCTCCGGGAATGGCCTGTGCAGGCCAGATGCGGGCACTGGGAAGGGACAGAGAGGGTCACTGCTCGCCCAGCAAGAGCCCAGCAAACGAAAGGAGAAGAGCCACCAGCCCGCCAGGCGCCAGTGGGCGTCTGTCTACTCGAGGCAGCCTCCGGCGGGATGGCCACCCTGTCGGAAGTCACCATGACTCAGCAGAACTCAGGAGGGAGACTCTCTCAGAGGTCCAGGGTCAGGAGAAGATTCGAGGCTTTATTATCTGGGGGCCCAGACCCGGTGGGGGCGATGCTGTGGCTGGTCACTGTCGGGTTCACAGGGGTTTCTGCTGTTTTGTTTCTGATTTGGGGGGTGAAGCCCAGTGGCACTGAACGCAGGACAGAGTCAGGCCTCTGCAGCTGCCTCTGGAGACCGCGTTTGGGTCGGTCTCCGCGTGGACATCCCGACACGGGGAGCATCCTTTGGTTGTGGTGAAACCTGTCCCACCTGTGGGGTGATGGGGTGATGGGGTGATGGGGTGGGGTGACCCCTGGGACAGGTGATGGGGACAGGTTTCAGGAGCTGGGACAAGTGCGGATAGAGAACCAGGTGGGCACAGATGCGACCACTGCGCCGAGGAGCACGTCAGGGCCGAGGGGACTGCGGGAGCCAGTCCCCAGCCAGGCCGCCCCGCCACAAGGCTCCCACCCTTCGGCCGGCCGTAGCCCGCAAGCCCCTTCCGCCAGATCCACGGCTCACGTGGCTTACTCTGGATTTCCCTGAAAGCTGAAGTTGCCCTAAACACTGTCTTTAGAGCCTAAATCTCAGCATGTGAGTAAAAGGTGAAGAGCAGATTTGTTTGCAACCTGAACGTCCATCGCCTGAGGCAACGTCGAAGCGTCAGAACTCTTCTGGGTGAGAGCTGCTCGCAGGGACTCATAGAAACGTCCGGATCGCAGCCGACTCCATCTGCCCAACCAGGTGTGCTAACTGTTATAAAGCTACCGAACCCACACGGGTCTGCTGGCTCTGGAACCAGTTTTGATTGGAATTAGAAATTAAAATGCAGAACAAATGATTTTGCGCAGACACAGAGCTCAAACCAGGGGGAGCAGAGTCAGCTGGTTCTGATTCGGATCTTGTTCCGGACAGGCTGGGGGACGCTGGCATCCTGAGGGGGCTCCGCTTGCTCCTTGTGGCCCATGCCTGCCCCCCAGCCCTACTCTGCCCACCAGCTCCCTGAAGCTGACTGTGTTTCAGTCCCCCGGTCCCTCGGCTCATCTTTGTTAAACCGACCCCACGGATTTGCTTGTGACTCTACAATTCGGGGTTCACGGAGCAGCTTGTTTCCATGTCCTGGGGAGTCACTTCCAAGGTGGCACACTCCACGGCCGGGAGCTCGGGGGCCGTTGGGCAGCCTGCGTCCTCCAGCTGGGCCTCTCCCAGCACAACGGCCAGGCCCCCAGAGGAGGCACCCAAGAGTAGGGGCCCCAAGCAGACCCGCTGTGTGCTGGTGCTCATCCAGCCTCCGCTGGGTCACACTGACCAAAACCAGGATACGACCAGCCCAGGGTGTGTCAGACAGCCCAGGGTGTGTGGGATGTGAACCCCGTGAGGTCGGTAACAGTCCACAGTCAATGCAGAGGCGCCCAGGACACGAGGTCCTATTACATAAATGAGCCAAAGATGACCTTGCGTATTGGCCCTAGTTGTTTCCTCTTCACAGCCGCCAAACCTGTCTGCTCAAAACCCCACCAGCACCAAACTCAAAATTTTGCACATCCACACGCTTTAACATATATGAACCAGCTGAGCACAGGTTTACCACTGGGAGGCCACCTGCATCCCACACCCCCCGAGACCGACCCAACATCTGCTGTTGACGGGACAGCATGGGACCGCAGCGTACCCGAGCGTTGCCTGACCCAGGAGCTCTCTGACAGGCCCTGTCCCCTCCCCTCGGGGTGGCTGGCCCATGTGCAGGACCTCCCCTGAGCAACCTCTCCACATGCCCCCAATAGAGTGTGCTGCCCCTGGCGGTCCTGTCTCGGCCGTGATGAGCCCTGGAGCCCTTGCACTCACCACAGACCCCCCGCAGGCCCTTGGAGTGCTTCAGACAAACACCTCAGGTGGGGGCGGCCAGGTGGATCCTGCGTCTGTGGACTCAGCAAACCAAGAAACTAACGAAAGCTACAGCCAAGAGCAAAATCAAAGACCGGGGATGAATCGTGGCCGTGTGATCGAGTGGGTTGACTTGTCCTGTGTCAGGAACCGAGGCCACGAGGGCTTGTCCTGAGGCATCCTCACACCACGCAGAGGACTGGAGGTGTAGCAGGCTCCCTAGCGTGGGTCAGAACCATCTGGTCAAGCTTGGCCCTCTTCCTGCTTCTGGGTAGCGCCTCATCTGCCACCTGCTCTCCACCTCGAAGACGCCACTGCCGCCGGGGCCACGGAGCTCGGCCTGACCTGCTGCCTCCGCCTCCCTCCAGTTGCGTGTATAATGTCACCACAGATCCAGATCTCACTACCTCTGTGTACCCGCCCCATGCTGCCCCCCACACACAGCAGGGACCAACAGCGACAGCAGTCGGGCAGGTGGTTCTGAGCTTCCCTAACCCCGCGAGATTGGTCTTTGAGCTGCTAGGACCTCTGGGACACTGGGATCAGCCACGACGAAACGGGCTTGCGCTGCACTCATTTCCCAAACTGTGGGCCTTTATTGTTTGTATTAATAAAAGTAATCCACACTCATAGGAGAAAAAGCAAAGCGCACCAGAGAACACACAGAAGAAAACGTGAGACTGACGGCCCTCCCCTCGTCAGGCCTCGTCTCCAGGGGGCTTTGGCGCCCATGGGCACGTGCAGGCTTCTTCTCCAAGTCAAGGCGCACGTGTCCAGTGATGAGATAACGTTGATCTATTTAGTGGAACGGCGTGCACACGTCTCAGGATGGTGCTACATTAGTGAGGCTGTCACAGCCAGTTTCCACCCGCCTGTTTCCATGGGCGTCTCCCCTTCCAGATGTTACTGGGCCCCCAGAATGTAAGCCACGTGTCTACTGTGGTGAAACTGTTGATATTTTCCTTGTGAATAACGTACGGGTGACTCTAGTGACTGTGTCATGTCTCTGCTTCAGGACAGAGAATTCGATACGTTTATTTGATCTGAAACGCTGGTTTTATATTCTTCCAGCCCCGCATTTGGCTCGGGCTGTCATGGGTGGGGAGGTGAGTGGAAGTTCACGACCACAACTGGGTTTCTTTTTGCTTCTTTATGCTTCTCTGTCACTTTTTACTTTAAATGTTTTGGTGTCTGTCCTCAGGACACCTTCTAACTTCCACGTCTGTAGTGTGCAGCTTGGTCTTGAGTTGAACCGTGGGGAGGTTACTGTCTGGCCATGTTGTCCACTCTCACGTGTATGTCACCCACAAACTGCCTGCCTTCCTCACAGGGACCTCCCAGGACTTTCCGGGGCAGCTCCCTGCCCCCTCCCCTTAGGAAGAATAAAAAGCCGATCGACAGGATGACGAACGATGAGACCGAGGGGAGCAGAGGAGGATGGAGAGGGACACACGCAACGAGATGACAGGAGAGCAGAGTGTCTGCTGGGATAACAGCCACATTGGAGAGGCCAACCTGTGGCAGTTCACCCTGAGGGGAGTCAGAGGTCCGTGCGCGCGCCTGTGGCCGTCACAGCCCAACTCCCGCAGATGAAAGGTCGGGAAAACCTACGGTGCTGTGTCTACAGACAACGGTCCACCCACAGGACAGAGTGGGTGTGACCAGCACATGAAGACGCCCCGCACACAGCACCTACAATCAGTGTCTATCATCTTCATAACTGGAAAAATTAAGTTTGGTTTGAAAACAAAACTGCTTCCCACCCAAATCTCTGACAACCGTCATTTCACCAAAAATGCCAAGAACGCTGTCCTGGCCAGGAGCCAGCAAGGACGCCCCTGAGTGTCCAGACCAGGCAGGTGGGGCTCCCCCTTGGCCTGTGGGTGACGAGGAGGGGCTGCAGGGGAACATCCCCAAGACCACTCAGGGCAGGGTCCTGGGCGGAGGGCCTGTTCCCACCCTGGAGAGGGAAGGGGCCTTGAACCTCCTCCCCATGACCCCTCCTCCCCGTGACCCCTCCCCACTCGGGTGCCCTCAAGCCACCTGTGTTCTCTGGATGAGCCCTCCCCTTGGGGACTTGAAATCTGGATCCAGGCATGGGGAGCCCGTTGCTCCAGGGAGCGTGGTGGGGGCACCTGGGGACTGTCCAGGGTGGGCCCTTGGTCGGAAGAGACGGCTGTGCCATAAAGTGCAGCCGCTCACAGGCCCTGCAGACGAAGCCACACATCCTGATGCCACAGGCCACCAGCACCGGGGGGGGCCCGTACCCACCCCTGGGGCAGGCAGGATTAGAGGGCCTGGCAGCTGCACACAGCCTCGGAGCCCTTTGGGCTCACGTACCAGACCAGACCAGACTGCTGGGCCCAGCTCACTCCCCACCCCACCCCTGCTGAACCCATTGACCAGATGGCCAGGCAGTGGGTGGCCTCCGCCCGGGAGTCAGAAGCCCCTCGTGCATTACAAGGAGTGTGGGGTGCACCTTGCCTCACACAGCAGACATGTCCCCCAAAAGTCAGAGAAGCTGTCTGCACAGCCTGGCTATTCCCATTACAGGACACTGTAGGACATTGCCCAGTCCAGGGCAAACACCCCCTTACCCGAGGCACCAGCTGTAAAGTCTTCCCTCAGACCAAGGCTCCCTGCAGGCCCAGCCACGTGGGAACGGGGCAGGGAACCCCACTGCTCTTGCCCAGAACCATCTCCCGGCTGGGGTCCAGCCCTCCACCTCACGGCCAGTAACCCTTTAAAAATGCAGCTCTCATCAGGGACAGCTCCTCCCCTGGACTCTGGGCCCCGCCTCGCCTGTCCCCTTGTGCCCGCTGCCCCAGATCTCTCCCAACCCTCAGGCCTTCTGGGAAGCGGCCCCTCCCCCCATTACCGGCTCACAGCAGCAGCAGCAGCACATTGATCCGATCGCCGCGTAAATATCTCTAATGTTCGCAGTTGTCAGACTCGAGTTAATTTGGGCGCCGTCAGCCTCCCGCTGCAGAGGAGCACCCCCGCTCCCCTCCCCTGCCCCCTCCCCAGGATGGGCATTTACTAAAGCCCTGGGCATAAGCGGACACAGAAGCTCAAGCCAGAGGGCACAGGCCACGCCTGCAGGTGGGGAGGAGCTAGCTGAGGCTGCTGGGCACCCAGGGCCTGGGATCCCATCCAGACATTGTCGGTAAGGGGCACCTGAGGGGCTGCCCATCCCTAGGGGTGTGCCAGCCATGGCACAGCTCAACCCCTCACCTGCCAGGAAGCCCCACACAGGGGGTGGGCCCCGGCCTGGAGTGTAGCCAAGAGCCATTCCGGAAGCCTCCACGTGGCCAGTGCTGCTCGATCGCACCCTGGGAGCACAGCAAAGGCAGCGGAGCAGGAGCCCGAACACAAATCTTTTACTCGGCGCTCAATTAGCACGTTTGGCACGCGGTCAGATGCCCCCCGGAGAGCAGCCCCTGGAGTGTTCATTACCCGCGATTGCACATCTGGCGCCCGAGAGAGTCCCTGGGGAATTAGTTCTGAGCCATGATTTACGGCCACCTCTCTTTGTCCTTTCCTGAAGGAGACAAGATTCGTGGGGCCCCAGAAGAGCACTCGAGGCCTGTGTGACCCTCACCCCGAGGGCCTTGGCCTCCTCCGGGGGAGCCCCCTAATCCTGATGTGGATGACCGCCCTGCCCCCCTCACCTGGCACGGGGTGGGGCTGGGGGCAGGGGGATGATGGCCAGCAGGGTCACAATGTCCTGAGGCAGCATGCCCTGCCTGGGCCCTCCTCGGCCCAGGGGAGCAGTGGCCCCGCTCACAGGGCATGCAGGGGGGCCACAGCCCTCACCGGCCCGCTGGGGTGTGGCTGTGGGGGACAGGCGGCCACAGTCTCCAACGAGAGTCAGGCGCCTCTCAGAAGCAGGAAAGCCAAACAAAATGGCAAGCTTGAGGAAAGGCTCCCCAAAGCGAGGGAGGGCAGGGGGAGGGGGGAGTTGGAGGGGATTCAGGAGGCAGGGCTCAGGTTTGTCACAGCCTTGGCCTGAACCAGACCCATCTACGACCCTCCCTCCTGGAGCCCCAGACAGCCTCTGCTGGAAAGTAGTTCATCCGGCCCTTCATTCACTCAAGCTCTTCGCAGCCTGGGCCTCTGGTGGGTTGGCGCCTGTCCTGGACCACGAACCCCGCAGGACGCTGGGAACCAAGTAGGCGACAAGGCAGTGGTGCCTGTGGGAAGTGCGTGTGGAGAGTGTGGGGTCCGGGGGCCGCAGAGCAGGGGCGGGGTCAGGAAGGAGAGGAAGAAGGAGGGGCGAGAGGAAGGAAGACCAGACAGGGTGCTGCCCGGAGTGGGTGGGAGTGTGGCCAGCGCCCTCCCAACTGCAGAGGTCAGGAAGTGGAAACCCTGAGACTGCCCATCAGACAAGGCTGCCAAGGAGGGTGGGAGGAGCCGCACCTTGGAAGAAGCTTGCCCGTGAAGTGAACAAAGATAACGGGACGTGCGTCAGCAGAGGGTGGACACACTCAGACGTCAACACCTTGCAGCAGACAAAGGAGGCCTGTGGACGTGTGTTCTCAAAGCAGGGAATGACCGACCCAGAGTCGCGACGGTCAGGTCAAAAGTCGCAGCCCACACAGCACCTGTGTGGGCCGTGCACACCCAGTGTCCTGGGAGCCCCGTGAGTGTGCAAACACCCCACAGCAGGGCAGAGCCGAGAAATCCTTCTGCACCAGACCTCAGCGAGCCTGGCCTCCGGGCTCCCATCATGAGAAGAAAGGTGAAGCCAGTAGGGTAAAATGATAGAAGGAACTGGGTCTGGGTGACAAGAACTTGTTATTCTGTATACTTTCTGTGGATGTTACATTTATCAAAATAACCAACATTAAAGAAACAAAGGAGCTGGTGGCAGTGGAGCTGAGGTGCAGGGAGAGTTCTACAAGGAGGAAGGGAGGTGCCACCACGGTCCCAGGCTAGGGCAGGATCTTCAGGTTCCTCCAAGCCAGAGGGTCTGCGGAGGATGGGCAAGAGGGGGAGGGTCCATCAGAGAGTTTAGGGGGAGCTGCCTCCCTGTGACGCAGTCCCACCCCCTGGGCCCGACTGCTATGCAGGCTGCTGCCTGCCAGGGAGGGGTGGGCAGCTGGGGCTCAGCCCTCCCCCTTCCCTAGCACACCTCCTGGACCTCCTCCCCTGCTGAGGAGCCCAGCTTCCCCCGGCCTTGCCTGAATCTTCCTGGGAGTGACACTTTCAGAGGGTCCCCCGAACATATGTGACACCCTTTGGCTCAGGGTGCCTGGAGCCTTAGCGGTGCCTGCTTCCTGGGGGAGCACAGACTCCCCCCCAACCCTGACACGGGGCTCTGGGAAACCCTCGGAAGCAGAGGCTCATTCTTTCATCCAGCAGCATTTATTGAGTCCCGAGGGGCCCTGAGGACATGGGGTCCCTGCACCTGGGTGCTGACACGCTCGGAGGAGACCATCACGGTCAGCAAGCGTATTCAGCAGGTGCCGTCGTGCAGGGGACCCTCAGCTAGCGAAAGCTGAGGGTGGGATCCAGTCCAGACCCGATGGGTGAGCCCCGCAGAGATGGCGGGGAGTGGTCGAGGGGCGGGACGGAACCATCGCGGGATCAGAGGCAGGGTGAGGGAGGGCTGGGCTGGGCTGGGCGGCCACTGCGGGTCTGGGTCTGATGCGCGGTGGTTACGGATTAGACCGAGTTGGAGCATCGAGGCTGACAGGCAATAACGCAGGTAGGAGAAGGGCGTGGTCGGCGAGGTTGACCAGCTGAGCCTCCTCTCCCCACCCATGCGTGCCCCTCCCAGCCTCAGCGCCCAGAGCCCACTGCCTTTCGGACAGTCCCCCCCTCCTCTGGCCGGGCTGGGGGTCAGGGGTCGTGCTCAGCTCCCTGCAGCCGCCAGGACTGGGGGGTGGGGAAGTTGGGGGGCAGCAGAGGGCGCGGAGGGCAGAGGTGAGGGGTATCTGCCCGGGAGGGCGGGATTCGCTCCGGCGCCGCTTCCTTCCACAATTTCAAGACCGGCCTGTGGGCCTCCCCTGAGCCCCAAGGCGCAGGCGCCCCCCCACCCCCATCCCTGCGCAGGTCTGGGGTCTGCGCTCCAGCTCGCGAGGGTCTCCGGCTCCGGGTCCTAGTGTCCGTCCACTTCCCTTTTACCCCCGAGCCCCGCGGGGCCGCCGCGAGGATGACCTCGGGGCGCCTTAGGGGTCTCTGTCCTTCCGTCTCGCTGACCCCGGGTTAGCAGCCCCCTGAACCCCACGCCGCGCGCAGTGCCTGGTCTGCTCAGCGGGTCAGAACCGCTCCCACGGGCCGTCCCGGGGCCCCAGCGGAGCGGCGTGGTCGGGCAGGTGGCGACTCAGAAACGCCCCTCACCGACAAGGTCTTTCCACTCAACGGCTCCCTGCGCGGCTGAAGAACCCAGCTCCTTTCCGAGGTGCAAACCCGTGCCCGGCCCGTCGCCTCACCCTCCCCAGGCCGGGGTCTGACCCGCCCAGGGCTCGGACACCTGTTGACCTTGGCCCTCCCTCCCCGGGGACCACCTTCCCTGACCCCCCACCCACGCCCCAATCCACGGTCCTGCCCCCCTCCTGCGGGCCGTGCTGAAGGGCCCTGTGATTGTTGTTTCCTGTCCGCCCCTCCCGCAGGTGAGCCGCGTCCACGTGGCTCTCCCAGGGCGCGCCGGCACGTCGTAAGTGCAGATAAATAAACGTCGAACGACTCAAGGTCTCTGCCCAACAGCGCTCTCCGCGCCTTCCGACGGCAGCTGAGTTCGCGCGAGAAGCGCCGGCGTCGTCCTCCGCAGATCTCCTTCCCGGCCAGGAGGTGGCGCTCGCGAACCTCTCCTCCCGCAGAGTGCGCGCGGGCGCCGGGAGCCAGAGGCGCTCCTCCCCCAGGCGGCTCCCGGATCTTCCCTGGAGCAGGGGGCGCTTCCTTCTATCCTAAGGAGGGGCGGCGCCTGGGGGCTCAGGAGGAGGAGGTGCGGGTGGGAGCCCCGGGTAGGGGGTGGAGGGGGCGCAGGCCCCGGAGAAGCGCCCGGAGGCCGCAGGTGGGGAGGACGAAGAAGCTAAGCCTTTATCCGCGGGCCCCGGGCGCTGCGAAGAGGGCCCGCGCCGCGGGTCCAGGAGAGTGCGGAGCGCACCGAGACGCCCACGGCCAGAACAACTTGGAAAAGAGGACGCTCTCACTCCGCACCCCCGGCGCCCCCATCTCACTCCGGCCCTCTCCCCCCAAACCGCACCCCAGCTCCCCATCCCACACCTACGGCTCTTGGCTCCCTGGAGAGCCGCGCACGCAGCGGGCCATGGAGACGGCAGGCTCACTCGCGGTTCTAAGCGTTCGAGTCGCAGCCCAGGGAGGGCCCGGCGTAGACAGATCCGGGCAGGGGGGGGGCGGTTGCTGGGGCGCAGGGTGGCGACTCGGGCTCTCTGTTTCCTCAGCCGTAGGAAAGGGCTGGGGAGGCACCCGCCGGGGTGGGCGAGGAGCCAAATCCCGGAGCTGCGGCGTTCCTCCTGCTTGGAACCAGGGTCGCGGGGCCCTTCGGGAGGACAGCGCGCCCCTTCTGGCCCGCCCCAGAGGACCGTCTGGCTGCTGCCGCCCGGGGTCCCTCAGTATCGCAGAAAGGGGGTCCGCGGGGGAAGCCGGCCGCGCCTCTACCACTCGGCCCCTCCCCGCCCCCTCCAGCCCCGCCCCCAGCCCGCAGCTCCCGCCCCCAGCAGAAGCCGAGCCTGGTCCACCCGTGCCGCCGCCTCCGGAGAGCCCAGAGGGGCCCAAACCCTGGGGGTTTCCTGTGGCCAGGCTCTCCGGGCGCAGACGCGCCGTTGTTTCCTCCGAGGAGGTGGGGCGCAAGCGAGGCTGAGGCGGGTCTCGGGGCCCGGCGGACCCGGCGGCGCTCGCAGCGCGGGAATCCCCGAGGGACGCGCTCAGTGTCCGGGGCCTGGCTCCCCCGGGGCCGATCGACTGCGGAGCAGCCACACCCAGATCCCGCTAGTGTGGCCCCGGCTGACGAAGCGGGGAGAGAGAAACCCCCGCGCACCAGGCTGCACTGCACAGGAAGCCAGGGGCTCCACGCGCCACGCGGCGCCGCCCGGGGCAGCACGGCGAGCACACGCGAGGCAGAGGTGACCCCCGGACGCCCGCCCAGCCCAGGCGGCCAATGGCTTTCCGAGCCCCGATTTGGCGTAGGGACTCGCAGGGCCACGACCCCGCCGCTAACTGCACAAAACGAAAATGGACCCCTGAGGGTCGCGGTGCGAGCGGACGCTGGGTCCCTGCACAGAGCCGCGAGGGTCGCCTTCGTCCGCGCCCCCGAAACCCTGGCGGCCAGGGTGAAACGGGAAAGTCGTTGCTAATGAACCGCACCAGGCCCGCGAGAGGCCGGCGCACACCGTCCCCCGACCACGAACCGTCCGTCCGTCCGCGCACGTTCGGCTCACGGCTCCCAATGGGCAGCGAATAGCAATAATAGGTGTCACTTATTAATTAGTATGGGACACCACCCAAGAAGGCGACAACGCCCAGCATTTTACCCAGTGCCTGCTCTCTGCTGGCGCGGAGTCCACTGTTGTCTCACCTGAGTCCCCACAGCAATTCTACGGGGTGGGGGCTTTTTGAACCCAGAGGAGGACATGATGGGCCCACGTGCCCGCCTAAAGGCCGCGCTTCTGCCCCTGCGCTCCAGGCGCGACCCCACATGAAAGCCCCGGACGTGGCGCCCACACGCCCTGTGTTCGGGCTCTGAGCCCGCTCGGGTCCCAGTTCTCCCCGTGCAGGCTGCGCATCACGAGGGAACGGCCCGTGGGCTGGATCGCGGGGCCGGGGCGAAGCTCGGGGCTCAGGTCGCCTCCTGGAAACCGAGCTGAGACTTTGCGACCGGGAAACGCCCGAGCGGGAGGACAGGGCCGTCCCTGCGCCCCGGCCCGGCAAAGGACAGTCCCGAGGGCTGGGAGGGGACAAGGGGACAGGGAGCCGCCCGCTCCGCAGCGCGCGCGAGTCAGGCGGCCTGGCGTGTGGCCCCGGGACAGACCTCGCTACCACCAGCCGTTTGTTGGTGAAACCGGAGCAGACTCGCGCGCGCCCAGTCCGGCCGTTCGGCCCGTGGACTCCGAGGTCCGGCTTCCTCCGCCCGTCCGCATCCCGGAGAGTGTCCCCGAGAACGTTTGCAGTGCTCCCCGCAACCCGAGCCCGGGCAGCCGTGGCCCGCAACGGCGCCGGCGGCTACCGCGCCCGGCCGCTCGTCTGGGGCTCTTCCCCGAACGGGACGCACGGAGCGTGCCGAGTGGATCCTCAAATCTGCATTCTTTCGGGAGATAAAATATGTTCTCGTATTTTTTCCTGATTTCCCATTAAAACCTTTGCCTAACTAAACTCCCATCCACCGGGATTTATTTCGTCCCCGGGGAGATAAATCAGGGGGCAAATTTACGGCCCGGGAGGCACCTGCCGCGCTAATGGGCGCTTCATGGAGTGCGGGCCGCGGGCGCGGGCGGGGCGCGGGCCAATGGCGGGGCCGCGACACCGGCAGCCAATCACCGCGCGCGCCGCCCGGGGCCCCGCGGTTATCTGCGCGCCCGGCCCGCGCGGCGCCGCTCCGAGCGGACCTGGAGCCGCCGCCCGCCCGCCCGCCCGCCCAGCCCGTGCCGGACCGCCGCCCTCCTCCCGCCCTCCATCTGGGCCGTCGGCGCCCGCGCCCCGCGCCCCCGCTGCAGCCGCGCCGCCCCGACCGCGCGAACTTCCCGGCCGGGGGGCGGCGGCGGCGGGGCCCGGATGGGCACTGGGGCCGGCGGCGGCGGCGGCGCCCATGGACGCTAACCGCCCGGGCGCGTTCGTGCTGAGCAGCGCGCCGCTGGCCGCGCTGCACAACATGGCCGAGATGAAGACGTCGCTGTTTCCGTATACGCTGCAGGGCCCGGCCGGCTTCAAGGCGCCCGCGCTGGGCGGCCTGGGCGCGCAACTGCCGCTCGGTACCCCGCACGGCATCAGCGACATCCTGGGGCGGCCCGTGGGCGCGGCGGGCGGCGGGCTCCTGGGCGGCCTGCCTCGTCTCAACGGGCTCGCCTCGTCCGCCGGCGTCTACTTCGGGCCCGCGGCCGCCGTGGCGCGCGGCTATCCAAAGCCGCTGGCCGAGCTGCCCGGGCGCCCGCCTATCTTCTGGCCCGGCGTGGTGCAGGGCTCGCCCTGGAGGGACCCGCGCTTGGCCGGCCCGGGTAAGTGGCGCGCGCGGGGTCCAGCGTGGGGCGGTTGGGCCGCCGGCAGCGCTCACCTGCCCTTCCTTGCAGCCCAGGCCGGCGGGGTCCTGGACAAGGACGGCAAGAAGAAGCACTCGCGGCCGACCTTCTCGGGCCAGCAGATCTTCGCGCTGGAGAAGACCTTCGAGCAGACCAAGTACCTGGCGGGGCCGGAGCGCGCGCGCCTTGCCTACTCTCTGGGCATGACCGAGAGCCAAGTTAAGGTGAGGCGGCTCTGCGGCCCCGCCGTGCCCAGCAGACCCGGCCCCCGCGTCCTGCGAACGGTCCGCGAGCGGCCGCCAGCCTCGGCATCCGCCCTGGAGGCGCCGCTCTGCGCCCGGGGCCGAGGTGCTGCCCGCGGGCGTCCACGCGGGCTGCGGGATTTCGGCCCGGGGCCGCCGAGAGGCCGCGTTGCAGCGGGCTGGGCGCTTCGAAAGGCGCCGGCTGACGGTCACTCTCCGCCCCAGGTGTGGTTCCAGAACCGCCGGACCAAGTGGCGCAAGCGGCACGCGGCGGAGATGGCGTCGGCCAAGAAGAAGCAGGACTCGGATGCCGAGAAACTGAAAGTGGGCGGCTCGGACGCGGAGGAGGACGACGAATACAACCGGCCCCTGGACCCCAACTCGGACGACGAGAAGATCACGCGGCTGCTCAAGAAGCACAAACCCTCGAACTTGGCGCTGGTCAGCCCGTGCGGCGGCGGCGCGGGGGACGCCTCGTGAGGACGCGGCCGAGCCCCGGGTTCGCACCTGCCCGCACCGCGCGCCCGCGCCCGTGCCCGAGCGGAGCGTGTATATATATTTTTACAGAATAAGTTATGCGGCGGCCGGCCGGGCTCGCGCAGGACCGGCGGAATCACTTTGTATGATCAATAAATTATTTAACACGTCCCGTCGGAGCCGCGGGCCCCGAGGCTGCACCACGTGTCTCTTACCGAAAACCGGGCGAGGCGCCCTGCGCGGCTCGGCAGCGAGAGGTGGGGTGGGGCCCGTCCCCGGCCCCCTGTCCCAGTCCCTGGTCCCTTGTCCCCGTCCCCACTCCCTGGTCCCCGGTCCAGTCTTCGTCCCCGCGTGGCCTGTGCCTTCGGCCCGAGGGTCGCCTGGGTCGGGCTCGGCGGCAGCGGTCGCGATGGCCTCACCCCGTGTCCCCGCGGCTTGGGCGGCGGCGCAGGAGCGAGGACACAGCGGCAGCCGCGCGGGGAGGAGCCTGACGGCGGGGACGGAGCGGGGCGCCGGCAGGTGCGACGCGCGGCAGCAGGTACGGCCCCCCTTCACCTTTCACCTTCGGTTTGGGCGCCTCCCGCGACCCCAGACTCGGGCAGCTGGACCGAGTGCCGCGGCGCCTGCTCAGCGGAGGGGTTTTGGGGCAGGCTGAAGCGCATTCGGGCCCCGATGTGGCAGGTGGGCCGCCCCCCCGTCCCCGTGTGGTTCCCTTTCCCGCGGCCCGGGTGGGGCGGGTTCTGACCCGGTTATAGGTGTGAAAACGCTCCCGTCGGGTGAAATAAACTAGGTTTTAAGTCCAGCTGCCCTCCAGCTACCAATTTATTGATTTTTCATCGGTAGAAAGCGCTATTTAATTTACTTGGGACTCAGAAAAATTCAGAGTAATTCTCCCCGCCGTGCTCAGCGCAGCCGGGGGCTTGGGGAAGCTGGTCCGACGCGCGGGGACCCGGGATCCGTGAGGACCGGGCCCGGGCGCCCTGCCGCAGCCCTGACCACGGACTCCGGGACGCCCCCGCTCTGGCCGTTTTCGCCCCGTGAACCCAGGGCTGCGGTTCCGGTTGGCCACATGGCGGACTCTGTTCTGGTCACAGCAGACCACCAGGTCTGTCCCCGACTCCGTGGCTGAGGCTGCCCGTGGTTGCATCTTAATGGGTGTAACTTTTAATTGAACAAACTAAATGATTATGTCACTGTAAGACGTCTCTTGGAAGGCATTTTTGAAAACGTTCAAGAGAAATGTAAAAGGCTGAAGTATTTTGTTGGGTTTTTTACCACATGGCTGCATCATCAATTTAAACAACCGAACCACTGGCTGGTTTTCTTTTCAAGGAAGCAATATGAAAATGTTTCATTTCTGTGAGTGAACTATTCATTCTGCTCAAGTTAAGAGCAAAGGAATTTCCAGTTCCCAAGTTTTGAGGAAAGCAGTGTATTTAATGTCATTTAAAAATGCTGAGGGCTAAATCCCATTAGTTACCCTACAGTAAAAACCCAAAAGGTGATTCTTCTGCTTCAACTAACGGTTTAGTTTTGTGTAGCAATATCTGATAGGATGAAACTCCAGGATTTCCAAGGAGCCTGATGTGAAATAGGCACAGCAGCACACTGCTGTCACTTAGCATGTCAGAGGGGACGGGGAACGAAGGAAGGGACAGAAAGCAGACCAGAACTGTTGTCACCACCATCAATTTTATTGCTTAGGAACCGGAGCGGTCATTTTTAAAGGCCTCCACAGTGACCGACAGCTGAAACCCCGTTAAACAGATCGCCATGGGGCAGACTGCCACGTGGCCTATGGACAGAGCAGTGACCACAGCACGGACACGGACCCCATCGTACTGTCAAGAACAGACTCGGCAAGCGGACACCCGTCACCAGCAGTGGTAGTGATTCATCTACCCGAGGCCTCGCCGTCCAGGACTTCTGTAGTGTTCTAAAGCAAACCAATAAACATGGTTGTGTTTCATCCACAGGCTCTGCGATGGCCTTTCAATGCCGTACTTAGTGCTAACAGGAGATACTGCAGCAAGGCTGTGACACAGGTGTTTGCAGCTGGAACCAAGGACATTTACAGTTTTGTTTCTCAATGTTTTATATACAGCCCACGTTAAAAGCAATTTCTATCGGAAGCAGACTAGGCTACTCTATTTCTCCCATGATATTATTGTTTTATGTAGAATACTTGGCACCATAGAACAGTAACAAAAGACAGACACAACGGTTTACAAAATTCTTAAAAGGTACACCCGAGCTACTATCAACTTCACATTCAGTTCTCAATGTTACAGAGGAGAGTCAGGAGGATAGCTGCTCGTGGCCGTGCTGCGGCCGGTCCTCCAAGGGACAGCCCTGCGGGGTCTTGCCGGGTGCACAGATCTGAGGACGGACACGCAGCTCCCAGACGCCACTCCTACCTGTGGACAGGACGCGCACGGGCATTCACACTGGAAAGTATACTTAGCATAAGTTTTGGTAAGATTTATAAATTATTTTTAAAAAGTATATATTTATATATATGTAGAAACGGAAAGCAGCTGCAGTGTGATTCAGAGGCCATGTGACATGGCAGCACAGTAACTAAGGAGGGGCCATCCCAGTGCCGAGGAGGGCCCTGCGCTCTGCTAACGTGGCCACACCGCCTGAGACAGCAAAGAGCCCGCCTGTCTCCCCCCGGGCCACCCCTCCAGCTGACAGAGGGGACGCTGGACACTTGTGGGGTTTCTACGCTGGGAAGCTCCTCCACACCAACAATTATTAAAAGTTGAAAACTGTGAAGTCTAAAATACAGAATCTCTTTGCTGTCTATTAGAGTTTTGGCAACAGGATTGTGACTTATTTAAAAAACCCAATATTTCTACTTAATGTCACATGAACAGACAAGACAGTGAGGTATGTGAGGCTTTTCCGGAACCCTCCGGAGGCTGAAGCGGAAGTGTGGGGCCGGCCGTCTAGTGGGTGGCGCTCGGGCGGGTTTCTCGATGCAGCTGTAAGAGTGTGGTTTCAATAGACTTCGACTTCCGTGTGCCCCTCGGCTACAGGCAGGTCACGTGGAGGGCCCTCCTGTGCCGCGGGGATCTCCTCCCTGCCATGGAATCAGTCATTTGTTAAAGGAACAAACACACCAGAGAAAGCTCAGAAAAGGTGAACTGGAGGGAAGGGTCATATTTACCACCGCGTCACTGCACGACACAACACTTGTGCACATGTGCGTGAGGTTTACCTGCCCCAGGCGCAATTCGGAAGGCCAGGAACACGGGCTGCGTTGGGGACAAGAGCAGGGTGTCAGGACCGATGTGGTGAGTGCCACCAGCCCCACTCCCTCACGTTCGTGGGGCTGCCTGAACCGCAGCCGGCGGAGTCCACGGTCAGCACGGGCCAAGGCTGTCACCCTATCATGTGCTCGGGGCACCAGCGTGAGAGCTCGGTTAACGGGACTGAAGCCTGGCTGGGCCACCACAGGCCCAAGGCAAAGGGCCTCCGTGTTTTGTGGAGAGAGAATCATTTCCAGATAAAAACGAACGTGAAAACTGACTTAAAGGACAGCAGAATAAGCCACAGATACCATGGAGGACAGAACGCCAGTCCCCGGGGCTGCTCTTGCTCGGCACCTGTGAGGGACCCGCCTTAGGGTGATGCGCCCAGTGGTCTCAGCCCAGAGGCCTTGAAAATGATGGCCATCTCTAGTTTGGCCGAAGGTGAGACACGACCTATGGGCCCACATGACTGGTGTTGGTACACCACGTGTGGAAATACCCGGTGTCTCCCCAAAGGGCTGGCTCTCTAACACTCACATTTCCCCTGCACTGTGGACACTGTGCTCGGCATAGGAAGGCCATTAAAATATTCCAAATATTTTCACTGGAAAAATGGCCTTCAGAAAATCAGCCGTTGATGCAATATTTTTTTACAAATAGTAAAAATGTATATTTTATTTTATTGCGACTAGTCATTTCTGCCTTCTTATCTATCTAGCCACCCACCTATCTACCTACCTTCTGGTATTTTATTAAAATTCAGTAAAAACAGACCAACGTGGCCTACTCTGTGCAGCGACTAAGGAGGCATAGAAGAGGAGGCCAGAGAAGCCACCAGCCCCGCCACCCGCCCGCCCACCCACTGTCCAGCCCCAGGCCCAGCCCCTGCACCGCAGCCCGTTACGTCACCTTGTGGTCTCCCATGCAGACGTTGGGCCCGATGTGGTCGTAGGTGACAACCTTCTCCTCGCTCTCCGACTGGGAAAAGCCAACAGAGAGGGACGGTGTGGGAGGCAGGAAGAGCAGGGCTTCCTTGGGGGCAGAGAGGTGACCGTCCCTGCGAATGAGCTGCCCGCCACCCACCCTGCCCACTTCCCACAGGGCTCTGGCTGCCTGAGAGCTGCCAATGTGCCCCTGCTCCCTACGAGGGAGCGGCTGGCTGGTGCACAGAAAGTTCTGGCAGTCCTGGCAGCACTTGGGCACCTTGGCCCCTGGCTCTCCCGGCTGAGGGGGCTCCTGCCTCTGAAGGGTGGTGATGTGGGGGAGCCCGGCGTGGGCCCCCAAGCTCTCCCCTGGCACGTGCCCCTGAGCCCAGGAGGCGTGGCCCGCGTCACTGCGCAGTGCACCTGCGCACTCGCTCTTCCAGGACGGACGGAAGCCACGCGTCTCGCTCTGTCTCCCTGTTTACATTTGTTTTGACAGCTGGTTCTATTAACCCACCACACCCTGTTCAAATGGGAACAGATGCCACTGGATTCCACGCTGCTGACAGAGTGATCTGTGTACGTTAATTAACCGCTGTGTGCACAATGCTCCCTCTGCAGCCCGCCTCTGCGAGCCTGCAGACACCGATCTTCTGGGTGTGACGGTGACAGTCTGTTCCTGGCATCTGTCAGCTCCGACTGGGCCGGAATTTTATATCCTCGGCTGAAGCATCTGAGACTATAAAGTTAAAACTGAATCATCTTTGATGCAGTGGGAAGCATAAGGTCAGGTTTACTCTCCAGCATGGTCGCCTGCCAGAAAGTGTGAAAACACAACCTCCTGCACAGTCTGTGTGTCCCATCCCTCACGGTCGCCACGCTGCCGTCACGGAAGTGCGGCACATTCATCAAACGCAGCGCAGTAATTTACAAAGGCAGCGTAAAATGGTGGATTTCCAACTGCATGACCGTGAGAGACATAAACAAATCATGGGGCGCACGCACCTTGCCGCGCATCCATCACCGAGGCCCTGGCAGCGCCCCCGCCCGCCACTTCTGGCGTTTTAGGGCTGGGGAAGCAGAACGGAACACGACGCCGACGTAACCGAGCATGGCATGATGGATGACGCCCAGGAAGCTGCTCTCGGTGCAGCAACCCCCAGGAAGGTGGTGGCCCTCCTGACTGGCTGCCCAGCCAGCTCTGTCCCCACTGTGTCTGAAGCATCAAATCTTGGTCTCCAAACCAGAGAAGATGTGAACAAGTGTGAACAGTGGGGACAGCGTGGGGTTCCAGCTTCCGTCCACATTCTCGGCACTCCTGCTGACCGTGCCTTTACCTTGGAGAGCACTCTCCTGGGTCTCCCACGTTTCCCTGGTAGATGACTTTTTCTCTTCTCTGTACCCCGAGGCCCCCGGAGGTGCCCGATCTGGCCGGCGGCCCTGCGCCAAGCTCATCCCATGTGCTCAGAGCCAGCAGGCATGCGACCGTACTGTCCACTCATCTCATTCCTCCCATGGTCATCTCCTGGGTGCTGATCAGCAGGCCCAGCAGAGAGGGCAGGGCTGTGTCCTAGGCCGGGTGCCAGGCAGGCTCCTCTCCGGTCTGTGCGCTTAAGCCAACGTCTGATGCAGCTTCACTCAGCAAGGCCTCGAGGGGAAGGGGCCCAAGTGGCTGTCCTCAGTGATGGGCCCTGAGCATGAGGGTCTCACAGCCACCCGGGTGCAGGCCCTGCCCACAGGCCAGGGGAGGACTGCCGAGGCCCTGGCCTGTCAGAGCAAGCTGCAGCAGTCCCCGCCAGCCCCTGCCTCCAGCCAAGCCCCCCCTGCAGGCTGCCTCCCCGCACACCAGGGTGCTCGGGCTCAGGGAAGAGCACTGAGGCCGGCCCTCAATGCAAAGGCCAGTAGGGCCTCTCAGCGGGGAGCTGCAGGGGCCCACTGAGCAGGGGGACAGGCGTGGTGTGCAGCTGGAGCAGCTCCTGGGGGCTCTGCCCTCTGGCTGTCACCCCTCTTGCCCCCATGTGCCCCATGTCCCTGGGTGAGGGCCCAAGGTCTGGCACAGGGGCACAGACAGGGTCCCTTGGTGTAGTTGAAGGGGCCACGGAGGGGGCCACTGGGACCTAAAACAGACGCGTTGGGGTCGGGGGAGGGCCTGGTGCTCCAGCCCAGCCCTGCGGTGGGGTCGCCAGTGCCTCCTGCCCCTCCTGACTGCCGCCCACGTCACGTTGGGCCCGTCTACTCTGAGCCCTGAACATCAGGCTGCTGTCTGACGAATCGATGACCTTCATTATCATATTTTTTCACAAATGGAGTTGAGAAAACCAATTCAGATATTGATTCTTTTGAAAAACACTCCTTTTTTGTTAAAATGTGGGCACTGAAAAACCCTGGAAAATCAAGAGGCCACAGGAAACCTGAACATTCTGACACCCAGCGCACTGGGCCGTCTCCTGAACGTCGCCTGTTCATTCTAACGGGTCAGGCCCAGTGTGAACCTGGCTGATCTAGTTTCAGAAGGTCACGACAGACGTCTCGACCACACTGCCCAGCTCACAAGCTCCTCTGTAGACAGGAGCGCACTTAATCCCCGAGAATATAGTAAACTATAACGATTTTTAAAGCTCTAACTGACGACCAGAAAGATACCAGACACTCACAGGGGCCAGAGACCCAGCTCCGTCTGCAGACCCTGCAAGCCTGCGCACTGGCTCCAGAGTGACGAAGGGCCGTCACGGGATGGGTCAGGGCTTACACCAGGCCCACAGCAAGACAGGCACTCCAGACCCAGCAGCTCCCCACCTGGGCTGTTGCCCTGGGTCCCTCTGAGTGGCCCGTCCCAGGGCCACAGTGGGCGGCACTGGGGGCTCCCGCACTTACCCTCAGAATCAGCTCCTTGGCAGATGGGGACATGAGGACACGGTCGCACCAGGCGGGGCACCGGGTGTTCATGTACTGCTGGCCCTGGCTGCAGTCCTCGCTGTACGGGTAGCTGGGGAGACAGGACACAAAGGCTCGGTCAGCGCTGCCTGGCTCCAGCCCCTCCTCTAGCCACTCCTCCTCCACCCGAGGGGAGGGCTGTGCAGATTCTTTGCCCACTCACCTGAGAATAGCCAACCCTATCCAGGAAAAGAATACACATACAGAAGTTTCTAGAATGTAAAGTCAAACTCACAATTTAAGTTTTCACTTGCATTTTAGTTCTAGCACAGTATCTTCACAAACCTGCAGGGGAGAAATGACCCCCTGCTCCCTGACCCCCGTGACGCAGACGTGCCCAGCTCAGCGGGGTCCTCCTTCCCACCTGCATCCCAGCGACTCGGCCGTCTAATCCCATGAAATGCCTCTAAATGCAGGTGCCCTCACTGGGGGCTCCAGCCGGGACATCTTGCACTCCCCGAGGCAGCCGATGGACAGCTGGGGCCCGACTTGGCCACAGCCTTGTCCCCACAGCCTGCTCCCCCTGCAGTGTCCCCATCTCAGGAGATGCCAGGTGCCAGGCCATGGCCTTGGGGTCATCACTGTGGCGCAGCATGTGACTGTCCCTGACTCGCTGCCCTTCCCGCCCACTGCCCCCACTTGGCCACCGGGAGGCCTAGGGCCCCCCGGGACTGGAGGCACCACGGCCAACGATGGGCCAGCAAGTAGTGCAAACGTGGGGGAGAAGCAAGTGGGGGTGCTGCCAGCCCCAAGGTTCGGCCTCGGAGCGCCAGCTGAGCACACCCCCATCGTCCTAGGGGCCTGGCTGGCTGTGCCTCAGACATCGGCCACTTGTCCATGGCGGCCTGGCTGAGGCCCCGCATGTTCCTCTGCCTGCGGGCAGCTTCCTCCTGTCCCCAGGACTCACCAGAACAGCCCTGCCTCCGAGTTCTATGCTGCGCGGTGGGCCTACCCCCGTCCACTCACAAATGCCAACCCCACCCCAGTGGGCACTTTGACGGGGACTGCACCGAAGTAAATGAACTCGGTTCAGAATGAGCCTGCTTGGGGAGGGTCTTGGCTGTGGCAGGTGTGTACCCACAGACGTGGTGTGTCTGCTGATCTGTGGTGCGTCTTGTATGGCCTTCAGTAGGGTCTACAAATTTCCCTTGTAAAGACGAATGTGTTTTCTTAGGTTAATGGAATTTGCTGTGAAGGGCACCATGTTCTCTGTTAAATTTCCCTGCTCCTTTCAGCGGAAAAGAAGAATGCGACTGGCTCTGGGGGCTGCTCCTGTCGCAGCACCTGGTCAGGTGGGGACTCTGGTCTGGCCTCAGACCCACGTCACTCTGAGCCTCAAGCATCTAGGAGGCGGTCAGACCCACAGGTCACGACTGCCCAAGCCGACGGTCCAGCCTTCCCCGTCCTCCCACGGGGTCCCACACTCTCATAGGAAACTCGACTGTGACCTTGGCCCCCGCAGGGAACTACTGCTTTACTTGGTTAAAGACCCAAAGCAGCAACTACGGTTAAAAGCAAACCTGGCTCGCCCTGCTTCTCACCGCATCACCCTTTTAAAGAGCAGAGAGCACCAACACCCTGCAGACTTCTTTTCAGGAGAAGTGGCGAGCCAACGGCCGGCCTGTCTCCTGACACCGAGTGCCAGGGCTCCTCCTTCAGGGCCTTCCCAGTTAAACTCAACTGTGACCATGAGAGACGGACATCCGCCCAGCTAGGACCTGCCTTTCCTCACACACAGCATCTAATCTGGGTGCCCAGGGGACACGGGGGACGGGCTCCATGCAGTGGGACCCACAGGCCAGATGGCCCTCCTCGGGGAACACGTCACCTGGCTACTGCGGCAATCAGGGGTCCACATCGGTCTACCCCAAGTTTCCAAAGGACAATGTGCTGAGTCACTTCAGAGCAAGCCCCCGGCTGGGGGCAAAGGTCAGGGGTGAGGCTGGCTGGCAGGCCTGTGGCCACGGCTCAGAAGGTCCTCCAGGCTCTGAGCCCATGGGGAGCTCGTCAGTGCCCAGGTGTAATTTTCCCTTTCTGTGGGCGTTGTGCTGGGGCACAAGGTTCTTTGCTATGAGCGGCGACAGGACAAGTGTATCCAGCAGGAATCTGTGGCCGACCTGGCAGGTATCTGTGAGGCGAGGTCCACCACCTGCTTCCCCCACCCGGCAGGAGGCAGCTACACTTTAAAGGGAGCACTGTCTGGCGGCTCTCTGTGCCTGATGCTGTGAGTCAGGTGCTTCCTGCCGATTCTCGAGCATTCCACCACCTCCCCTAGCCCCAGCTGCTCCCCTCTGGGTGACCTCAGAGGAGGGGCAGGCACGCAACTGCACACGGCTCCACAGGAGGCGTAGGAGGCCCGGCTTAAAAGCACCACTCAGAGACGTGATCCGGCCGGACACAAGACTGAAGTCCACGTGCTTCATACCCACCGTCTGATACTCAGTTACACCTAGGACACTGTTGCTACTGCAGAGACTGCCCCCCGAGTGCCTGCCGGTCTGGGGGTCCCGTCTGAGGCTGTACCACGACACCCACAGATCCCTACGGGGAACGTGCCCCAGGGCCCAAGTTCAGTGTAAATTCTGGAGGTCCTGGGGTGGAAAGTACACAAAAGGTGACTTTTAAGTAAGTCTAAGCGATGCTCCCTTGCATGCGGAGGAAGTGTTGGGAGCACCGCGTCTGCCTCTGTCCATTCACGGCCCCGGATCTGACGGGGTCGCCGCTCGGACAGTGGCTCTGGTGCGGAGAAACGGAGCAGAGCCATGAAGCGCCAGAGTGCTGGCAAGCTTCCGGGCCAGCCCTCAACCTGTGTGCCCAGAAGGAGTCCTGGGGGTCCCTCATGGCCCTAGGCCCTTTGTGCTGCCACAGGCGTGTCCACAGGCAATTCAACAGAAGAAAGAAGCTGGTCCTGACGGCTGCCCTAGCGGGGGTGGGCAGGGGCTGTGGGGGGGCAGCGCCCTCACCCCCAAAGCCCAGGGGTGCTCCCCGTGCACCCAACACCCGGGAAGGGGCCCAGCCGCTCCCAGGACCAGGCGAGGAGCAGACGAAGCAGTGCTGGCCCGGACAGGTCTGGGGAAGGCCAGCATGGGCCCGGGGAAGGAGGGGAGCCGGGCGCCACCTTGTCCGTCCTCCCTACGAGCTGAGGCGCCAAGTGCGAGCTGCGAAGGAGGCGCTGCTGCGGCCACTGCACTAAGGATGGCCGAGCAGCGTGGGCCTGCGTGCCTCGGGAGCTGACAATGATTAATACAGGTGCTTGCTGTGCATGCAGACTTATCTGAAAGCAAACCCTGCGCAGGGTGGGGCCGCAGGACAGGCCGGCCCTGCCTGTGCCCCGGACGATGGGGGAGTAATCACCGTAATTAATGGCAGCGTGATAAAGGTAACAATCGCCCACCTGTCCTCACGGCCGCCCTCCCTTCCTGCCTGTCCCTCAGGCTCCCCCCTCAGGATGTAGGCAGTGGCCCCAGGGCTATGGCTGGGCTCAGGTCTCCATCTGAGTGGGCTGGGCAGGTGTGTGGGGGGGTGGTCACCACAGACCCCGAGGCCAACAACACGGCTGGGAAGGTACAAAGCCCCGCTGTGTTTGCCGGCTCCGAGGGCAGGCGACGCCAGGCTCAGGAGGAAGCAGGCGGATGGCTGTCTGGGTGTGGACCTCCATGAACCAGGCAAGACCAGGCACCCTTCGACACTGGCCCTCAGAGGCGGGAGATGGAGGGGGGGTGCTGCCCGGCGTTCCTCGGGGAGGCCATGAGGGCAGAAGCCACCCCCCCCCCCAGGTTCTAGCCTGGTCACACAGCAACTGCTCCCAGATTACGATGCCGCGTAGTGACGGTGGACACAGCTGCCTCCAACTCCCCAGCACTGAGGACAACTTGGTACCTTTCGGAGAGAAACGGTGCAGACACCGCCCGTCACAGATTACTGATACGTTCACGGACCCGGGGGCCAGCAAACAATGGAAAGGACTTGGTTTCAAAGGCACCAGCTGTTACTGAAATCTCTGGAAAAGGGAAAGAAACAAAACCAAAATCAAAGAAGAACAAGAGCTGTGGTGATACTGAAACCATTAAGTGGAAGAATTTCACAGCAAACAATGTGCCAGGATCGAGTCGTGGCGGGTAGAGGAGCTGGTGGCACAGCGCGCCCCTGCACAGCCAGCCTGCACCGTCCCCTGGGGTGACTAGGGCCATCGGCCCTTCTCCGTACAACCGGTTCTCTGGCCCTTGTCGCCCCTCAGCACTTGTCCTGGCGCGTCTGTGTGGGCCGCGTCCCACCAGGGCTCCGTGACCAGCCAGCCAGCTGGACGCGCGCTCCCTCCTTCCCTTCCCAAGCACCAGGCCTGGCGAACGGTGGAGCTCATCCTTCTTGGGAGAATCTTACGATTTGACGTATGTTATTATAGACACGAATCTATAGATGGTCGAACTTTAAATTGTGGCCCACAACTAAGTTTGAAAAGAGCCTCCTAATCCTTACTTTAAAAAATATACGTCTTTGTTGAAGACACACCTCCTCTGGCTGGACCTGTGCAGTAAAGCTAATCTCCATGTTGTGTATGTTTTTGTCTTTTTCAAAAGCTAAAACTTGATCTTATTCTGTAATGAACTGGTTCAGTAAAAACATCTCTTCCCACTGTGGAGAGCGCATCTATCTCTGGGAAGGTATGACTGATTCTTCCCATTCGGCCTTCTCTGAATAAGCTGAATACTCTGCACATTCTGGTGGGTAGATCCAGAACTTTCACACCTTTCTATTCCTTCAGTCCACTTCCTGTGAAAGTATAACACACCTCAGACGGAACCCACAGTGCAGTGGACGCTCGGCAACCCACCCCCGTGTGACCCCCACGTCAGGGGAGAGCCCGGCCCACAGCCAGCAGCCCTGGGCTCTCCTGCCACTGCCTGGAAGGTCAAGGGTCATGACCCCAGCACCGCCAACCAGCCTTGCCCGCAGCGATCTGCACCTAAAGGGGAACCGTGCAGCATTCACTGCCCGTCTGGCTCCATTTGCACGCCTGATTTCAGGTTTGTTACAGAGCTGCGTGAAGCGGCAGCTCGCCGCTATGCCCTGTTGTGTGCATTCCACTTCAGGAGCAAACGTCCATTCCACTGCTGGTGGGCATTTTGGTTATTTCCAGGTTTTGGCTAATTTTTGGAGTGTGATGTGTGGACCCCTGGGGGTCCCTGAGATCCTTTTTGGGGGTCCAGAAGGTAAACACTATGTTCAGAATCACACTAAGATGCTACTGTCGTTTTCACGGTGTTGACGCTACACTGACGGGCAGAGTGCGGAGCCCCCGTGGGAATCTGGCCCCGCAGCCCCGCGGTCACTGCGTGCCTCGGTGTCACACCCACAGTCAGAGTAGTCGGAGCAGGATAACAACTACTCTATGGAATCTCAGGCCTGGGAGACGTGATTTTTTAGGATCCGGTGGGAGGAGAGACCGGAGTGTATCTGGCGCATCCGGCCTCACACAGTGGTGTGGCCGCGCCTTGCGGTTAAGTGCCTGTGCGGCATTGCAGCTTGATTCCATGGAACACTCTTTTGCTAGAAAGGGCAGACGGACTGTGTTTGCTCAGACATGGGTATCTGACAGGTGTTTTCTCAAGACGGGATGAAATGAGCCTGCCTCTCCAAGGGAAACATCTGAGGGTGTTTGTTGCCAATGACAAAATTCAAGCTTTCAAGCAAAAACCAGAATGTTGGAGAACTTGCATTCACCCACCCCGGGAGCCTGGCAGCACCCCACTGCACACAGGCCTCTGCTGAGCTTGGTGGTCCTGAGGAGGCACCATGTGATGCTGCGAGGGACACGTGCCAGCATCTGGGGCTTCTCCACAGCTGCGCAACCCAGGGCTGCCAAAAGACCAGCGTGACGTCACAGTCACGCACGTGGGCCAAAGACCCCTTCCAAGGGAGAAGCACAGCTCACGCATACGGCTTCAGAGCCACACTGCAGCTAAGTTTATGCATCATCGTTTCTCACAGTGAGCACACAGGAGCACCCACAAGGGCGCTGTTTGCACCCCCTTCCCAGGCACACACATGCGAGACTGGCTCTGCCTCACACGCTCCACCGGAACCACCACAGTGGGGCCACGGCAGAAGCAGATATGAGACTCAGGCTGTCCTCCACTAAACTGAACTTGAGGGAAATTCTTTTGAATCTGAAACAATGCCATCTCCTCAAAAATTATTTTTTGTTTGGGAAAGTTATTTTTTCATAAAAACGTTATTTATGTTAACATGTAATGGGTTTATTATGGTCATTTTAAAATAAATTAATAAATATTCGTAAATTATAGTAAACTATCAATAGATATAAACGCACACAAAAAAAGCCCTCCAGGGGCCGGCCTGGTGGCGCAAGTAGTTAAGTGCGCGTGCTCCACTGCAGTAGCCCAGGGTTCGCCGGTTCGGATCCCGGGCGCGCACCGATGCACCACTTGTTGAGCCATGCTGTGGCGGCGTCCCATATAACGTAGAGGAAGACGGGTATGGATGTTAGCCCAGGGCCAGTCTTCCTCAGCAAAAAGAGGAGGATTGGCAGATGTTAGCTCAGGGCCGATCTTCCTCACAAAAAAAAAAAGCCCTCCAGGGTCCCCAGTAATTCCAGGGCATAAGGGGATCCTGGGACCAAATGAGGGAGAGCCACTGCTCTCCGGGATTTGTCCCCAAAGGGACTTTCAACGCCAGCCCTTTGGATGGTAGGACATGGTTTTTCTTCTTGATAAGTGGAAAGTTTCAGTCATTTCACTACTTGAGGACTTCCACACATACTCTGCTGTTTTTTAAAGTGAGCCCACTGCAGTGACACGACAGATAGCTGTCATGTTTCACACGTGAAGAGTCCACACCAAGAAATGTGGAAACAAACCCCTGGTCACCCCATGGACGGAGCGCAGGCGGCTGCAGCGCAGGAAACTGGCACCTCTGTGGCTAGAACGGGCCAGAGTGATGGCACAAGGAACGTCCAAGTCTCTGCTGTGGGGCAACCTGGTGGGAACTCTGAGGCGCCCGGCTCAGGGAGGTTTCGGAAGGGCTGTTCTGGGGGAGCGGGCAGGGAGCGCCATTGGGCAGGGTCTGGGCCTGAAGGCTCAGCCACCAGAGGGGACCGCGCCATTCTACAGGGGACTCGGTTCGGGACCCACCGCGCTCACCACCCACTTGCTGTGCGCGGCTGTAAGAACACTTAATGCCCTGGGAAATGCTGATGCTGCCACATTAGAGAAAAAGGCAGCTAAGCCACCTTATCTCTATACTTTGATCTCTTTATTTTAAAACAATGATAACAATTCTCAAAATTAAACTATAAATTGGAAATTCCCATCTGGCTTAGATGCACAAGAAGACAGAGACTTCATGGTTACCCCGGGGGCATCCCAAATTGCAGCCCCTCATGGCTCGGCTATCCTGGGGAAAGGTGGGGTTCCTGCCATCGGCTCTGAACGGCCCAAATCTGGCTTTAGAGGTGGGAGCTGTGAGTGGACACTGGGCTGGAGGGGGTGAGGAGGGTGGACAGGGCCACTTGTCCCTCTGAGGGCCTGGGCACCCAGGGAGCTGAACAGCCTGACAACACAGTATTAGGAAAGCTGATTCTCACCATCGTCTACTTCACACAACTAACGTCATGCTAAGCTCTGCATCAATGCAAAGCCAGCTGGTTTCCACAGACAGCCAGAGTGGGCGGAGCTCATGCCTCACTGCCAACACCGCATTCTTTGTCCACCAGTTACTCTAAGCACACTCTGAGCGCTTTGGACCTTAAGAGCACATGGACACACCACATAGCGTTAAAGGCCTCATCTGGCCTGCGTCCTGGGCGCTGTCCCTGGCCTGGCGGGGGTGGTGGGCGCCATCTTGGAGGGCAGGGCATAGGGCCTGGAAGGGTCTTTGTGGCGGAGGCAGCGGCCTGCTGCCACTCTAGCCTCTGACCGCCACCCACAGCTGGTCACTTCTGTGGCTGTCCCTAATGAAGGTGCCACACACACCAGTGCCTGGAGTTGAGAACAAGAGTTGAAGGCTCCACAGATGTCTGAAATGTTAGCACCTTTTCTAGCAAAATGACAGACAGCATTAAGCCACAATCCATTAGGAGTAAAGTTCTATTAGTCCATGGAGAACAGTAACAAATGCCTTTGCTGAAGACACCCGGTCCCTCTCATCACAAGACCCGCCTGCTAAGGAAACATCTCCAGAGCCTGTCACGGGCGTGCAACTGTGCCAGTGCTTCCAGCCTGGGAGCAGAGTGGAGAGCACACTCCCCCTCTGCACTGAGAACAGTGCCCCGGCCACGGCGGGCCCTCGGGGAGCAGGTCTTGCTCTGTGAGGCTGCAGGAGGCCCTTGGTGAGGGAGTGAGAGCTCACTTCTGCCAGGTCAGGGACCGAGACGCTCGACCAGTCTGCACTGCGTTCACCGCTGGAATGACAGGGCAGAAAGCACAAAGAGTTCTGACACGCACTCAGGACCCCAACTCTGCCCTCACGGCACTCCTGTGGAGCAAGCAGATGCCCCCGTGTTGTCATAATTCCCTGCTTCTGAAGAACTAAGGCAAACACAGGCCTTACCAAGAAGAAAACTTCAGCAAGGACACGCATGACAGCCTGAGGTGGCTGCTGCTCCTAGGGCTCAGTCCTCTCGGCCTTCCAGAAAGTACCAGAAGCCCAGGAGTGTGTGGGAGCAAACACGTCCTGACAAGTGCTGGGAGCCACACTGGGGATGAGAATGGATAGCCTGAGACACAGGAAGCGCTCTGTCCAGCCCTCCAGGCTAACCTCGAACAGCTTAGGAAGTGAAAAGCCATTCTTACAAAATGGAAATGTGTAGGACGAAACAATTTCTTAGGTTCTGGAGAGGAGCTGGCACAGCATGTCACCGTTACTGTCAGGTCTCCGCGTGGACAATCCTGCCCTGCCCAAGGCTACATGGACAAACACAGACGTGGTGTCCATCCTCGCAGGACCCAGCCACACCTATGGAAACAGAACCCCAGGCAGGTTCTGCCCTGTGACCTCAGAAACCCCTCTCAAAGGGGAATAAGTGTGGAGACACCCAAGCTGGAGCGTCCTTCAGTCCAGAACCCACGTGCAGCAAGTGGCGAGCCCGTCTTTTCTTCTTCCCAGGGACGCCGGCCTTCACATGAGCTCCAGGCAGGAGAGCGGCCCTGGGGGTCAGTGAGCAGCAGCTCGCGGGCACTGTGGGCTCAACCCCCTCCCTGGGCATCCTGGCACTGGGGGACGACAGCCCCAGTGAGACGGGGTTTCTGTGGTGCCTCTGGGCAGCCCGCACGTCCAGCAGTCCGCCTCAGACCTCAGTGGTGGGGCCCGGCCCCCCCGGAAGGTGGCGAATGCCCCCAAAGTCATCCTGGGGTTCCCAGCACTGGGCTGCGGCCCACAAGGATGTAACTCCTGCCTTCTTTCCCGCAGGGACATTGCGCCCCTGGTGAGGAGGTGCTGGAGCACGCAACAGGAAGGAGCCTGTGAAGAGGACAGGGTGCCTCAGGCCTGCCCGTCTTCCAGAAGGCTCCTCCATTGCACCAAGTGCTTCCTCACTGCATGACTCAGCCGGAGGCACCACCTCTTCCCTCGAGGCTGTGTCACCAAGCGCCCTCAGGCTGCGTCCTGGGGGTTTCTACCCTCTGCTCCGAGACAGGGGCAAGAGAGGGCCTGCAGGGAAACCACGCCAGGTCAGAAGTCCCCAACTGCTTCCAACAGTGAGACTGCTCTATGTTGGCAGCTGTGCAAAGACAATACACACACGCATACCGAGACAACACACACACCGAGGCACACACTTACACCCAGATGCATATTTGTGCACACACACCCTGCTCATGTGTGGCACACCAGATGCAAAACTACACATGTGCTCATGTACACACACCTTGCACATACACACACTCCCATGTATACATCCTATACATGCAAACACATATATGCTCACATGTGCACACACGCATATCCACAACTTTGCAATGCACACTTCCACATACCCATGTACGTGCACACACATACATGCACACACCACACATAGGCCCATGTGTACACACACCATGCATGTGCACACACAACCCCCCCTACACCCCAAGACACGTGCACACACCCATGCATACACCCACATACCTACATGTGTGCATATACAACCACATATGCGTGTACCAACTCTGCATACACACATGTAAACTCATGCCATGTACACACACTCAAACCCACACACACCCATGCACATACACACATCCATGCATGGGTGGACACTGTATACACACATGCAAACCCATGCACTGCACACACATGTGCACAATTAGTTCATAACCAACTCACAAAGACCCTGCACACACACACACCCCATACCTATGCATGTACACACATGCCTACACACACGTGTATACATATGCACACATGCACAACCCATGCAGTGCCCACATACATGCACGAATGCACATGTGCCTACACAGTGCACATGAGTGAATACACCCATGCACACAATCCTCTGTACACACACCCCATGTACAGATGCACACACCTACATGTGTGCACATGAGCTCATACTCCTGCACACACAACCACACAGACACACACACACAGCAGGCCTAAGATCACACTCCACAGTAGAGGGAGAGAACACACCTGGGCAGGGACCAAACCACACAACCACCACCTCTAATGTCACCTGCTGATCTCCAGCTTGAGCTTCTGTGTACACTTCTCCCACTGATGGGAACAGCTCTCCAACCCCCCACGGCAACCCATGGGGGCTGTGAGTGCTAACTGATGTCACAAACATGGTTTTTAAAATACAATAGAACCAAAGGGAGGGACCACATTGGGTGTGACCCCAGCAGTGGGGGAGGGGGATGGATGACCTGGCAGTGGGGGAGGGGGATGGAGGACTGGGTGGGGGGAGAGGGGAATGGATGACTGGGCAGTGGGGGCGGGGAGTGATGACCTGGGCAGTGGGGGAGGGGGATGGATGACCTGAGCAGTGGGGGAGGGGGATGGATGACTGGGCTGGGGGGAGGGGGATGGATCACTGGGCAGTGGGGGAGGGGATGGAGGACCTGGCAGTGGGGGAGGGGGATGGAGGACTGGGTGGGGGGGAGGGGAATGGAGGACTGGGCAGTGGGGGCGGGGGGGTGATGACTTGGGCAGTGGGGGAGGGGGATGATGACCTGGGCAGTGGAGGAGGATGGAGGACCTGGGCAGTGGGGGAGGGGGATAGATGACCAGGCAGGGGAGGCGGAATGGCCTCTGGAGCCTTTGGTAGGTTTCTCACCACAGGCTTGTGCTGTGACTGGGCTGAGAGGTCAAGGGCACTTCTTACTCTGAGCTGGCCCCCCCAATTGGTAAGCCGATGTTTAGTTTGAACACCTTTACCTTTTCCCCATATATCCATCTCAGAAAACTTCTAATGGTGTTTCCAAATTAAAGAGAAAATAGTGGTATTTCCAAATTAAAGGGAAAAAATCTGATAACTGAATCGATCAGCCAACCCTCCAGGCAGCCCTGCACGGCCTTCTCCCCCCTGCCCTCACTTTCCTCCCTCACAGCCCCTGCCTCCAGCTGGAGAATGCTCCCTGCTGCTGGGGGCCATGGTTTGAATGGGCCCACCCGGATGGCCCAGGACACTATCCGGGCAGTAAGGGACTCTCCTTAATCGCATCTGCAAAGTCCCTTCGCCACGTCATGCAGGACCTTCACAGGTCCTGGGACGAGGGCATGGACGTCTTCCTACCCCACGAACCAATCGAACCAATCGAGCTCCATGGAGATTCATGCTTGGCAGGTCTGTCCCAAACTGAGGGCAGGCTGACCTGTCTGTGCACATAGCTTGCCCCAGGCATCCTGGAGAACACGGCAGGAGACACTCCAGCCATCAACACAGAGGCGGCTCTCTGAAGTTCCTCCCACTTGGCACCACAACATCCCCTTCCCCCATCCAGGGATGGGAAAGATCCCAGACAAACAGGAGGGATTTGACCGACAGCCAGGTTACAGCTGCCTTCCCAGGGAGGCCTGCACTTCTGCCAGTTGTGCAGGGACCGCAGCCCTGGACCTCTACTAGACCATGTGGCCACGTGAGGGCTGACCTGTCTGTCCATCCTCTTGACGTGCCTGGGTGTGGACCAGCAGGTTTCTCTGCTGCCCGGTGTCAGTGGTGGGCTTGTCCCTTGCCCACCTGGCTCCTGTGGCTTGGCCAGGTCCTGCCTGCATCTTCTGTGTCCTGATCTGGGTGACCTTCAGGGCTGCAGCGTCTGGGAGAAACTCAAGAGGCAGATGCCAGTTCAGGGCACACATGTCCACAGGGTCATGCCCTTGGCCCTTGGTGGCCCCCAAGCCTCCTCCCTCCTCACCAGCTCAGCAAAGCCCCAAGAGAGATAGCCTTGAGCCTTTCAAACAGGGAGGGACGTTCAGGATATCTGGTCTACCATACTCAGCAAGGGAAGTCTGACAAATTCCTAAGGATGTCTACAGATTTCACAAGTATCTTGAAGCACATTTCATGGCACACTTTACTGTACATTTAAACAGCATCAGAGCCCTGAGGGAGACGTGCTCAGTCACCACCCAGGATGGGAACTGCTGAGGGCCATCCCTCCTGGTCCTGCGCTGCTGAGTCACATGTTCAAGGGTGTCCAAAACCTTGGCCAGGCAACAACCAGGGGCCCCGAAGGCCCAGTGGGGCCCACAGTCCCTGCTTCTCTGGCCCCTGAAACTGGCGCCATTGGTCTGGGCGCTGACCCTGAGCTGAGTCCAGCCATCTCAGCCAGAGCCTGGACCCTGAGGTCAGAGGGCCACAGGCCCATGGCCCATGAGCCGCAGGAAGTCCCACAGCCAGTGGATGTGGGGGCCCCTCCAGTCATCACACATTCGACCACTGAAATGAAGGTGGCACAGGAATCGAGGGGTTATCTTCTCAGAGTGTCAAAGACCATGTGGTTCGCGAGCACGCTCTAGGTGTAGAACTCTCCTTCTGACACAGGACGTGAAGTGTTTACCGCCAGGCCCGACACAGAACAAGTGGGCAACACGCCGGTGCAGGTGTATCCTCAGGGGCTCGACATGACCTCCGGCTACTTTAGAAAGCCCCCCAACACGTGCCCAAGGTCCATTTTCCACCCCTGAGGTAAGAATCGCTACTTGGGATCTGGAAACAGAGGAGAGGGGTGGGGGGAGTCCTGTGACTCCCTGCCCCGGACACCCGGCCCTTCCTGGGCCACTTTTTGTTAATGGTTTCTCTTTACTCCATGCCCCTCTCAGACCCTGGCATGTGTCCGGGCCACATCCCCTGGGCTGGTCAGAGGAAACGAGTGTTATCACTGCAGATTTCAAGATTCAAGATTGGTAAACGTCCCTGGGAAAGACAAAAACAGACAGAACCAAAAGCCCATCCCCAAGACACTACCCTGTGGTAGGTTCCGATATTCCCAGAAAGATCCAGAACATATAGCTGCCTCTGTGGGCCCCTAGTATGCTAATCTGAGAGGGCCATACTTTGATATTGGAAAAAATATCTTTTTTTCAACAAGGAAGTAAGACTTATTGCTCTCAGCTTGTTGCCTTCTGGCCGGAAAGGGCATGTGCAGGCGTGGTTTGCACCGGCGCACACGGACGCCTGAGAGGACAACGTTACCTGCTCGTCCAACAGGTGGGTGTTCCTTACCTGGGAGGGAACGAGATGTCCAGTTCATACAGTCTGTCCTTAAAAACAGACAGCTCTTTGTCAAATTCTAAGAGCTAAAGAAAACAAACAGAAAAAAATAAGTCACTTTGGTTTACTTATCAGGGGCATCGAGAAGTCCCTGGGGGTGTGGTGGTCTGTCTGCAGCTGGGACCCTTGCAATTTCTGGGAAACATCCATGGCTCAAGCATTCATCTGCTCTGCACATCGCATGGTGCATGCGCAGGCCACCCTACTGAAAGGTGCCCTGTTGTGTCCCCAGAGATCTGTGAGCGCCCAGCAGGCCTTTCTGCCTGTGAAGCTGTGCTCCGCCTCCAGCTCCTCTGCAGCAGGCACTGGAACCTGCACTCCTGTTGCCGACTAGCCAGCAGGGCCGCCTCACCCTGCTGAAACCACGCAGTGCAGTGGACACAGCAGGGCTGGCGTCGCCTCGGCAGTGCCTCACACTAAGGCAGTGTCCAGCAGAGGGGACACAGCTCCCGTCTTGCCCAAACGAAGGCAGAGAGTAAGCAACGTTGACCTCGCATAAGAAGATAACAAATGGCCTGAGTGTGCACACAGCTGAGACTCCAGCAGCAAGCCTGGCCGTGAGCGCTGGTTTCTACACGCAGAGGAGACAGAATGACCTGGCCCCGCAGAACTCTTTATAGATAAACCCCACAGGGCGCTGTGCCTGCAGAAGGCAAGGGACACCACCGGCAGCATCTCTGACCACCCTAGGCTGTGTTGAGCCGTCACCATGCACACCCTCGGGACATGTTCATTAATCATGTCCCCTCTCAGCTGTGTGGGAGCCCCCCTCAAAGCCACACCACGTCCTCTCTCCTCCCTGCCACCTCATCCATCACTCCTGAAGCGTGCAGTCAGCAGCGTCGTGTACCAGTAATTACCCCTGTGCCAGGCTGCTACCTGAGCCACCGGCACACGGCCCTCCCCTGAGCCCTGCCCGTACCAGGCAGCATCCAGCAGGCCACTCTCCTCAGGGCGGGCCAGAGGAAAACAGCTGAGCTCTCCACCAGAAGGAGATGTCTGTGGCCTTCACGGTTTGAGAGGGGTAAACCAATGCTCCTTTTGCACAAATGGGACCATTTCAGACACAGCTGCCTAATTTCAATCTCACACATTCCTGCAGAATCCTGGACACTCAGAGGAGGAGTCACAAAGAGCCTCAGACCCTGTCTGGCAAGCTCAGAACCAGGCTTGGGGCCGGGACCCCCGAGTGCCACCCAAGCCCACAGCTGCTGGTGAGAAATGCTGGGGCAAAGCTCACCCCGCTCAGCACTGCCCCTGACACCTGCAGGGCTGGGGAACCTGGAGTGGGGAACCCGGGGGTGCAGCGCCAGGAGGGGGGCGTAGGATGGAGAGGGGCAGCGTGGGGGGGGGCAGAGCAGCTTGGCTTTCATGGCACCAAACGGCCTGACTGCTTCCACATCAAGGGAAACTCTAGCTCCACTTCCAGGGAGGACTCCAGGCCAAACAGCTTCTGGAAAGTTCTGGTGTCATCTCCTCAGTGGGGCTGGGACGGAGAGGAAGTCTCCAGGGAAGGAGAGGCACCTTCAAGGGTGAAGCGTCACGTGGCGTCTGGACCAATCCTGCACCCACATGGCAGTGTGTATTTGTGCTTACACGTGTGTGTTTACACATATGCATGTACTTGTAGACACACTCACATTCACGTGCACACACAAACACGGGCCTATAAGCGAGTATCTTATCTAGGTCATTCTGAAGCCTGAGTTCTTGGCCTAACCTGCTCAGAGGCGGAACAACAGGCCCCGATGGCAGTGCGGGGCCCGCTGCCGATGGGGCTGGGGAGGCTGCTGGCTCCAGGCAGGTGCTGATATGGTTTTGACCATCACAGTCGATAAGAAGAGGAGGTGGCCTGTCCGAGGTGAGAAGCTGGGCTTTTCTGGAAAGGACCAGTGCGAAGCATCTAGAGGACAACTGTGGAGAGTTCTGGGGGCCGCGGCTAATCGGCCATTTAACCAAAACACCGCCAGCAGCTTCCTTCCATTGCGATGACAGTTTCAAGCATTTGGGAAAGCACAGACGGTGAGAGTGCCCGTGGTTCACCCCTCTAGAGTTGCCAAATCTAATTTCTCCCACCCGTAACTCAGACTCTTACAGGAGAGATGAAACGTCCCAGGGACAGTGCGTCCTGTGCAGACCCCTGCCTGACCCCATTCATCTGCCTCCTCCTCCAGCGGTGACCGAGCTGGCACGGACGTTCCATGTGGTCACTGCACATGCGTGTGTCCACCACACCTTGCAGTGCTTTCCATGTCCTAAGACTTTACACCGATGTTGTCCTTCCTTCTTTATCTGGCCCCCGCTCCTGAGCACAGCCGCTCCTGGTTCAGAGCGTCTGCTGCTGGGGCCAGCTGTCTCCATCCGGGTGTGAATGTTATTTGTGTTAGTCTGGCCAGCATACCTGAAGCTCCGGTTGGCAGCGTGTGCTCTTAGCTTCTCCACCAAATTACTCCACTATCATCTGGCTTATGTCACCGCTGGGGAAGCTGGCTGCCACTGTCACTCTTGTAGGGTGATCTGACACTTTCCTCAGGTTGCTTTTAAGTCTCCTTTTTATGTGTGGTGTTCGCTGTTTCACTCGGACGTGTCCCGCTCAGGATCCACTGTGCTCCTGATGATTATCTTCCATCACTCTGTCATCAGCTCTCCAAACGTCCCCCAATCACGACCTCCTGCTAGAGTCTGCCCTCCCGCCTCCACCTCACCTGGTCACATCCGCCGCACCTTCACACGTCGGACTGCACTGGGCCACTCCTCAGCTCTCTGTCCACCTCATAAATCCCTCTCCAGCTGGGTCTGCTCTACCACTTAATTCATCCATGGAGATTTCCACTTCAGCGACTATACTTCTAGAAGTTCTGTGTATTTGTTTAATCTGCTTGCTTTTTTCAGGGTATGGTATTTATTTGTGTTTCTGATTCTTTCATGTTTTTAATATTTCAAAATATTATTTTATAATTTCTATCAATTATTCAATTATTTGGTGTTCTCGAGGGTCCATCCCACCTACGTTGTATCTCTGGGCTCTTGCTATTGTGAAACGCTTCCCTCCCCATTCTGCATTTGGGACCATAAGCTTGTCTTTAGTGGACCTTCATTTGCAGAAGCCTTTACAGGTGTGGCAGTGAATGTGGGGCCTGCCTTCCAGGAGATTGCCATCCAGAGATAGGAAATAGCAGACAAGGAGCCAGGCTCTTAAAAAACAAATACTCAGAATTGTCACCTCAAGTTACAAAGTGTTGAGACAGATACTTAACTCTTTTCCTTACACTTTGAAGGAACTCCCAGAACAACCTTGGACATCTCCAAGGCCCCAATCTCCAGAGAAGGATGCAGATAGCAGACTCGGCCTCAGCAACTGGCTCTGGCCAGCCCGGGCCACAGCCAGCCACCAGCCCTGACTTGCCCAGCTCCAGCCTCTCACACACAACAGCCAGAGAGAAACTTCTGGAGCCTCAGATCTGTCGGTCCCCGCTCCACCCTCAACAGCTCCCGCTCACTCAGACTAGCCCCCAGAATGGCCCTGGCCACAGCAGGCAGCGAGGGTTGTGGGGCCTGCCTGCCCCTCCCCCCAGTGCCTCCCACCCCCTGGTGGACACCCCCAGCCGGTCTCTCCTGCTCCCTGCATGGTGCTGCTCACGGCGCCCACTCGTGCCTGAGCTGAGGGTGCTGACTGCCTGCCTCTCCTGTCCCTGCCAGCCCATGAGCCCCATGGGGTCTGTGTCCATTCTGTTGCCCCAGAACAAGGCCTGGCTCCGAGCAGCACCCAGTGAGAAGTCCTGGTACTTTATTTTACACAAATGCAAAAACTACTAAAATTCTCTCAGGAAATGTGAAACTACACCTAGACACCCTGATTCTTTCTCTGAAAGTGGGTTCTTCTTCTACATTTACAATGAAGATGCAAAAGTCTCCTCTTTAAAGGAAAGATCGCCGGCTCCAGCCATGGACCTGACCCTGGGCTCCTTCTCCAACTCTCTGCGAAAGGACCCTGGACGAAGGACTCCATTTCCACTCTTTGGCAGGGGTTTCGTGCATACATGTGTGCGAACACATGTGTACATGTACATGCACACGTTTTGTTTTGTTCCAAATACGCTTTGTTTTGTTCCTAAATTTCTGAATGAGCTGAGAGACTATAAACCAGAGTCACTGCTGGTCACCTTCACGTCTGTGCTGTGTGTCTCACCGGCACATGGCTCTCAGGCCCATGACCAGCTCTGAGGACACTCTCGAGGGGACTGGAGGGCAAGGCGGCTTCCACAAGCTGTGTGTGTGCACCTGGACATGTGTGCGCACCTGCACAGGGGTGCCCAAGTGTGCACGTGAGCACACGTGTGTGTGAGCACGTGTGGGCGTGGCTATTGTCACTTACTGAACACTGCCCTGTTTTAATTCAGCCTCAAAAAGAGACCTACAAAGCCTTGCTGGGCTCCCGGGGGCCTCCGCAGTGGTCAGAACCTGCCCAGAGGGCGTCCACCTGGGCATCGTCCACAACTGCTGCTGCGAGGGTTTGCGGGAACTTCCTAACTAAAGAGCAAACCACGAACACACACATATACACGCTCCAGTATGCACAGCCTCACAGCAGGTCATGAGAGAAGCTGAAACCTCCAGGAAGAGAGCTGGTGAGGCTCTGGCCAAGGGGCGGACTTAACTCTTCCCAGCAGGACTGCCAGCCTCACTGTCCGGTCCTGTCGGGCGGCAGCATTTAGGGATGGAGCCACTGCCTCTCGCCACTTCTCCACTTGTTAGGGTGTGAAGTAAAAAGAAAGCAAATGAGCATCTGGTTTGGAATGAGCGTGAATCTGCCAGCTGCTAGAACAGCAACAGAGCCACTCAGGGGAGGACCCAGACCTCCAGGGTCTCGGTCAGCAACCCGTCTCCACCTGTCCTCTGTCTCTGTTGCACGCCCATGCACCACCCCCACGCACAGGGTCCCGAGCCCCTGTGCTGAAACAGACTTCTCTGGTGGCCCTGCCCTTAAAGCACCCACTGGTGTGCTAACGTGCCCGTCTGTTAAGATGGAGATGTTCTCAAACACGAAGACTTATTCCTTCTGATTCAAAACAGACTTACTAAGCATCCGCTGTGTGTCAGGCACTGAGCTAGACACTCTGGCAAAGGCCATGGACATCTTCACCTTCCTGGGGGACATCTTCACCCTCCTGGACCTTCCGGCGGGGCGAAGGCAGAGGTTAGTCCCACAGCCCCACAAACAGAAGAAACCTGCGCGGTGATAGCTGCGGCCTGCGCGCTGCAGCATTTATTTCTAAACCCCAGTCTGGCCCATCAGATCCCAAGGTGGGCTGCCCGCGGGAGGGTGGGCGCGGGGGGTCGACTTGTCCCTGCTGTCTGGCTGCTCTGACAGGTTGGCGGGACCCTCCCACTGAGGGACCAGCAAGGAGACAGCGCCCGAGGCTCCACGGCCTGGGCAGTCGGCTCACGCCCCGTGTCCACACGAAATGATGGGAGTGGAAGCACCGCTACAGGCTCGAAACACCAGACGGGCGATGTTTCTGAGGAGAAATTGTGTTGCATTTCTGTTGAAATGATAATTTGTATCTCTTTGAGATTTTTCACAAACATGATAACCAATTTCACATGTATCTTAAACATTCTTCTTGATTACAAAGTGAAAAACAGTGCGGGGTGTGTGTGGACAATGATAAAGCAGCCGGCTGATCATATGTATCTGTCAAGAGCTTTCCCAGCTGCACAAATTCCACCGTTGCTGCAGAGACACTCGCTGATAAAGAAAAAAGAGCCTGGAAAATCAATGCACCTTGAGCAACAGCAGTTGCTAAACACACAGAAAACATCTCTATCCAACAGGCCCAACACTGCGAAAATTCCCAGGCCCTGCCCTGGGACAGGCAAGGAAAATTTAATCTCTCCAAATCCTCACCAGGGCACTCCATCCTGCAGCCCTGACAGCCACACTTATAATTAATTATACAATTTCGATGGGAATATCGACTAAACAAAGCTATAAATCATAGAAAAAGTCAATAGGCATGGACACATTCAATCATGTCCCGGCCAATGATTACTACTCTTAAAATACAATAATTATTTTCAGGAGCCAGCTTGAATTAAATTTCTGTCAGACGAGTACAAGACCGGTGGTTGATGAAGGGTGCGATGGGTTTTAGGGCTGCGTTGGGCGCAGGCACATCCATCGTGCGGATGGGGCGTGTGTTTCAGCGCTCGTGGTGCTTGTGTCTGCCCAGGAAGGGCAGACCACCTCCGACGGCTCCTCAGGCCATTGATGGTGCCCCCAGGGTTGCCTGGATGACCCCATTTCCTGTGTGAGGCTGATGCGGAAGCTGACTTCTGCAGGTGCTGGGCAGTCCAGCAGGGGCACGAGACAGGCACATCAACGTGAGCCTATGAGCCGTTTTTGAAGGCACCAGTACCGCAAGGTGCTGAACACCCGGGATCGGTGCCAGTGGGTGGGTGCCGCTGCCGCGGCCGCCCTCCAGTGTGGCTCCCTGGAGAAACCACAGGAAGAGCGTGCAAAGGCCGGGCGCCCCGCAGACCATCTTCTCTCCACACCAGATTCCTGACGTGACACGACCACACATACGTGAGGCTTTCCAAAACAACCACGTGGAAATGTACACTCTGATTCAACTCTGCTGTATTTTTTCATCTCAGAATCAAATTCGAAAATTCTCCTGAATATTCAAACTAACGTTCCTCCATCTTAAGAAAACCCACCAATTTCATATGCTGAAAAAATACAGAAATAAAGATGACTTCCAATAGTAGCAGCATTTGTTATTTCCAGTGGTGATCATATACTCTGTCTAAACGCTAAGAGAGGACACAGGGACTTTGGATACACACGTGACATTCACTCTCCATGTTTCTAGAACGTGCACCTCCTCTCCATCTCCACTGCCCGCCCTGGCACAGACCCGTGTTTATCCCGCAAGCCTCCTTCCTGCCAGTCTCCTCCTTCCTCCTTCTGGAATGTTCTGGCTCCTTGGCTGGCCCAGTACCATGCCCCCTGTGTCCACTGTTCTCCTCCCAGGCAGCCTCTGCCTTCTTCTCTCCCTGGTGGCCTCACTGCCCCTGCTTCAAGGGGCCATCTCTGTCAGGGGCCCTCAGAACCCACCACTGCCTGCCTTCTCCAAACTCAGACGGTCTTGCAGCTGCCCAGGGAGAGGATGGCACCTCGAGTCTCCTGGGGCTTCACCTCCAAATGGGCACACTCAGGGCCCCCCAAACTTGCCCCAGGGCCTCTCCTTTGCCCCAAGTGCTCCAGGCCCCACTGAAGCCACCAGGACACCACCCTCTTCAGCAGACAGCATGCAGGACACGGCCCCTGCCCTGTGGAGCCTCCTGTCTGAGAACCTGTAAATGCGCACGCACAGGGCGTGGGCCCCGCGGGGGACGCACGGGACAGTCAACCTCACCGGGGCCTGGGATCCCTCAGGAGGGGAGGCATGAGCTGCCAGGCCGCAGGGAAGAGTGTCCACAGGGGACGCACAGTGGAAGAACAGGAAAGGGCGCTCAGAGTGCTGCCGGGGCTCGGGTGACGCAGGGCGCCTGCGTGCGGGGCGAGGAGGGAGAGACGCACCAAGACGGAGCAGTGAGCCAGGCCTCGCAGAGGAGACCAGGGCTCCAGGCCTCAACTGAGGCTGGCGAGAAGTCGCCAAGGGGCTATAACAAGCCCTGGCTGGGCTCTAGGCTGGGGGTGGACTGAGGGCAGGGGTGGCAGGAAGGCGGCAGTGAGGGGGCTCCTGCAGCGGGGAGGGGCGGCCCGCCGGCGGAGGGAGGGACAGACTCTGCGTGGAGGAGGCTACGCCCAGAAGTGGACTGACTGAGAGGGGAGAGGAGGCCCGGAGGCTGAACAAGTGGCAGAACGCTGACGTGACCTCCAGGAGGAGATGCGGGAACACAGGGGGAGGAGCTGATGTGGGGGCTGTGGGGACGGGGCAGCACATGTGGTTTTGAAGGAGGGACAGGGGACTACAGAGTCCCTGGAGTGTCGTCAGCCCCATCACCCAGCTCTCAGATGTGCCCGGCCCTCTTCTAAGCACTTAGCACGCACAGAGCTGAGGAAGCCTCTCACACCCGGAGGAGAAACCGAGGCACAGATGTGGAGCCAAAGCACCCAGCATGGTCCGGTGTGAGTGCACGGAGGGGGCCTGAGGCAGACACGAGATAGAAGCATTGTCTAGAGCTGGAAACGCAAGGCCCAGGGGGTGACGAGGCCACCCAGGGGCACCCAGAGTGCAAAGAGCTGAGCCTGGGGACGGAGGGGGACCAGGGAGCTGACCCACGGGACACGTGGTCCATGTGGGGACGCTGCGGGAGGCAGGGTCTGAAGGCCAAGCACCGTCCCTGGACTTTGGAATACAGACGTTCTCGAGAGGGTAACAATGCTCTTAGTGGCACGGAGGCCAGACTGCAGGGGTGGGATGAGTGGGAGCTGAAAACGGGGACAGCAGTACAGACAGCCTCCGACCAGGGCAGGAAGTGCAAAGAGGGTGAGGCAGGTTCCTTGAGACGGGAAAGAGGGCAAAGCCTGGAAGGGCACAGTGCTCCCTGGAGCAGGAGGGAGGAAGCACTGCACACACAGGAGCAGCTGTGGGGTGAGGCAGCCCCGACCTGCCCTCGGGGCAGCCCTCCCACTTCTAAATGTGCACCCCCTGGGCAGCTTCCCAGGGCAGGGGCTGCCTCTGCACCCGAAGCCCCCGGGGGGTCAAGAGGGACCAGAGCTGACTCTGACCAGCTCGAGAGCCAGTTCTTAAATTTTCAGAAATTTGGGAGCTGGTTGTTCAGCTTGGAACTGGCCACAGCGGGGGCATTTATTTATACCTCAGAGACTGGCAATGTCACACGCCCACCGTTCACCTGCCAGTCACTGTGACTGCACCAAGTGTGTATCCAACAAACACCTTAAAAATAGGCCCAAATCATGTCACAACAACAAGTAACCAGTCCAGCGAGTCTGGCCACCTCTCCCTGCTTCTCTGCACACAGCCCTGCCGGAGGACTAGGGGCTCAGAGCAGGGGGCAGTTCCCGCAGCCAGACTGCCTCTGGCAGGGACCAGGTCGACTGAGGTTTCAGCTCTCACTTCCAGTCACATGTGCTTCAGTCTGCACACGCGCACAGACACACACGTGCATACACCCAGTAACAGGGACGCCTCGTCAAATGCACACTTTACTTTCTCCCCATTCCAAACGAAGCCCCGGCCTCTGTCGACTGGCCCTGAGCCGGGGACCCAGCACTCAACCTCTCACACAGAAGGGTCTCGAATGCTGACGGCCGAATGAGACGCAGGCCACCCGTTAACAAGACAGTGAGGCAGGTGGCTGCAGCCCAGGAACTGTCACCACAGAGAAGTGATGGGAGGGCGAGGGTTCCAACACCGAGCCCTGAGCTGTGACAGCATCCAGGAAACATGCCCAGGGAAGTAGAGGCCATGGAGGGGCCCAGGGTCATGTTACCCCAGAGCGGCCCCAAGGGTGTCGGTCACACGTCTGAGAGTAAAACTCACCGCAATGCCATTGTTGTCTCGGAAGACTTCCTGGTTGGAGCAGTCAAAGAGCTTCTTTTCCAGCTGGAGCATAACCTGCGTGCCAAACAAAGGGCCATCAGCACAGGTGGGAGCAGAGACCAGAGGCCTGGAGCAGAGCTCCCATTCCCCCAGCTCTGGGACAGCCACGGGCAGCCTGCAGCACATCAGAGACCCACAGTTACAGGCGAGCTTACCTTCCGGTCGTTGTCTGATTCTCGGAATATCAGCTTCACGACTTCATTGGTGTCGGCGGCCCGGACTGTCTGCATCGTGGCCTTTGTGCAGAGAGTCTGGGAAAGACACGGAAGGAACTCAGTCCCAGCAGAGGGTGCTCTGCCTGGCTGCCGCTGGGCTATCCGCACATGGCCTGACCTCGCTCTTTCCAGGCAGCTCCCTCATTGCTTCAACCCAATTTCACACCTCCATGTCAAGGGACCCCAGAGTAGCTCCCCAGGGGAAGGACACAGGAAACACAGCTCCAAACGCTGTGGGACCACCAATCCTCTGGAGCAGAAGCAGGAGCTGACCAGCAGCGCCCAAAGGCAGACGTGTCCTGCACACCTGCAACAGGGCCCCTCCCTCCCTGCTGCACCTCTGCCTCCCTGAGCTTCTCCCCTGAGCTGCTGCAGCTCCAACCCAACCCTGGCAGGGAAGGTCTGCAGGAGGCTTTACTGAGAATAGCCTGAGCAGGTGCATTTCTACAGCAGAGGACGGAGGGACGGCTGGGGGGCTCATGACAGTGAGACCAGCCCCAGCGTGTGCCAGGGGGCAGTGGGACAGGACCCAGACAGGACCTCCGAGGGCCACACAAGGGGTCATGAAGAGAAGAGGCCACCCTGGGGGCCTGGGGCAGGGATGCAGGCCAAGTGAGGGAGGGGGTGACATCTGGGCAGCATCCGGTGGAGGGAGTGCTGTTGCTCTCCACAGGGACAGGCTGCACAACTGCCACGCTCCACGCAGCATGCCTGGGTCACAGAGAGCAGGCTACCATTTGATTGGCTAAAAAGTAAACCAGGGTTGTTCAGAAAATTCTTCTCATCTTAACCTGAGTGTGAGGCAGGGAAAGGCATCACGAGGTGGTGGGGGGACGTAAACGGGGTCACTCCCCACAGGAGGACACAGCTGCAGACCCCAGCCTTCCAGACAGGCTCCGCCACGCTGAGCACGCCCACAGGCAGCGTGGAGTGAAGCCTGCTCTCTAGGCTCCGAGAGGGATGAAGGCACAGGACAGTGCGGGCACTCAGGAATACATTTAACAAAGGACGTGCCAGATGGGCACTGAAACCGACGAATCATCACAGAGAGAAACGAAAGCCTTGAAGGGATGGTGAGACGCCGGGGTCCACAGTGTCGTGAGGCGGGGCCGCCTCACAGTGTCGCCCGGGTCCACAGTGTCGTGAGGCGGGGCAGTGGCCCCAGCCTGCTGGTCACACACTGCAGGAGTCCATTTACACACAGGTTGCCTCAGGCTGGGGTGGGCGTGGCGAGGAGTCTACCACTGCACTGTAGCTTGTATGTAAATAATACCTCAATGATACCTTTTTATTAAAAAAAAAGACCACCGCAACAAAACAACTGATTTTGCCTTTGTAGAAACACTCTCCTTTGCATGGGCCCTGGTGAAGTCCTGCTGCTGAGAACTGCTGCGCCCAGGAGAGCGGCTGCATGCAGGCTGGGAGCCCAGGCCTGTAGAGCAGTGCCGGCTTCGGAGGAGACCCCTCCTGCAGCAGGCCCTGGGCAGGGACCCGCTGGCATGACCCCCGAAAGCCCCTTGGCAGCCTGAGACGCAGACCCCCTCCAGGGTTGCTTGGGACCAGGGACAGGCACTGCCCATCGTGGGCAGGGGAGGCGGCCGCTGCTGTCCCCAAAGTGCACCCCAGGACAGGCCATTGACATTCAGAGCACAGAGCAGCCAAGCGGGTCAAGACCCCAAAGTGGCTTTTGGACTCATGTGTCACAAATCAGTCTGGCTGCTTTCAAACGCACGGATTAGAACAAGCGCGGAACAATCCAGAACAGAGCTTGGCCACCCTGCCCATCCTGCCTCCCGAGGAGGTCTGGCTCCATCCAGATGCTAATGCGCTTAAGTGGCTTAAGCGCTTCCCTGAATGGGAGAGGCCTCTGGCAGGCAGACGGCCATTGTAGCCACCCTAGGACGAGATTCAGGATATTCATGGTTCTTCTCCCAAAGGCATCTGCTGGAAACTTTTTTAAAAAATTGCTTTATCTCACCACTTCAGGCGGGCTCCCAAAGGCTAAACATCTGATCAGCACCGGGTGCACAGAGGGCCGCCTACCCGCGTGCCTCCAGTTCTTCGGGCCCTTTCTCTCACACTCCTCTCACGGAGCCACCCATTCACCAGGTTTTAAAGAAGTGATCGGGCAGGCCTTTCAATCAGCAGTCATGACCACTCATGCAGAAACTCGCAGGGCTGGGGCCTTTCCAGCTCGCCTACTTATGGAAGGGATTTTTCTCTTTTGAAAGGAGAAAAAAATACTCAAAATGCTACTTTTAAAGAGCCAGCTAGGATTTATTTCATTATTAGCATCCACACGAAGGGGCACCTGAAAGGGTGGCCAGCACTTTGACTCATTGGCACTACGAGCGCTTGGTTTTTCTTTTGGAATTTAATGGACCGCTGTCGCCAAGGTTATCCTCATTGTGTGGAGAACGAAATTACCGCATTTCTTCTCAGTCTAGACAACTAGAGAAGCATGCTCCTGGGACGGGGCACCTACAGGACCCAGGGCTCCGGTGCCAACCCACAAGGCTGTTTTCAGCGAAGCGCAAAGTTTTACAGCCCCTCTGATTCGCACAAAGCTACCGTGCTCAGAGGTGCCCACATGCAGCTGGCCCCACGCATCCCAGAGCTAAGTCTGCCCATCGCCCCCCACTCACCTGTCACAAACACTCCCCCCACAAAGTCTGAAACTCTATTAGAGGCAGAGCCTCTGGGTCCCTACCAGCCCCTACCAGCCGGAGCCTTTAAATGCAGCCTTACAGGTCACTCTGAGCCCTCTGCCATGGAGGAAGACTCCCGTGCTCCATGGGCTGGAGGCCAGCCCCACATCAGAGCAGGTGCCCACCACACACCTCAACAACTGCAGGACAGAGCCCCAGGGGACTGGGCATGCGTGGCTCTTAGAAAGACGTTCACAAGTTCCATGCAAGAAAAGTTTTGGTCTGTGTTGGTAAGAGGTACATGAAACAAAAACTTATAAATATAGATTTAAAAATTTCTATCAGGAACAGGAACTGGGTAAGGCAGATTTAAAGACACAGGACTTTGCAAAGGTTTCTCATTTTAATTGCTAAGTTTCTAAATGATAAATAAAAGTTATAATGCTATCTCCCGTGTATCCACTTCAAGAGGTTAGACGGTATTAAAAAAAAGTATCTCAATTTGCATTTACCAACAGCCTTAAAGCTTCAGATCCATTTACAATTCTGATTTTACAGAGCAGGTTTCCGCCTATGCAGCCTGGCTTAGCCACAGAGGCCTAGGGCAGCAGCTGACTGCAAAATGAGCCCACCTGACACTCATGGAAGTTTCCAAAGGACCTAGCACAGCCCCGGCCAGGTGGGCAGCACTCTTGAGTGTCCACACACACCAGGGCCACACACCTGCGGGCGCTGTGCACGCAGCCTCATGCTGAGCTAGGAGCAAATCAGTGGAGGGCTGGGTGGGCATGGTCCCTGCTGCCTGGAGGTGAAGGGGGGGGTGGGGGGCAACTAGTGAGATGATGGCAAAGTGAACAGAACAGGTGAAACCAGGGCAGGCGTGTGTGGGAGGCTCCAGGTGGAGGTCCAGCCTGCGCAAAGGCCAGGGACCGGCAGTCTGAGAGCCAGGGGCAGGTGTCTTCAGTCCAGGGGCTGTGGTGGGGAGGAGACGGGGAGGGGAGGGGAGAAGGCAAGTGGTCAGTGGGAGGTGAGCTGGGTCACAGCCATGTTTCAGAGGCAGAGTCTCTGGAGCTGGGGGCGGGCCATAGGGTGTGGAGAAGAGCTGAGGGGACGTGGTCCCCCTCGCGGAGCTCCGGGGCACCGCAGCGCAGCCATGGGCCCCATTGGCTTAGACCCCCACCCAGGGGCCCAGTGAGTTTCTTCTCTCCTCAGCTGCAGAAAGAGAATGAGAATACATTTCCATTTTACTTTTCCTCCACTGGAGAAAACATAGGAAGTGATGTATGTATTGGAAGTATATTTTGAATTTAAAAATATTGTCTGGTTGAACATGAAAAGCTAGCCTTGCCTCTGTCTGCAAGGCCCTGTGTGGACTGGAAACACCCGTTTGGGTTTCCCTCTCCACCCGGAGGCAGAAGTCCTGACGAGCGAGAGTGCAGGGTCTCCAGGCTCCTGCAGGGCTCAGAAGCTGCCCACTTGGTCCACGGCCTGAGAGTGGGCACTGCTGTGGCAGGTTCTAGATGCCACTGAGGGTCACAGGGCAGGGAGGAACAACTCTGGGACTCGGGAGTGGGGGAAATGCATCCCATAGGGGCAGGTTAGGGGTGAGCCTTTGGTCAGCATGTGCTCGAGCTCTTGCACCCTGCCCTCCAGCATGCTCCTGGTCCCCGGAGCCTGGCCTTCTGCTGTGGGAGGATTACTGAGGCTGGCACGAGGCCAAGGCCAGCCGGACTGCAGAGGCGGGAAGCTGGGCTCCGGGTGCCGCAGAGTCACCGGAAGCAGTTCAGAAACAACCTGCTTGGAGAGTGCCCTTTCTGCTGCAGTGATCTTCTCTAATTCCCTAACTGTCCTGGCAGCTGATAATGCTGTTTCTGTTTGTTTTTGACACAAACAAGGCAATCTGTTAGTTGGTAAAGCCATGAACTCTCTTCCTGTAAGGAGAGCCCATCTATGGGTGACAGCCTGGGTCCCCACCAAGAGCCACAGTTCCTCGGAACATTCTTGGCAGACAGTCCACACGTCTTGACCTTCCGGAAGCATTCTGAGGAGGGTGCCTGCTAGGGGACAGAGGCCCCCTGGTTCACTGTGACGGGTGGGCAAAGCTACCTGACCGGGTCCCAAGGATGCTGCTTTCCCTGCCGAGCCGCCCAGGGCGCCAGGGGAGCAGCAGGATGCACACACAGATGCATCACTGGGGCCTCCCAGGCCTGACACAGCCACTGGCTCTGCACACCCCGTCCCAAATCTGCACCGGGGCGGGGGGGGGGGTGGGGACGGGGGCGCAGGATCCTTGACACACCGCCTGGACCTCGTGGGCGGGCGCTAGATGCTGCCTGGTCTGGCCAGAGCAGTGCTTTTGGAGGGCTGAGCAGGGCATTGTCTCGGGGCCGCCCATCACTCATCGAAGGCTGCACAAAGCAGTGGGGGCAAGGTTTAATCCTGACTTTAGTCAGCAGATGAAAACCAGCCGGGCCAGATGTCTGCAGACTGTTTAAGGCACAGGGAGGGTCGGATGGCGCCCATGCTGGGGGCCCAGAACTGCCGTGTCTGCTCAGAGCCATCTCTGCTCCCTTTCCCTCCACCTGGGGAGCAAGAATGCTGACAGTTAAACAAAACCAAAATGAACCACAAAGGCAGTGTGGCCCCAAATTTAGATGGAGCGGGCAGTTATTGTGAGAAATCTTCTAGCCCATTTGCCAAGGGAGTTAGATCTCTCTTTTTCTTCAAGTTGAGCCCTCCTGAAGGAAATAACACTGTGACTCCCATTCCTGCTTGTACACCCCCAGGAGAACCTCACATCTTAATGGCCCATAAAATACAGAACAAGCCAGGACCAAGGGTGTCCAGTCCCACCTGGGGGTCCTGGCATCTACTTGAGGTCCCCCTGACAGTGACAAGGGCCACTCTGTCGAGCACGGGGCACTTCCCATGAAGGGCCGGGGGTGGCAAGGCGGAGTTCCCACACCCAGCCGGGACCATTCAGCAGTAAATAGGGATCCTTCATCTACTGCTCAGCTTCTGGGTAAGACCTCAGGGGCCTGATTAACGTTTTTTCATTAAATTGAAAGTAAAATAGTCTTAAAATGACAAACAACAAAAGATAGCCAGGTTCCTGAGGCCGTGAAGCCCCCAGGCCCCCGATGGCATGCACAGAACCCCGAGGGGTATGCCTCATCCCCAGTGGTGGCATCTCCCAGCCTGGGCCTGGCCTCAGCTGGCTCTGATTTGACATGCATGGCCAGAGCGGGAAGGAAACCTGAGTGTGGACAGTGGCCCAGCCCCGGAGGGAGAAGCCATGGACACAACTTCTCCCTGCTGGAGTTCTTCCTCATGACTGAGAACCGACGTGGACCCTCCACTTTACTCCCCTCGGCATCGGTCTGGTTGGAGGTACAGAGTGACCCGATGGAGAAAATGCCCAGAGCCAGGCGGCCCCATCCTCATCGAACCTTTCCCGACGGCCATGCCAGCATTCCAAAGGGGCCACCTGTGGGCAAGCGGTGTCAGTGCTGGGGAGCCGGGAGCTAAGCCTCAATTTTAACCATTCACAAGTTTCCTTCCACACTGAGGAAGAGGAAGAACACAGCCTTGAAGAAAGTGTTTGGCAGTGGAGCAAAGTGTCTGTCTGGCACTTCTCAGACATCTGATTGACACTGGGCAAGGAAAGCGGAGGAAGGAGGGAGGGGAGAAACCTGCAGTGGCCTCCTGTGCGGTGCCCCAGGTCCATCTGCAGGACGTGCTTGGCGCTTACTCACGCTCTGGCCTCCGCACGGGCCGGGTTGAGGCCGGTGGGTGGGCTTGAAGATACATCTCACCAATCTTTCATGCCCATCCCTCTAAATGTGACCCTGCTCCAGAGCTTTCATCCCTCTGACAACTTCACGCAGAACAACATGCAGACCCTCTGAGAGCATGAAATTGTGAACAAAGGCGGGGAGACAAAGAAGGCAAAAGCGATGCGGCCGGGCTGGTCCTAACTTCAGCCGCAGACAGATGTTCGGAGGGCCCGGCTCCGGAAAAGCTGTAAAAGAAATGGGCCTTAAAACAACGTCTTCAGCTTTAAATAAAGGGGCCCAGGAGGCGATATGCCTGCCACGGATAAATCTCGGCAGATGACCCTGCTGCCGGCAGCAAGAATCTCCACGATGCTCTCTGGCCAAGGAAGTCTGGCGTCCACCTTAGGTTCCAGACTGGGAAGAAAACATCACAGTTGTCTACACCGGGCTCCCACCACCAGGACATGGAGCACAACATCACCCGCCTGATTCTTCACAGGCAGGCGTTCGCCTCTCAGGACCGTCACTCGTGGATTCTGTGCCAACATTTCTGAGACTTTCCCTAGAAACAGTGACAAGTGAACAGTGACAGCAAAACCACGCTTCCGAAGCCATGGTGTGACAGGATGTGACTGACCCACGTCTGGCTGCTGATGGGCAGCGTTTCAGACTGAAGGGAGCGAGGCTGGAAACACTTCAGAAGTCAGACCAGGGCTCTGCTTCCCAGCTGGCCACAGCCTCCCCCATCAGAACAGAGTGGAGCTGGTCTGCAGGGAGCCTGTGCCACTGTGAGGAGGCTGGCCTCTGCCGTCCAAAAGGAGAACGGGACCACAGCTGGCGCGTAGGCCTCGGGGCCTGGATGAACTTGGGAACGCACATGTACACACGCAAGGCCGTCTCAGGGAGCCCCACAAGCCCTGTCCACTCACACGGGACTTTGCTCTGGGTCCATCTACCAGGAAACGGAACGGGTGACACAATGCCATCTCATCAGCTGTCTCTGCCCTGTCTGAACGCAGTCTAGCCCGTAAGCACTAATTGACCAGCACACTCACGCCTGGGTGCCCATCACCTTCTAGGAGCAGGGGCTTCTCCATCAAACCCTGGAGACCCCGACGCTCAGCAAATCTCCTCTCCCACCAGCATGTCTTTTTACTGCTTCACCCAGGACCCAGGGGAGGATTTCCGTTTCGCATCCTCTTCATGGAAGATGTCCACACTCTGGGGACAGAGGCTGTCCGTGGATGCTATAACCACGTCAGCTATTGGGTAAAAGCAAGCAATTGCTGAAACCAGCTTCTCCTTCTTTTTGGGGCACCCTGCTTCCAGGCGTGATGGGCGCCAAGTCCCCATGAGTGAGGACACTCTCACTTTCTCTGTGCTGTGTGCCCAGCAGGAACCAGACTGAGGTCCTTGGCATGGAGCTGCTTGCCCACCTGGGCTGCAGGGCCCTGAATGGCCCATCTCGGTCAACCCCAAGACGGTCTGTCTCCCGTTTCTCTGGAACTGAATTCTTGGGGTTTCTCTTCTCCTGCCTCCCAGGAAATCACCAAGGTGTCAGAGAAACCTGCCCCTCAGCAGTGAATGCTGTGAGGCGAACTCGCCAACTGTGTAGAAAGCTCTTCACTGAAAAACCGACCTACAATATGCATGTCAGTAAGAAATTCACCATTGTCCCATCCGTCTTCTTGTTATCCTGTTGTTTTTGGTTAAAGTCTAGCCATAAAAATGTCTAAAAATGAAAAAGGGCTACATATAAAGGATCCATCTAACACCTCTCATGCAGCAGTGATTAAAGAAAGGAACGGAAAGGATTTCTCAGAGATGGTTTACAAAGAAAGACCTGAGCACTTTACATAGGTTTTCCTTAAAACAAGTTAATGGAAAATCATTACCTTTTAAATTTAAAATTTTCAAGTGACTCTAGAAAATAGAACTGACTCTAGAGAATAAACATGATCTTTTATGCCACTAATAATTCTCCCAGTAATGCTGAACATTAATATAAATTTGTGTCCTGCTGTGTCGTATGCTATTAAATCACCATAATGCTATAGCTCAGAAAGAAGTTCTAACTAACAGGCCCCTGTTGCTGCTGACTTGACCTGGCTCTTACGCTTCAGCCTCATGCCAGACTGCCCAGACCCACATCTCAGAAGCAAGGGATAAAGAGGTGCATCTCAGAACACTCCTGAGCCCCTCAAACAACTCAGCATGTGAAAGTTCTAGGTTTACACATTGGGTCACCACAAAGTGGGGAACGAGAATTAAAACATTAAGTTCTGACAAATGGACATCTAGTCCCCTGGCTATCCATCTGAGTTCTACGAACACGAGAGGAGCATTACTGGTCCCACGTGATTAACTCTTCCTTGGTAACTAACATCTACAGACATTCTTTCAAGTCCTAAACGTCCCTAAGAAGTAGAAAGGGGGACAATCAGTAAATCACATAACTGACGGCTCTGAAGTGGGATCAGCGGCTTTGGGACTTGCCTTGGTCACTGTTAACTTGTGGATCTGAGGGAAAACGCTCAGAAAAGAGGACTTCATTGAATTCTCTACCCGTCACTGTTGGGGATGGACACACGCTGCACCCCAAAAAGTAAGCACTCTCAGACGCACATCTTGACGGTGGCTCCACACCACCAGTGCGACTGAGGTAAGAGTGGTGCTCGCGGAGACGGAGGCCACACACTACAGAGGACACTGCTGCTCAGTGGGCCACTGGAGCCCTCACAGAGGAAAAAGCCTACACTCAGCACCGCAAGGGCAACATTGGTGCCACATGCAGCCTGGGACAGAAACGGCACGACTACATGGCACATACATGTGATCCTGAATGAACTCTGGCCAGTGCTTCAGCCTTCTTTCCCGTCATGCACACATGTGTACACGTAGACAGCACGCGTACCTGTGCATACACATGCATTCAGTGCACACATACACACATCACACATGCAGCGTGCACAACACACGTGTACACACGTGCATGCAGACATGCCCAGCTTCTGACATGCAAGAAGGAGACATGGCTGCAGGCAAAGGCAGCAGGCCTGGTGGCTGCCGTCACCAACACTCAGAGGAACGCGTCACGATGACGATTTCCTTGTTTTGCAGGATTGGAGTGGTCCTCCTGACACCAGAGAAGAGCAGTCCTGGATAGGACCTGAGGATCTGAGGGTCGAGCAGTGGAGCTGACCACATTGGGGTTTTCAGCGGAAAGCACCAAGGGGTTTGTTGTTCTCTGGAAAGGCGCCCACTGCTTCTGGCAGGAACTTCTCCAAACATTCCACCATTCAGTATACTTTGACTTTCGAAAGAAGACCCTTCTAGTGAGTGCCACTGTTTTCAAAGATCTTCCTGGTCAACCCCTGGACCCCCAAGAGGAGGGAACTCTACTAGTGATCATTGAGAAAACACCCACTCTGAGGGCCCAAAAGCACTGACATCACCGTGGGCGCGGGGCCGGGGCACAAGCCGCCGCTGAGCCTGGAGCTTATGGCGGGCGAGCTGGCCGGCAGTTAATGAAAAGGCGCCGTTATGAGGGGTTATGTCAGCATCGGAGAAGCCTCCCTCCTCTTTGTTTCATATTGTCCACTGTTTGTCCAGAACAACAACACACCATAAAGACCCTTTCATCTCCTCTCCCAAGACTGCTCCCGCTAACTCCCTACCAGCTTGGCGACTCAGATGGGTGCCAATGCAGCTGCAGCAGCGCCCACGAGTGGCACGCTAGGCAAACCAAACGGTGGTTTTGAGCTCTCACACCAGGAGAGCTCAACCAATTTTTCTAGAAGGAAGCAGTGTGGCTCTTTCTCCAACTCATGTCCAGCAGGTGTCTGGACACCCTCAGCTCGGTCCAGGGACGGCTCCCCAGGACTGGCCTTGTTGCTTGCTGACTCATGGGTTTGGCCTCTTGAGAAGGCCCCCAGCCTTCCACTGACACACCAGGGCTGAGACCCGGAAGGAGGGGGGACAGCATGGACCCCTGTCCTTATCACTTCCTTCCAGTGACCAGCCACCAGGTTCTACACAGAGAGGGCCAAGGCCACTCTTCAGAGCTGTGGGTGGCTAGTGGGGCCCGTGTGGGGCGTCTGCAGGGAGACACAGACACCACACGCTGCACGAGTGGCCATGAATCATGGCCCAGGGCCGGCCCCATGGCTTAGCGGTTAAGTGCGCAAGCTCCGCTGCTGGCGGCCCGGGTTCGGATCCCGGGCACGCACTGACGCACCACTTCTCTGGCCATGCTGAGGCCATGTCCCACATACAGCAACTAGAAGGATGTGCAGCTATGACATACAACTATCTACTGGGGCTTTGGGGGAAAAAATAAATAAATAAAATTATAATCATGGCCCAGGAGTGCCTGCTCACCAGACTGGCACAGATCTACTCCATGTCCTATAATCCCACGGGCTGTGCTAACCCTAAGGGCAGGCAGAAAGCAACCGCTAAATAAAGCACGCACTAGCAAAACACACATAAAAATGCATTAAAGATTAGCAAGCAAGAACTGATTATGAATCAGGATATCCAGCCCCATAACAGAGGACAGGCGAGGGAGGAGCCACAAGCCCTTTGTCTTTTTTCTTCTTTTTCTATAATTATGGGGATAATTATTTTGACATCAATATACCAGTTGGAAATACTGGCTAATGTTTGTAAAGCAAACTTTCTGGAAGAAAATCCCCTAAATATAAACCCAGAATAGTCATCATAATTAAGTATAACATAGTTCATTTTTGGTTGCTGTCAGAAGCCCTATATCGAAACAGACCAAATAAAGTTCTTTTTTTAAAAACAGTAATTAAAAAATAAATTTAATGATTTAAATTAGTAATTCTGTTGTTTTAAACCAAGACTCTTTTTAAAAACCAACCAAATAAACTGAGAAGTACATTGGCTAACGCACCCCACACACAGTTCCTCCAGCCACACTGACCCCGGCCATCAGGACAATTCCAGTTTCACAAGTCCACAGACAAAAGACAATGTCCAGAGTGGGAGAGAGCCCACCACGGCCTCCAGGACATCCAGCACGTGGGCTGGGGCACAGCGAGGTCATCCGGACCTGTCTATGCCAGCTCCAGATTCAGAATGAAACACTTCACAACTACTAACACTTACCAATGATGGTGGAAGAGAACGGAGCTGTGCGAACATTTAAATCCACACCATCCCAGGGACTGTTTTAAAGATCCGCAAAGGCTTCCTTCTAAATAAGGCTTTCTCTAGGGGACCTATGGAAGCTGGGGTGGCACGTTCCTTTCATCTGTCTCCTGGGCTCCTGACGCCCACCACCCACTGCAGCAGCATTGGCAAAAATACCAACTCACATGGGGGCTTCTGGAGGGTTGGGCCAGGCCAGGGCCAGGCGGGTGCACCCCAAGGCTGAGGAGCGGCAAATTCACAGACCTGTGCACATGCACGGGGCCAGCAACAGAGATGTTGCCCCCACTCACAGTGACCCCGACAGGAGCTGATGGTGGACTTGCTGGCCCCGGCCTGGCCTGTGCCTGCTGTGTCTGTGGGTTGAGGCGGCCTGGGGTGCTGAGGGGGCGGGGGTTTGGTTCAACAAGGTAACAGGAAACCACTGTCAGCACTTCATCTGTCAGCACAGTGAACTTCTAAGCTGGGCAGTTCTCAGAGGGCTTTCTGAGGGGCTGGCATAGGTAATGACCAGGTACGATGCCCTTTCCTGGCTGAGTGGGAACCCGCCCTCCCAGGATGCAGGTGCACCCTAAGGGAAGGAAGCTAGGTGGCAGAAGTATCTGCAGTCTGGGGACAGGGGCTCACGCCACTGGGCAGCCGGGCCATGCCCACTCGTGCTGGTTGTACACTTTGTCTTATGGCATTGTGATGCATGGTGCATGCTCTGCAGTGATTTTCTCCCAACCTCTTCCAAGGCTGCATGGTCCATGCTAGGACCCCTGCCTGGTGCCATTTGAAAGCAGTATCCCTGGGAAGCCTGGCTGTCGGGGTGCTGCCCGGGCGCCCCTCCTGCGAACGTGAGCCTCCTGGATGACTGCTGTTTCTGAGAAGTCAGAGCTCCTCACAGGACTTGTTCCTCCACAGGCTCACTGGCACCTGCACACACGTGTACCTGTCAGGAACTGGTGAGTAGCTTTTAACAACAGCCGCCAGCTCCAAAAACGTATCCATCACCATGGCTGTCGGGCAGTTATGGACAGCAGGTGGGTGCGCGGCTGAGCCATGCAGAGATGGGAGCGCCTGGCACTGCTGTCACTCTTTGTCACTGCGGCCAGCTGAGCACCCCAGCTGCCAGTTGCTACCGTGCAAGGCATAAAACATACCCTCTGAGCAATCCTGGCAGAGAGCTGAGCCGGAGATGCATTATTAATTAGTTGCGTGACGCACAGCCCGTTAGATGGCATGATAACCGTGTTTAATTTGTATATGTTTTAATTACGGCTTAAGCGATGCCAAATTTGATCACAGTACCATCTTTTCGTTTCTGCTCTGCAAGCGTGTTTGTATTAATTTGCACCTGAAATACGATGCCGCTAATTCCTGGGGGCAGTCTTCTCACTTGGCACAGGGGCCTCCTTCCAGGGCTGGTGCCAGGCAAGGCTGCAGAGACCCTGTAACCTTCCCTGCAAACGACAAGCAGGTTTCCACCTCTCGTCGGGAGCTCCGGGGCCTGACTTATCCCCTCCCAGCGGCGCCCGGCCAGCTCCAGCAGGGTGAACAATCGCTGACTTTAAGTCACTGCTGCCGCGGATCCGGCTCACTGGCCTCTTGTTGTTTTAGAGATGCATTTAACTAACCTCCGATGAATCTCGCCAGCGAACGTGGCGGCACCCAGGAGGGCGCTGCGAGTACCCGGGAGCAGGGCCATACTTGGGCCCCTCCCCTGAAAGCCAGAGAGGACCTGTGCGGCCCCAGGACCTAGAGGCTGACCCTGCTGCTCTGGGTAGGGGCTCAGCAACGAAAACCAAAGCAAAGCCAAGCCAGGCTTCTAACGGAGCCGTTCCAAAAGGGAACCTCAACTTCTCTTCCTCAAGAGGGAAGTCACCTGCCACCTCTACATGAAATAACTACATGGCATTTCCGGAAGACGATGTCAGGCAAGAGGTCCTGTGTCCCAATCACTAACCTCCCTCGGGCCCTCGGACCACGCACATGTGCGGCGCTGTCGAGGACACTCGTGGTCACCTGTCACACTGACCTTGGGCAATCTGAAAACCACTTGCAGGGTGACTCCCCCAGCTGAGGGCACAGACTTCCCCAAGGACACAGGGATCAAGGCTGGCGCAGCATCCTCCTGTCCCCAAAACCCGGTCTAAACGTGGGCAATAAACATGGATATCCCAACATGGGCATCCCAAGAGGGGTCACTGCTGAGGGCGGTCTGCCTCCCCACCAGGTGGGGAGGAGGGGGCCAGGCGTGGGCCGGTGGTGGGCACCGCAGCCCTGGGGTCTCCCTCTGATCTATGCTCTTTCCTGAGCCACACTGTTGTTTAGAGGGAAAGGGCAGTGCCCCCCTGTACCTCCTGGCACAGCTGAGGAGCAGAGAGCACGCGGAGTCCCTGGCGGGGTGGGACAGAGGGAACCCTGCCCACATCTGGGCTCCTCCTCCTCCTGGCTGCCCACAACCCCGTGCCCGCTCAGGGCTGCACCTCCCCCGGTCTGACATGGACTGTCTGCCAGTCTCAGCAATGTCCCAGACTACTGTCTGAGAACCCTATAGGGCCCCATGGCTCCCAGCCAGGCCTGGGCCACAGGAGGCCCCATCCCAAAACGTGCCCTGCTGGCCTCTGGCTGGTACCAAGTTCCACAGGATGGGCTGCCTCCTAATAGGACTGACTTTCTGCTGACTCCCAACATGGCTCTCCTGTAAGAGGCAAGTGCGTCTGAGAAGGGCACCGCGGGACGCCTCAGATACCTGGGCAGGACGCTGTGCTCACACTGCTCTTTAGACTCCCGGGGAGCTAGGACAGAACTGAAAGGCACCATCAGAAGAGCAGATAAGGTGCAGGACTCAACAGTGTCCACAGGCCAGCCGCGGAGCTGGGCAGTGCCACCCGCCAGGCAGCCCCACCCCTGAGGCTCTCCTGGTCCCCAGGGCCATCGCCTTGAGGGCGGGCAGGGCCCCGCATCCATCCCGGGTCCTGCTGCCAGCGCTGGGCTCACACAGCAGGTGTGCAGGAAATACCCTCTGAACAAATGATGAAGAAATACCAGCACTTTGGAGCAGCCAACTGTGAAACTGTCACCAAACTCAGAGTATCAAGGCCTCCCGCAGGCCTCAGTGAAAGAGAGAATCCACCTGTTCAAGCCCGTTGAAGAGAAGTTACTAACACCTTGCTCTGCCCGGAAATACTGAACTGCTCCAAACTTCAGGTTCTTTCTTTCTAGTACTTCTCAACTGCAAAGAAGTAAGAGGCAGAAATATAAAAATGTGGGAAGCAGAGGAAACAGTGGGAGGACTGAGGCAGCGAACCACAGACTCTCGTTGGTTTTAAATGTAATAAAGCGGAAGGCAGCCTCCCATGAGAGTTCCCAGAACATCACGGTTGTAACGGGGTCGAGGTCCAGCCCGGAGGCGAACTGTGTCACACGAGAGGCCATGACTCAGCCGTGCTGGCATCTCGGGGCGTCTCGCTGGCATCTCGGGGCGTCTCGGGTGCGCACCTGCAGGGTCCCTCACCTGAGTGGGTGTGGGGCGTGGTGTTTCAGGTGACCCAGAGGGTGTGTGAACCTCAACCGACCCTGTTTCTCAAGCCTGGTTCCCGAGTGCAGCCCCCACCACAGCGCCTGGGGGCTGCCCACCCTGCGCCTCACCCACGTGCCTGCCCGAGGACCTGTGTTTCTAATCAGCTGCTGGTGGGGAACAAGCCCCCGTAACAGGAGCGGCAGTGCTGAGCCTCCCTGTCACATCTTGATGAAACACTTAATTTGGAAAAAATTAAAATGAAAGTGAGCGTGGCAGAGGCCACGCTGAGAGCCCTGCCCCTCAGAGAGTGGTTGGGGCTGGTTGGTGTGTAGGCCGCCTGCCCCGAAGCCCGATCTGCGTTCACCGAGGCTGACTCAGTGCACAGCGGCTGGACTTCTGGGACACCCGTCATCCACCCTCTTCTCGGGGACCCGACTGCTGTTAACTCAGCCTAACAGCCTCTCAGGAAAATTTGTAGAAATTTTCTTTGGTTTCCACAAAATTTCTATTAATTGTTTTTACAGGTAGAAACCCTTTTAAAAAGCCACACCATGCCAATTAGCAGAATCTGACTTTCCAAAAGAGGTGCTTACATGGGATTTTAAAGTTCAATAACTTAATAGGCAGCTTAACTGATATTAACCACCAACAAAGAAATTTGGTCTTTTTCAGTTCAGTTTATTTTTAGGTATACCTTTGCCGAGAAACATGTTTTCTGCGTTAGTACTCAATCTGTCAAGTGGTGAGAGGCAATGTCATTCTGGCATTACGTGCTGTAGTGGGTTGAGAAGTGTCCCCCAAAATTCATGTCCACTCAGACCACAGTATGTAACCTCATTTTGAAATAGGGTCTTTGCAGATGTAGTTAATTAAGGATCTTGAGATGAGATCGTCCTGGATTCAGGGTGGGCCTGAAGTCCAATGACTGGTGTCCTCATGAGAGAAAAGTGAGGACAGAGAGGCGGGGAAGAGTCCACGTGAGAACGGAGGCAAAGATTGGGGTCCTGCAGCCACAAGCCAAGGAACACCTGGGGCTACCAGGAGCTACAAGAGGCAGGAAGGAGCCTCCTCCAGAGCCTCAAGAGGGAGCACAGCCCTGCCCACACCCTGATTTTGGACTTCTAGATTCCAGAACTATCGTTTCAGCCACCCAGTCTGTGGTCATTGTTCCGGCAGCCCCAGGACACTACACACGTGGTAACATTGAACACAGTGCAGGAAGGTTCCAGCTGCACAGGGTATGTCTTCAACGTTCATTTAAGAACACACAAAATTAATTATAATTTCTGCACCTGTCTGAGACTGACGGAGAAACGTAACGACGTGGAGGTGACATAAGGGGCATCAGGGCCAAGCAGCTGGTCTGCCCATCATGGGGCAGGGGTCCAGGGATGTCACACGCTGTGCTGGGCATCAGTTTCCTCCCAGCCGTCAGTGGGGAAATCTCAAGAACTATTGGATCTTATTTTGGAAAAAGCAAGGACTCCTGTGCCTACCTTCCCCAATTAAATCCCTTTCCTATGAGACCCAGATGCTCAGCCTCGGTGCTGCCTCTCAGCTTCCTGAGTCCATGACCATCTCTCACTCATCTACCTGAGTCATGACTGTCCCGTGCTCTCATCTTCCTGAGTCCACGACCGTCCCTAGCTCTCAGCTTCCGGAGTCCATGACCGTCCCTCACTCATCTTCCTGAGTCCATGACCATTCCGTGCTCTCATCTTCTGGGGTCCATGACCATCCCTCACTCATCTTCCTGAGTCCATGACCATCCCGTGCTCTCATCTTCCTGAGTCCGTGACCATCCCATGCTCTCATCTTCCTGAGTCCATGACTATCTGTGCTCTTGTCTTCCTGAGTCCATGACCATCCCTCATTCATCTTCCTGAGTCCATGACCGTCCCGTGCTCTTATCTTCCGGGGTCCATGACCATCCCTCACTCATCTTCCTGAGTCCATGACCGTCCTGTGCTCTCATCTTCCTGAGTCCATGACTGTCTGTGCTCTTGTCTTCCTGAGTCCATGACCATCCCTCATTCATCTTCCTGAGTCCATGACCGTCCCGTGCTCTTATCTTCCGGGGTCCATGACCATCCCTCACTCATCTTCCTGAGTCCGTGACCATCCCATGCTCTCGTCTTTCTGAGTCTGGGACCATCCCGTGCTCTCATCTTCCTGAGTCCATGACTGTCCCTCACTCATCTTCCTGAGTCTGTGACCTTCCCATGCTCTCGTCTTCTTGAGTCCATGACCATCCTGTACTCTCGTCTTCCTGAGTTTATGACTGTCCGTGCTCTTGTCTTCCTGAGTCCGTGACCATCCCATGCTCTCATCTTCTTGAGTCCATGACCATCCCATGCTCTCGTCTTCCTGAGTCCATGACCATCCCATACTCTCGTCTTCCTCATCTCATCTTCCTCATCTCATCTCATCTTATACTCTCGTCCCTCACTAATCTTCCTGAGTCCATGACCACCCTGAACTGTGCTCTCAGCTTCCTGTGCTCCATGGAATTTTCATTAACAGGTGATGACTGCATTGATGATACCCCTGAGGGAGAAATGGTCTTTTAATTCCAGAGCTAAAGTCCTCATTTGACCAAATGGTCCTAAAAAAAACTATACTAAAAATCGTATTTCCTAGTTTGGAATAAAAGTCATTTCTCATAGGTTTGCTTTACTTACATAGTAAATTGTGCAGAAATGTAATTAAAGTTGCTATCTGTTGACTGAACAGCTATCTATCTATAGGTCTTAGGGAACCACATGGACATGAAAATCCTCCAAACATTAATGCACGCATCTTAGACACATTTGTTTATTTATGGAGCAAATAATTTGATTAAAAACTGGAGAATTTCCTCCCATTCTTTGAAGGTGCCAGATTAACAGCACCAGACGATGACACCTTGGGTTTCTCAAGTGTGCAGGAGCCATGAGGCAGAATCTAACAGGCGGGCGAACAGCCGCTGTCAGGGGCAGTGTCCCAGTGACAGAGGTGTCGGTGCGCCAGATGCCTGAAAGATGCAGTCGTGGGGTGAGGCTCGCTGCTTCTGGAACCCACTGGGGCAGAGCACAGGTTCCACTGGCTTTCCAGGTGTGGGGGAGCGGTGCTTTGGTGGCATTTAGGTCCACTTAGATATGCTGACAAATTCCAGTGACTCACACCAGAGGCTGTCTGGAGACCAAACAGAAGCCCTGGTACTGCCTCTGGGTCTGAGAGTGAAGCGTCCACATCCCCAGTGATGAGGCCCCTCCTGGAGCTGAGCACGGATGTGGAGGCCCATGTGTCCCTGCTGGCACCAGAGCCTCTGACAGAAGCAGCCGTGGACATCTCCGCGCCGTCAAGCCTGACACCTACAACCAGGTACCACTGGGAAAAACTGTTGCTTAAAAACAAGTGCAGCTGGTACCGGGGCTGCAATGCAACACTCCTCTTACAGAACCTTCTCTGACCTTCTGAGGCCACCCTGCACACACCATCCACGCTGGGAGACCTCAGTCTCCCCGCTTATGTGCCCAGAGGGTCCCCACTCCCTGCCTAACTTGCAGCAGGCGGCCTGCCTTAAGCTCAGCCCTCGAGTCCCCAGGACCCATAACTGCCTATGGACCCTCTGGGCCTCCCAACACCACTAACACAGGGGTTCCCAGCAAAGTCGTCAACAAGGGTTTAGAAGATGACACATAAAAATGCTTAATCTAGGGCATATTGATAATTTATTGTTTATTAATTGACCTCCTCAGGGGAAGGGACCACAGAAATGCATAAATTTATGATTTTTACTAGCGTTTCAAACTGATGCTCTGCACCTGACTTCACACACACCCGTCTGAGAGAAGAGCAGACAACAGAGCGGGAGGCACACCTGCTCACCCCCTCTCAGCTTCAGAAGTGCATGCGGCCCTGACCCTCCTGTGTCCTCTCTGCCAGCGGTAGGTCTGCCACAAACTGCCCCTGGAGGGCAGGACACCAGAGTCGTGGGGCCAGGAGCAACGAGGTTGATGGAAGACGAGGGTGGGAAGGCTAGGGCAGGATCCTGCTGGGGTCCAGGAGAGGCAGGCCTACGTGCGCAGGTCTGTTTCATCTAAAAATCAGCTATTTGTAGGAATTATATACTAAAAACAGCACTTCAAATAATTCCAAATCTGAGTCAGTTCATTTCGATATGAAAGTAATCAAGAATGAAGATCCCCTTTGTCTTCCTGAAGGAAGAGGAAGAGAAAGCTGGCAGAACCTCCTGAACTGAGCTAGCCCATCAAATGTTGATGCTTATTGATGCTGGGACTTGCCAGGCTACTGACAGCTTGGAGATTCTCGAAGCTCGTTAGTGACTTTCAGAAAAATGTGTCAGCTCTTGGGAGAACTTACTGCCAATTGACAAAACAGTCCCTTCAGCATGAGATGATTAGAATTCATTTACTCCTTTGGAGTTCGATTTTCAAAGTCACACAAGCAGGTTGCTTTGGAAAAAAGATCTCATGCTGTTATTAATGAAGGAAATGTGCTCAAGCTCTGGCCTCAGGTGACCGTCCCTCCTTCCCCCAACAGCACACAGAAGTGTGGGGGCTGCTCACACCTGTCTCAGCTCCAGTGCGCCCACCTCTGCCCCTCCTTGGTCTCTGCCTCCCTTTCACCTAGGATCAAGGATGTGAGGCTGTGTATCCTTTACTGTCAGTGCTGACGTCCAAGGACAGGTGAGGCCAGGGCACTGTCAAGCTTCCTACTCTGGGAGTAAATGCTCACAGGTCCCCATCCCGGAACACAGAAGGACTGAGCAGCCCAGCTGTGGGCAGTGCCTCCCTCACCGCGTCCAGGGCCCACAGGAGGTGGTATCAGAAAGTTCATCGAGATCCAGCCAGCACTGCCCCGCCTGCGGCAATCACCGTGTGGTAGGAGCCTCTCTCTTTAGGAAACAGGACGGATCCTCGAGCTGATGGATCGGGAGGAAGGGCGCTAGGTAAACACGTTTGGGGAGCAGAGGAGACTGAATTACTCGATAAACGAATGCCTGCAGCATATTTCACTGATGCGCTGAGTCACCCCAAAGCCCCTCAACGCCCTCCTCCCTGTGAGCACAGGGCCTTCCGCAGTCACGCCCACCCTCAGACTCAGGTCCACGTCTTCTTGCGTTCCCTCTCAGTAAGAAAACCCGTGACTGCCCAGATGAGTCGGCCTACCTGCCCAGTGACCCAGGTGCCCTGGCAGCAGTCCCACTCGGCCAGGAGCCCCTGTGAGACCTGCGGCCCCACTGCGCCTCACGCCCTCCACGGGCCACCTGCCCAGCTCAGCACGTACCACGGAAACACAGAACCACGCCTGTGTGCCTCAAGCCCGGGGGCAACTCAGAACACACACCCCGGACAATTCAACCTGAGTCGGGGCAGCTGCCCTTTTTGGTGATATTTGTTCTATTGAGGAAGAAAAGGCCACTTCTGAAACTTCTCTGACCTTTTCCTAACATGCAATCTGCTGGGCAGCTCCCGATTGATCAGCTCTGGTCTTTCGAGGGCTCTGTACTTTTCTGCGGGCCGTTGAGTCTGGAGGAGACCCTCAGGGGGGTGGAACGGCTGGTCTGTGCACAGCGACTCGCTGGTCCCAAGTACCGGCCAGAAGTGACCTGTGCTCAGAGGCTCAAGATCTCATAAGACGTGACTTTTCAACCCCCAGTGGCTAAAGATAATGGAGGAGGCCTCAGCAAGAGCACCTGGCCTCTGTGGCCTCTGTGGTCTGGCTCTGTGTCCCAAACAGTGGCAGACACAGGCAGATTTCAATAAGTCGGGCACCGCTCCCGGGTTCTCTAAAGGGCGCAGAGCCTGGGGGATCCTGGATCCTGATATCTGATTGATTAGCTCTCCAACCTCAAAATGCGGGAAGAAAACCCAGCAGCACTAAACGAAGGACTTTATGGTCCCCAGTGACCATACAGGGTCTGACGCCCTCTCCTCCCACGCCCAGTGGCTGCCTCCCCTCGACGTGCAGGTGAGTGTGCTGTCTGCAGACAGGGAACACGTCCACACATTCACACACGTGTGTTTATGAGGCCTCGCTTGGCGAGGTCCCGTCAGCCTAATTAAATTATATTAAAAAAAGAGGATTTCAATAGAACATTACTCTTTACTGTCAACTAAAGGGAGATATGGGATGATCAACCACCTGCCCGGTCTGTCTTTAAGAAATAATTTTCCACTGAAGACGGAAGATTAATGTGTGATGGTGTCTGTACCCGAGCCTAGCAACGGGAAGATGATAACCTGGAGGACTACCATCTCTTCATACTTCTGCTGCCACAGCAGCTGCCACACGCGTACCACCCAGGCTGTGCCAAGTGCTGGACCAAGGCCTTGGAAGGCTTACCCACCTCCCTCCCACCACCCAGGCCTGGACGAGAACCGCGCACCTCCCAATGCAGGTGCGGGCGGAGGGTGGTGGGTGGTGGTGGGTTTGCCTCCCCTTGCTGCTGCCGGGAGAGCTGACATTCGGCTGCTGCCCGATAGCCACACGAGCAGGAGAATGGCTGGAGCAGCGCAAGCCCTCTCCCCGCCGTCCCAGAACTTTGGGGCCGAGGCCAGAACTGCTGGCAGAGGAGCTTGTCATGGAGAAGCCGGCCCCTGTGCGTGGGCTACGGGCCGAGCTTCTTGGCCCAGGAGGTGATGCTCCGAGGTCACACAGCTGGGACTGGGCACGGCTGTGCTGAGCCTGGCATCCACCCTCGATGCCCACACGGCTAGTCTCGGGCTGAGCTTTCTCACAGGCACTCGTTACTCAGGGAGGCGTCACTCCAGGGGCCCTGTAGGTGCAGCCAGGAGACACACGCCTCCACGTTCCCAAAGATTGAACAACAACAGCCATTTATTAAAAGAAACAGAAAAACTAGTTTGCAGACATGTACAATGAGGGAAAAACAGCTGAAATACAGTTGATTAGGAGCCGGCCTTCTCATCAGGCAATCTCCCCTTAGCAGGTGTGGAAGCTACTTTCTTTTTCTTTTTTTTTTTTTTTTTGTGAGGAAGATCAGCCCTGGGCTAACATCTGCCAATCCTCCTCTTTCTGCTGAGGAAGACCGGCCCTGGGCTAACAGCCATGCCCATCTTCCTCTACTTTATATGGGACGCCGCCACAGCATGGCTTGCCAAGCGGTGCGTCGGTGCGCGCCCAGGATCTGAATCAGCGAACCCCGGGCCGCCGCAGTGGAGCGCGCGCACTTAACCACTTGCGCCACCAGCCCCCTCTTTTTCTTTTTTAACAGTTGACAGTAGAACTGTCACGGCAGAATATTACGTGTCTGGGTAGCAACGGCTCACCGAGGAACTCTAGAAGTCTGAGGGACTCAAATTCTTCTCTAATTCAAGACACGGCCCCCAATTTTGACAGGAAAACATTTTTCCTTATTAGGAGTTTTTTGCCTTAAACACAACCTGGGGGATGACTACCCTGGACCTGCCTGTAAGCACAGCCCTGCTCCCACTGCTTCTCCAGACACAACTGAGCCCACGTGAGGCACCGGCAAGGCCGAAGCCAGCGTGCCTACCTCCACCACAGACTTGGAATCCAGTCGGAAGTTGAAATCGCCAAAGACAAAGTAGGACACCTTCTCGAATCGCTGGTCGATGATTCTGGGAGGAGAGAAGGACACAGGTTACTGACGGGCTGAGGCGACCGCCGCCACACACGGCCACTGGCAGCTCCCCATCCACGTGCTTTCGGCCGTCTCCACTGAAGGCAGACTTTGCCCCTAAAACTCAGCACCATGACCCGGCCAACACACAGCCACCAGACAGTACGCGGTTCTCTCAACACCAACACGCATGTGCTGCCAACGTGTCCTCCCGACGGGACCAGGGTGGTGTTAGAACCACACGTGGTGGATACTCCAGGCTGCATCAGCAAGGAAAGGCTTCCCGGGAAAACCCAGGACTCAGAGAACCGGCCGAGGGCTGACCGGTGGTGTGCATGGGGTGGGGAGAGCGCCGGCGGCGGGTGCCCACGCTGCCTCCGCCTGGCCTTGGATGGTCCTCCAGGCTGGAGGCACGCTTGCACTTGTTCTGGAACTGTTTATGTACCATCCCCACTTGGATGTGCAATGTTACGAAGTAACAGCAGTTGCGCGTCTTTTCTTTTTTAAATTGTTTCCACACATTTTAAATCAATCACCATCTGTTTCATAACGATTTTTCAACTAAAAATGCCCCCGTGGAAACGTCTGACAGAGGATGTCAGTGGCCCCCTTCTGGAGACTTCTTCCCTTATCACAAGAAGGCCACAGGAACTGCTCACACCGCAGACCTCCACCGCCCACCACGCGGCGGCAGCATGGCCAGTGCCCTGCTGCTGAGCGCAAAGCAAAGTGCCAGTGGCCTGAGACGGAAAGCGGAACTCAGCCCCTGATGCGACCATCAGCGGAACGGAGCTCGTCGTCTGGACAGAGGAAAGGAGAGTGCAGCGGCCAGGGTTCCCATTCTTCTGCCCAGCTCTGGCTTCATTAATACACCTGCTGGGACAGACCCGTAGGGGGCGTGGGACTGAGGGCGCCCTTCAAACAGACTGCGTCCTGAGACGGACTTTAAGATCTAATTGTCATTGGGCAAACGCCAGGGACAATGTCGTAACCAGACTAACTCAGAAACTTCTAGTTGGTGACCAAGAAAGCTGTGTGTCATCACCCAGCCCCACCCCCTCTCAGCGCAGGTGCAGGCTGTGGGCCAGCCTGGCCGCTGGTCACAGCCTTTTCCAACTTGACTTGTTAGCTTGAGAAATAGAAGCAACGACGGAGGCACAGTCTCCTCTTCTGTGTTTCAGGTGTTACAAGGGGTGGTGCCGCCTCTGGTCCTGCAGGGCACTCCTCGAGGCACCCCGGCCACACCACCCCTGCGGGCAGAGCGACGAGGGTCACAGCAGGCAGCACACGCAAGGCTCCGGCTTCCGTACGGTGTCAGGTGCACGCAGGGCAGGGGACGGACCTGCCCACGGTCTGTTCAACTGGCCTGAGGGAAGAGTCCGTCGTTGCTTTAATTCGCGTGCCCCCATTACGAGACAGGTTGGAATCTGCATTTCTCTGTTTCTTCTTGTGCCGAGTCTGTTTCTCTTTTCAGTTCTGTGCCTTTTTCTTTTTGAATTCTAGGAGTTTCCCTGTAAATTGTGATATTTTCCTTTGTCTGCAACAGACATGGCAGACATTCTTCTCAGTGGCCTTTTCATTTTATTTATGGTGTCTTTTGTCACACGCAGAAGTTTTAATTTTCATGCAATCAAGTGTATCAGTTTTCCCTTCACGGCTGTTGGTGTCTTCTCCAGAAGGCCTTCCCAGCCCCAATTCATGAACAGGGTCCCTTTATTCATCTTTAAGGGAGAGTGTTTATGTAGCCTTTAATCCATCAGAATTACAGTGTGAAGTAGGGATCTAAGTTTATTGATTTTCCCAGTGGTCAATTGATCTGTACCATTTGTTAAACATTCATCCTCTTCCTACTGAGTTCCTACAGCACAAAATTCCCCAAACTACATGGGTCTTTTTAGACTCTCTATTCTTTTCTGCAGATCTTTTATCTATTCCTGTATGCTGTTAATCAATACGACTTTATCTAGGGAAGCCCTTCTTGTTGACAATTCTTTTAAAAATCGTCTCAGCTATTTTCACATTTATCTTGCATATTAATTGCTGTATCATCTTGCTAAATGCCATGAAAAGTCTTCTTTGCCTTTTTAATTGGAATCATCCTCAATTTATACATTAACTTGAAGAGAAAGGATATATTTTAACAGATGGTTATTAATAGTGCAGATGACCAGTAATTTCATTTATTTGTTTTAAAATTAAATCTTTCTGTAGAGGAAATACTGCTCAGGAATGAAAATATGAAGGGCGCTGGCAGGGATGCCCACCTGACTCAGCCCCATGGACTCACCAGTGCACCCAGGACTAGCCACTCACCCCTCCTCCCCTTCCGCCTGCCCGCACTCGCAGGGGAGGGGACAGGACCCTGCCCTCACGGGACTCAATCTGGCAGAAGGAAGCTATCTGAGCTATCTTCAGAAAAATAAGTATTTTTCTGCTGTTAAACATCTTTAGAAGAAAAAAAAAAAACACCTCAGAGAAGCTGTGTGGGCTCCTAGAAAGGTCAATCGGACTGTCTACTCATCAGGACCCTCAAGACATGGGCTTCGTGGTCCTCCGTCTCATGCACGATGGGGGTCCGGATCCTCCGTGGCCCCCTGTGTCACACACGCCGGGGGTCCAGCTCTTGTGCACAAAGCCCCAGTAGGAAACAAGAAGACAGTGATGTGCTCTGCTTTCACGAGCTGCTTCTGCTGGTGTCGGTGAACAGGAAGGTTGATTTAAATGTTTAACACACGACTGCAGAAACAAGGACACATTTCTGAGAGGTGTGGCAGGAGGGCGTGTACACGTCACAGACGTGGAAAGTCCATTTCTTCCCAAGCATTCTTCCTCTATTCCCCAAGCTTCAGGAGACTAACCTCAGTGGATGAGGGCTGAGGGGCTGTACGAAAGGTGGGAAGTGAGTTAACACATGCCCATCAATTCCCAGCTATTTCCTGAGCCTAACACTTACACTAAATCCCAGCTTTAGAGAACTCGACCTGTTCTCGTACAATACGTTGCAAACCACCCCCGAGCTCTGGGCTGGAACAAGGCAGCGCCTGAGGCTGGGGGACCACGGGCGGGAAGGACGTCAGATCCAAGCCTGGGGTTCACAGGTCCCTAACAACAACCAAGAGCGAGTTTACAAGACACTGCAGCGACCCCGGCGTGGTCCCACACTCAAGTGCTTCCACGAGAGCGAGCGCTGTGGCCATCGATGTCTTTATCTGGTGAACATATCAAGCTGAACTGTCCTCACTTTTGACGGAAAGGAAACGAAAGCCTACAAAGAAATGTAAACCACCGACACCCTAAGTGTAAATTAAGGACGCGAACGACTATGTAGCTAATTAAATGGTAAAACCCATTTTGAGGTAAATTCCTTTTTAAAAGGACTAACAACTTTCAGATCTACTATCTGACTGAATAAACTTTAAAAAGCTCTAGAGTGTTCAGAGAAAGCGCTACCTTCTTGAGGGTCCCTTTGGGACCAGGCCTCTCCTCCCACCCCACCTCACGCCAGGCAAGGCCACTCCTGGGACGCCTGGCCCGGCCTCCTTCCTGGTGACAGACAGGCGGGCCCTGACAACTGGTGGAGCCGTTTCACCGGCACGTCTAGAATCTTGTAATACTATCATTAAAAACCTAAACTTTATCATATTTCCACGCCCTGTTCTTTTTGATATAATGGCCCAAGCCCATTAATAACAACAACCATCTTGAAAGGTCCGCAGCAAGTGTCAAGATGAAGGGGCTGCCAGGGGCAGAGCAATCGCCTGAGTGCCAGGCCACTGCCCTCACCGCACGCACTTTTAATTTCAATATAGTGCCATTTGGACCAGGAGAAAAAAAGAGTTGTTTTAAAATTAATTACCTTGTCAGGAGCTATTATGATTAAAAAGTAGGCCCACATCCATATCATGTGCCTTATTCGAAAAGAGAATTACAAGAAGAGCCATAAAAATCAATTTTTTAGGCCTTGAAAACGGAGTCTCTTTCTGTTTTGACAGGCGATTTCATTATGTGACAACCACGCTGGCAGAGGCACTGACACTGGCTGCGTCAGAGGCCCTCGCGGTGAGGAAGGGGCCATGCACTCAGGTCTCGGGAACAGCCGAGCCCCACGACGCTGCAGGTTAGACACCACGTCCCCTGAAACGACTCACAGGCTAAGCATTCAGAAATCTCCACACTTTTCACAGAGCATCGGAAGCGTGGCATGCACAGTCCTGCTGGGCAGGATCACCCCGGACATGCTCAGGACAGGTCTCCCGCCCCGAGAAGCTGTGTGGTTCAGACAGCACACGAGACGTAGGTCGTGCCTCTGCTGTAACTCGAACACGCGAGTTGTTCCTTTTTTTCTTCCTTGTCTATTTTTTAACTACTGAACGTAGTGGAGTTTGTACAATTAGGAATCCACTAACGTCGGTTTTTATTTCTCAGATCTGGTAGAGACCACATTCTCTCACCAAACAATTTTAAATAGCAAAAACACTGACAACAGAAAATTACTAAAACTAGGCAGAATATTTTAGAGTCCTTTAAAAATTTCCCTTAATCTTAAAACATCTACTTGAATGGCTCATTATAGATATATTTAAGCAGTTTCAAATAAACTGACTGATTTATTTTCACCTTCCTAGAAATGGACGGACTGTTTTTTCACAACTTCACTTTTCACTGGACCCCAGCCGGTGCTGGGCGCAGGCTGGCTCTGCCCTTGTGGGGCCGGCAGGCCCCAGGTGGACCGTCACTCCTGCTGTGACACCTGCCGGCAAGAGGGATTAGGACAGTTTGTCTGAGATGCACCTGAGGCAGCGACAGAAGAAAGGACCACGTGCAAAGGCAAACAGAAAAAATCAGTTCACAGGACCTGAGCCAGCATCAGGATTAGCACAAAGCAAGAGAATGTCCCTTTGGCATTAAGTCCCAACAACGAGCGCACCCGAGGGGACTCAGTGACCGGCTGACCGCCAGCAGTGCACACCAGCGCCTGGGCATCTCCCAGGCCTAACGCCGCCAAGTTCCCTGACTTCTCCAGCCAGCACCTTCCAGCAGCTGCCCTCAAGCTGGGGACGTCCCCAGGCCCCAGCATACACATCTATCAGCTGGGAGGGCCAAGAGGTGCCCACCATGCCCACCACCACACCTGAGTGCCAAGCCACGGAGCTCCCCAATCACAGGGGATGCACGAACCCACAGCCACTTGCATGGGAGAGGCCCAGAGAAGTCACAGCCCAATACGGCAATGGCCTCGATGAAGCAGAACACGGAGAGAATTGGGCCAGAGGAAGTTCCAGTTGGTGAGGCATTAATTACAAAAGTCCACTCTTTCCCATTACCTTCCCCAATGTCAACTGCTCGACGTTTCTGAAATGGCCCCTCTTGTCCTAGCCAGTCAGGCCTGAACTCAGGTGTTGGAACGAGCCCATGAGGCGCCGCAAGGCCCTGAACTGTGTCCCTAAAATTCTCACACTGAAGCCTCGACCTGCACATGACTGCACTGGTGATGGGGGCGGTAAGGAGGTAAGGTTAAATGGGGTCCTGAGGGTGGGCCCTGATCCCACAGAGCAAGTGCCCTCATAAGGAGAGACACCAGAACACTCTCCACCACGGGAGGACAGAGTGAGCAGCCAGGAAGCGGGCCCTCACCAGAACCCAACCACACCGGCACCCTCTCCTTGGACCTCAAGCCTCTGGACCCATGAAGTGAGTGTGAGCAGTTTCACCTCAAGGTCTGTGAAGCCTTGTACAGCACTGCACTGACTGAGAGTCCCAGCCTGCCGGGGCCGCCTCCCTCTCTGGCCTGGGCCTCAGTTTCCTCCTCTGTGCACCGTGATGCTCTCCAGCCCTCGAGGCTGCTCCTTTCGGTGGGAGACCGGGAGTGGGTGGGTTTCAGGCCCCAGTCACCACGTTGGTACTTCTCAATTGTTAAGTCACTGCTGTCAACCCCTGAACATCCGCGCTCCCTCTGATAGGCCCTCCCCAACCCGGACCGCCTGGGCAGGGGTGCCATGTGGGCCCACCTGCGTGCACCCGGCTGGAGGGTCATGCTGAGCTTCCCGTCAGCAGCTACGGTTTTCACTTGTTCTTTAAACGCAGCATCACCATATTACACACGCTTTCTCTACACTGAGAATCACCCCTCAAACGCCGCTCGGTCGCCACCACAAGCCAGACAGCGGCAGAGAAGACGCTCAGCCTCCTGCGGCTGCTTTGTTCCTCAAATGTCCGGCAGAAACAGAGCCGAGATCTTAGAAAACTAAGTGAGCTCTTAAAACCTTCTATACCAGCAAACACTGGAAACAATGCTCTACCTCACTGGTTTTGGGGAAACACAAACCATCCTGCGTTTCCCAGCCTGGCCTGAGTGTGGGTGCTGCCCAGTCACAGCGCAGAGCACCGGGGCCACACTCGGGGGAGAAGCACTACTCGCCACGCCGTCCTATTTGTTAGCAAAGCACCAAGAACAACCCACGGGCCGACGAGAGGGCGGACGAGCCGAGGGGCTGCTGGGGGAACACAGAGTTACAGCCAGGCCCCCAGGACTGGGAGCGTGGCCAGGACAAAGCCAGAAATGTGAGGTGCAGAGGGGGGTGCCTGGCAGGAGGCATTCCCGTGATGCTGGAGAACCTCTGTCCACAGGCTTACGGATGCTTACACATGTAAGAACGTAAATTATGCAAACGTGCAATAAAAATATAAAAACCTGCACCCGTGTTAATGCACAGCTACAGTACAGAAATGTGCGTGCATGTGTGACACAAGGACAGACGTACAAGGATTGATAGGCACTAAAGTGGAGACTGTGTTGAGGGGGAGCAGGACAGGGGTTCAGGACGGAGAACACAGGCCAGTGGAGTGTCCGTGCTGCATTTCTGAACAAGACACAAGAGGTAAACATGGGAAAAAGAGACCTAACAGCTGAGCGGAGGGTACCTGACTTCTCACAGCTTTCTACACTTTTCTGAATGCTTATTTTTCAATACAATAAACTAAAGGCTATAGTACAGATGCCATCAATCATCTGAGACATGGGAATAACGAGCTCATTTTGCTGGGACTACAACTGACATCCCGTGTCCTCACTGGGCGCCTTCCCACCCGATGCTGTGGAAACGCAGGAGCCTGGAGGCCTCAGGCTGAGGCCGCGGAGGAACGAGGGCACCGGCCTTTGCAGCCGCGGACTCCGTGCCATCTGAGGTGGACTCCGTGCCGTGCGAGGTGGACTCCAGACAGACACGTGACAACAGCCACCTAGGCTTCCGGGCTGAAGGATGCCCGAGTGGCCTTGTTCACAACCAGGACAGACACGGGTGCCCTGCTCTGGGGGCAGCTAGAGCAGAAGGTGAGGCGGCCGGGCCGGCCAGGCAAGGCAGCCCAGTGACCCAGACCTCACGGAGCGCGCCTTTGCCTGGAAACAGGGCTTTTCTTTGGTTCGCTGCACAGCCAGGGAGAGCTGGGAACGCCTGAGGAGGAACACTGAGGTTGCAGGGTCTTTGAGCAGGCTGACGGCTGACTGATGACCGCCCCTGCGACCACAAAGGGGGCTGTGTGGCTGCCGCATCACATCGCCTCTCCCTGGGAAACTAATTGCTCTCCATTGTTCCCGGCGACATTATTTTTCTGGCAATCATTTTCTTTGAATGCCCAAAATGAGCATGAAACAACTCTTTTGACCGGACATAAAAGTTAAATGTCCCAATGTTGATCAAATTAACTTCAGCGCTGTGACAATGGACTATATTTGTGAGAAAATAATGGGGGGGACAAAGGGGCGCTTTATGCCAAGATTTCACAGTTGTAATGTAAAAACGTTTCTGTTGAACTAGGCCAGGCCACATTTCAAAGGGGAGACAGAAGAGCCCTGTCACTTGTAGAAAAAAATCTCATTTCGCCGCCCAAAAGCTCAGGGAGGTTTCAGGAAGTTTCAGGAAGGATTGTGCGAGCTGAGGTCTCCGCTTCTGGTTTAATCCCCCAAAATGCTCCCCACAGAGCTGTGTCTGGGAGCCAGACCGACCGGCCCCACAATAGGTACAAAAGTGCAAGTGCCTGCCTGCACCCACGGCCTCGCGGAGGGTCTCCGTGCCGGCTCCTCTGGGGTTGGGGGGCCCAGTCCCACAGAGGCCTCATACCTCTAAACCCGGTGCACCCTCACTTCCACGGCTTGCAGCTTAACACCCTTCATTAATCAGGGATTTGTCTTTTTTAACCTCTCATAACACAAGATGAAAAGCAAAACGTGCAAGTTGCACAAAAAACACAAAGATTATTATTTGTAACAAGAAGCTCAGAGGAACCCACCGGCTGCACTTTACTGACACTGAAAATCCTATCTTTCGATGTCTCGAGTAGGAATCCTTCCCAGTCAAGTCCAAGCTGCAGTGAGGCTCCCTTGCTGTGGCAGCAGGCACGAGGGCACCATGGTCACAGAGCCACACCCGTACATGACGACCCGCGGTGCCAGGTGCTCCGTGGCACTCACAGCTGGTGCTGCCGGAAGGTTCCACACTTCTGAAGAGTGGGCACACTTCAGACAAGGAGAGTGTGCATCTCCAGTTTTTTTAATAAGATTCTATTTTGGAATCGTCTTAGATTTACAGAAAAGTTGCAAACGTAGCTCTGGGCACCTCTCAGTTTTAACACGGGGGTCCCCCCCACCAACTCCCAGGGATGGGGACTTCAGGCTGAGGTGCCACCTCTCCCTGGGGCTGACGCCACACGCTCCAATGGAAACGTGGGCCTACGAAGCTTTACAGGGAGATTAGGCCAGGAAAGGCAGGCTCCCCTCTCAGGAGCCTCCTCGCTGTCTCCTGCTTCTGCGCAGAGCCCGGCAGACAATGCTCCCAGAGGTTCCCAACGCTGTGAATGGGGCACTGTTGGTGGCAGCGTCCATTCAAAAGGCCAGCGTGGCATTGTCCTCCCAAACGGCAGAGCAGAATGCAGTCTGATGGTGGCTGCCAAAAGGTTAGCAGCCCCGATGAAAGGCCGGCCCGTTATTCACGGCTCCTACAGAGCTGCCCTTTGTGCCGGGCGGCCGGCCCTGCGCAGTGGAGGTCCGGATCTGCGGCTGGCTGAGCTCCCCACAGAAGCGACTCATGGGAACGGGAAGCTGCAGGAAAGTGCCCTGAAACCAAAAGGCTGCTCTCCTGGAGGCTGCGGAGGAACGGCATTTTGGGGCAATGAGACATTTTAATGCTACACCCCACTGGCAACCTGACTAGAGTCACCAAGACCAGAGTGTTCATGGATCCATCCCAGCCCGTGATCCACGGGAAGTCCCAGCAAGAGTCGGTGCAGCTGACACAGAACCTGTCAGGCTGGAAGACCGCACAGGGCCATGCCCTGGACCAGGTCCTTGCTCCTGGGCCGCTGGCTCACTGTCCCAGGGGTGGTCTGCCTGCAGCGCCCCCAGCCAAGCAGCCTCCGGGGAGGCCAGCCAATGGCTGCTGCCAGGTGGCCCCTCCCAGGAGGGCCGCTCCCCTGAGTGTCACGTAACCACACATTCCGACTTCTTCACCTCCTCCCAGAAGGAGACTCTGTGTTCCAGGCTGGGTGCTGTCAGGCCAGTGCCTACTGGAGTGTTTGAACCTGCTCAGGGCAGGGCTGCCGTTTTTGAATCCCTGGTGCCTCAGCATAGATGGGGTGATGCCGGGCCTGCATGCTGGAAGCACTCGAGAGCGAGTGTGGGCAAGAAAGGGAGACAAAAGACTAGTGGACGAGCCAGCTGAAGGACGAGATGCCCCAGCACGGGGAGATGGGGAGCCGCCATCACGGTGGTGGGTCAGCACACTGGGACACGGGGAGATGGGGAGCCCCCGTCATGGGGGTGGTGGGTCAGCACGCTGGGACAAAGGGAGACGGGGAGCCCCCGTCACGGTGGTGGTGGGTCAGCACAATGGGACACAGTTCTGGGCCCCACCCAGTGGCGGGCTGAGAGCTCAGGTTCGGGCTCAGGTCCACTCTGGCCCTCTGTCGCCTCGGGGTCAGTCCCACCTCTGAGCCCAGCTCAGTCCGAGCCCGGGAAGCTGGCAGGGCCCACTGAAGAGTGCCCAGCTGCATTCAGGATTGAGGGCTGGGCCCTCGCAACCAGCACCCCCATCCCACATGTGGTTCCTCTGCGTGCAGCTGGCAGGCAGCAGCAGGTGCCAGGGTGCTCGGACAGCGTAAGGGACCTGATCTTAGGGCCCCCAGAGGTGAACTGATGGCCATTCTCACTAGCCTGGCTAATGTCAGCACAGGGACAAGACTCTGTGTCCAGAGCGAGTCCCTGCCGAGCCCGCTGAGGAATCCAGAAGGAACATGCACGCAGCAGGTGATGGGCCCAGCAGGCCACTGTCAGGGCTGAGCTGTGCTGAGCTCCATGATGACCATGGGCGAAGCAAAGGGCGGCTGAGTGCAGGCAGGAGGGGTCAAAGGTCAGAGCCTTAGAGGAGCACCAGAAAGAGGCTGGCTCGTAACACGGGGCTGAGAAGCTGGGCGGCCACCGTCCTTGGTGCACTTACGTGGACATACAACTCAGTGCCCTGGTGCGGGGGGTAGAGGACAGGGTGGGGGTCCTGGGGAAATCTGAGGTCATCCGGGCAGAAATGCAAAGATGCCTGTCCTGCAGTAACAGCTGTCCCAAGCTCAAGCAGGTTGTTGACCATCACTCAGGCCATGGGACGCTGGTAGGAGAGGACTTCAACAAGAGAACTAAGCAGAAGGCGCAGAAATGAACAGCCCAGTGGACTTGGGCTGCTACACTGAGCTTCAGCAAAAGGTCCATGTGCAAATCAAGAGGGACGCTGGTCCCCAGACCAGACAGATCCTCTTCAGCGGGGTGTGAGGGGCCGCCTTTCTTTCCCAGATGATAGCCCACCAGCTCTGACCCTGTGAAAGGTCACATGAGACTGTCACACACAGAAGGAGGCCCCACGGGGTTCAGGCGGAAGGGTCCTGAAAACCAGCTGTGAGAGCGGAGCGAGGAGTGGAGACAGAGCCAGGGGAGGCCGGCTAGGAGCCTGGGCAGGAGGCGGAGGTGGCTTCCCCACTCTGAAGACCACTGACACCCGGCCCCGCCCAGCCCCCGCCAGAAGCCAGTGGCTCCGGCTGGACTGTGGAGGGGCAGGGCCAGGAGGGAGGCGGTGCTTGGCCAGGCTTGGTCACAGGGGCCTCGCTGAGCTGAGCCTGACAGCCAGGGCTGCTCCAAGGTGCCTGGAGCCCGAGCCTGGCAGGAGCGGCAGGCGGGCCAGAGCCGTGGGAAGGCACTGACTGTGGCCAGCGGAACCCCATAGAGCATTGTTTCTGAGCCCCCAGCCAAAACATGGATGTCAGACTCTGAGACACTCCAGCTGACATCTTTATTTTTCCCAGAGAACAGAGAAGAGTCTGGCGCCCACCTTGGGTCTGTGGGGTAGGGGCTGCCTGGGCCTTGGGATGGGGGTCAGAACTTGTGCCGTATCAACGGTCAACATTTGCGGTTTCATAATTTTGGCAAATAGGAAAAAACAAACAAGGAAAAGTGGGCTAAGAACCGTGACCCTCCGCGGAGGACACGGCCGCCCTCGGCACCCACCTGTCGAGCACGTAGCCCAGGGCCTTGTGCCGGATCCCCGAGTACACGGATGGGCTTGTCTCCCACGCAACCAAGTTGGAAGCGTCGTGGAAAAGATGGATGTTCACCAGGTCAAAGGCGCTGCAGAGACAGAGAAGCAGGCTCAGTGACGGGGTGACGCCGCCAGTCACCTGGTGCAGCCACTCCTACACTGTTCCCTCCTGGGCTCCCCAGTGGGACGTGGAGCCAAGCCTGGCCAGGGGCCCAAGGGGTTGCAGGCGGGCAGAGTCACCTGCACCCTGCATTCCTGCCCTCCTCAGCTGCTCCAGGCTGAGCCAGAGCATGCCCTCCTACCTGGTCAGAGGAGGACACACGAGACCTTAAGTGTGAGTCTTTACACCTCTCTGCAATGCGGTTACTCTGACCAAATGAAAAGGCAGCTATTTCTTGTTAAAGAAAAGGACTTATACACGATCACAGAACTTTTCCTCAAGCCGTTGGCCAAACCAGGAGGAGGAGGGGGCGGGGGCAGGAGGAGGAGGAGGAAGAGGCTGCCTCCCTCCCTCTGGGAGGGAGGAGGAAGAGGGAGGAGGAGGGAAGAGGAGGGGGGAGGAGGAGGGGGCTGTCTCTCTAGGCCTGAGCCCCCTCAAAGGCCAGCTGGTGGTCTGGCCGATGCAGCCTGGTGCCTGTCAGCAGCTCACTGTAGGGGCCCCTGTGACATGGGGGAGGGGGGCACTAAGCGGTTCATTTCACTCCCAAGAAGCTCCTCAGCACACAGCCCTGAGAAAACCCTTGGGGAAACCCCAGCAGCCCCTGCTTCTGCAGGGACATGGTGAGGCCGGAATTCAGCCATCAACCTTCCCACACCCCGGAGAGCCCCTTTCATTACCAAGGGTGTATCTGTCTCACAATGAGGACAGTGCAGCGACATGAGCATGCCACAGTCATCCGCAGCGCCGGGACCACCAGGCCCCAAGACCTAGCAGCCGTGTGTGCTAACAGCCATCTCCTGGGGGCCATGTAAAGAATATGATTCCTCTCCTACAGCTGTGATGACCCCAACACCCCTGCCTCTTGTGTCCACCTCTGTGCGGCCCCTCCCATACTGAGCCAAGGTGTGACCAATGGCAAAAGGCGGACATAGTGGCCTGGCACTCCCTGGATTAGGTCACAAACACTGCAGCTCCATCTGGGGCTCCCTCCCTCCCACTCTCTCTGGCTCTCTGGAAGCCCGCTCCAGGGAAAGCCCTGACCTGAGTGGTCCCAGGAAGGAGCCAGGGGAAAGGGCAGGGGCTGCTGAGTGCCCTGCTGCTCCTACCCCCCCGGGCGTGCCCAGGCTGGAATCGCTGGCTGATGCTGGCACCCTGAAGGGGGCTCTCCAGGTTTGGGGGGCTCCAGAGCCCGCCACCAGCCCCCACCTATCCCCTGTGTGTGGGGGCGGCAGTCCTTGCCCTGCACGGCTGCTGGGCACCCCTCGCCTGGACAAGCCCATCAGCCAGCGTGGGGCCCTTCCCCAGGACCCGTTCACGGGGCACACGCCCGCTCCCAGAGCCCCTGCACCCTCAGGTCCACAGGCCCAGTCCCCGGGAGGTTGAGTGCACCTTCTGGGGAGAAGAGTCTGTCTTCAGCACATTAGGAGAGGAAGTAACAAGTTTCTGAAGGTGTCCTCTCATGGCAGAAAGGGTGGGGCTCATGCCACTGAGAGCCAATGCCCTTGGGAAGGCTGGGCCTGAGAGTCCCCGAGTTGGAAGGTTTCTACTTCACGTGTGCTCAAATGCCCACCAGGACATGCAGCTGGACCACTTTCTCACCACTGCACATGGCCACAGTGGGACCGCTGGAGGAGGGGTGCCAGGAGGAGCCCCAGGCAGCATGGTGGGCGCTCAGACTCTCACGCCCACAGGAGGAGCAGTGGGGGCCTTCGGTGTGTGAGCCTTGACGCTGGGCTCATGGGGCCAGGCGACAATACTCCGTGTCACACAGTATCACCAAGAACAAAAAAGGTCAAAGGGCACGGGTTTGGGTGGCAGCCTCTGATGGGATGCTCGCCACATACCACTTGTGCAAAATACAAAAGGGGGGAAACGTCCTGCAAGTTGACAAAGGGAGATAGTCGATACAGCAACGTACCAGTCCGCGACGCACCATCTTGTCCGAACGAAGCCTTTTCTGGACCATTTGCACTGAAAAAACAAATAGGTTACACAATAAGCAGGCTTAGGAGAGGGACACACTCAACTCACACATGATCAGGGACACCCAAGATGCTCCTGCAATCGGAAAAAGTGATGTCAACCTTTCAGCGCATAAGGTGCTCTGCTAAAAAGAGCTGAGATGCACACTTGCTGCAAAGGCAGAGCTTTGTGTGCACAAAGCGCACCAGGGTTGTCCATGCAGCCGCAGGCAGGAAAAGGGACAAAGAAACAGGGCACCACTGTCTCCTGAGCCCATCCCCCACGCTCGAGAGACGCTGCAAGGAAACCATCTATGTTGTCAGCCCAGGCACACGTGAGGAGCGCCTCCACAGGGAAGTCAGGATGCCCTTGGCCACGCCACGTGGAAGGCCTGGGCCGCAGCATCCGCAAAGATGTCCTGGACTGCTGGCGAGCCTGGCGAGGGACGAGGAGACGTCTGAGGCTGGAAAGAAGTGAGCGAGGCCTGCCTGGACGGCCCTTCCCCGAGAGCGGCTCTGGGAGCGTGGGGGCTTTGCACAGCTCCGTGCCCATGACACTGACCCTAGAGAGCCGCGACGCAGATGGACAGGTCCAGGATGGAGCCTGCCAAGGGAGAAAGGGGTCAAACCAAAGAAACCCGGGATTTAGTTTTGCTACACTCGCCTACCTCCCTAAAAATAACCTTTGTTCTGGAACACGCCTTTTTCTCTTGTTGGTCTGTGACCCCAGGACCAGAGGAGAGAGAGCAGGGGCAGGCGTGGGGGGTGGGGGGGCGGGAATCCACACCTGCGCCTTTTCCACAGCTCCTTACAACGGTGGGTCAGAGACGGACTGGGCTGGCTGCTGCCTTGCCCAGGATCAGTGACCAGTGACCTTCTGGTCCATGATGGGCAGGAAAGGAGGGTGGGATGCAGCTGTGATGATGGAAACATTCTGTGTCATGCTCCCCAATAGGGTAGCCACTGGCCATTTGGGGCCACCGAGCACTAGAAATGTGTAACTGAAGAGCCTAATATTGCAATGTTATCTTTTTTTGTGTGTGTGTGAGGAAGATCAGCCCTGAGCTAACATCCATACTAATCCTCCTCTTTTTGCTGAGGAAGACCTGCTCTGAGCTAACATCTATTGCCAATCCTCCTCCTTTTTTTTCCCCAAAGCCCCAGTAGATAGTTGTATGTCATAGTTGCACATCCTTCTAGTTGCTGTATGTGGGACACGGCCTCAGCATGGCCGGAGAAGCAGTGCACCGGTGCGCGCCCGGGATCCAAACCCGGGCTGCCAGTAGCGGAGCGCGCACTTAACTGCTAAGCCACCGGGCCAACCCTGCAATGTTATCTTAATTTTAATTTAAATAGCCACACTGAACACGGACGCTTCACAGCCTAAGCAGTTAGGGAGTGCTGCTCCTGCCCTCTTGCAAACCCCCAAGGGGCACTGGAAGACTCTCCTGAATCCCCAATTTACAAACACCACGTTGGCAAACCTTCAGCGAACCAAATGAAAGTGTCCTGTTTCCCCTAGAATGTCAGCCACCAGGGCAGGATGTCGTCTGTTTTGTCCCCAGTATTCCCAGCAGGAGCACGAGGCCTGGTGCATGGTCCTCAGGGCACAGAGGAGGGAGGAGGGGATGCGTGTGTGGGGACTCAGGTGTCCTAGGGGATAGGCAGTGGCAGCAGAGGGCGAGGACTGTGTCCTCCCTCGGGCCTGGGTTTGCTACATGGGAACCCAAAATTAAAGGCTGAAGAAAAGAGCTCCCTGCGTGAGAGAATGGCCAGAAGAACACGGACTGTAGACAATTCAGCGCAAGTTCTTCATTTCATGCAGGTAATCCAGTGGCTAAAATCTCTCCCTGACCCACAGCCCCGTTAGCCACCGTCCATCTATGCTTTAGGCCCCTAATGACCGAGCTCCACGAGCAACCTCCTTTCTCTCCACTCTTGCTCAGCCTCACGGCACGTGGCTCTGGATTCCAGCCCTTCATCCAGAGTACTCTCTGCACGTCCTCGCGCCTGTCTGCAAAGCCGGCACGTGCTTTTCCTCTCACCCACCTCTCGGCTGCGCCGACCCCTCAGCAGCCTTCTGTCCTGCAGACACACCCGCCTGGCCTCGAGGACCTGCCTTCTCCGGGTCCCCTTCCCGCCATCCGACCCTTCTCAGCCCTTGATCCCCGCTTGTTGTGCTGGGACCCTGGCACCAGGTCTTCTTCAGGCCCCCTCCGCAGGCCTGTCCATTTCAGGATGGGAAACACAGCACCTCCCTGCTGAGGACTCCACCTCCATCTCCCCTCTGCCACTTAGAGTCAGCCTGCTGCCCCACAGCGCCCACCACGGCTGTTGACGTCCCCTCGCCAATCCTTTCTCCATGCACATCTTCTTCTCTGGTGGCTGTCAGGTTTTTCTCTGTCGTCAGTATTCTGAAGCTTCCCTACAGTTGAGGCTTGCATTCATTCATTCATTCATTTATTTATTATTATTATTTTTCCCCCAAAGCCCCAGTAGATAGTTGTATGTCATAGTTGCACATCCTTCTAGTTGCTGTATGTGGGACACGGTCTCAGCATGGCCGGAGAAGCGGTGCACCAGTGTGCACCCAGGATCCGAACCCAGGCCACCAGTAGCGGAGCGCACGCACTTAACCGCTAAGCCACGGGGCTGGCCCTTGCATTTATTTTTATATCCTGCCCAGTACTCAGTCTGAGCACTCAGGGCTTTAATTTTGGAAAAACATCCCCTCTCATCTTTTCCAATATTTCTCCCCATTGTCTCTTTCCGGAATTTCTTTGGGATGAATAGAGAGCCTCTCAAGGGGCCTTCAGGTCTTTTAACTACTCTTTTCCATAAAAATAAAACATGAAAACAACCAGGCAAACAAAAATCATTGCCTCTCTTGGCTATGTTCTAGATGAATTCCTTAACAATACCTTCTGATTCACTGATTCTCTCTTTGGCCACATGTGGTTTAGAACCTATTCTGGGGCCGGCCTGGTGGCGCAAGCGGTTAAGTGCGCGCGCTCTGCTGCGGTGGCCCGGGGTTCGCTGGTTCGGATCCCAGGCGTGCACCGACGCACCGCTTGGAAAGCCATGCTGTGGTGGCATCCCATATAAAAAGTGGAGGAAGATAGGCACAGATGTTAGCCCAGGGCCAATCTTCTGCAGCAAAAAAAGAGGAGGATTGGCAGATGTTAGCTCAGGGCCGATCTTCCTCACAAAAAAAAAAGAACCTCTTCTGTTATTTTTAGTGACTGTGTTTCTATCTACTCTTTTTCATATTCCTTTGTTTTTTTTCTGACTGCTTTTGTTTAATAACATCTTGTTTTTAATTAATGTTATCCTTTTATTTATCTCTTTGAGCATCCTAAACATACTAAGTCTTTGTCAGCTTGTTCCACAACATTAATTTTATTGGGAGTAAACTGGTGTTCTGGGGTCTGTTCACCTCATAGACTTTCTTGGTCTGCAGTCTCCTGCAGAGTGAGAGCCCACCTTCTCCACCTTGCAGTCCTGTGGCTGCCCCAGGGCCCACACCAGGTACCATATGGAGTCTGGGTTCCTGCTCCCTGGTGACATTGAGAAGGTCACCGGTGCAACTACACAGTCTGCAGGCAGTATGGCCTTTCTCCTCCCACCACTAAAGCCCTATGGGAGTGCACTTTTTTATTACTATTTTTAGAGCAGTTTTAGGTTTACGTACAGCGAGCTCCCATATGCTCCCCCCTGCCCACCCCCCACACAAACAGACACCTTTTCCTCCAGCTCTGCTTGGCGAGGGCCTAGCCTCATGCCGCAAGCTGGCTCTGGTTCCTAGCCTGCAACCCTCTCAGAGCTCCAGCCGCACTGCCCGCCAGGAGGACAGGGCCATGTGAAAGACCCTGGACACTCATCGAGGTGTCACCAACGCGTCTTTCACTAGACAGGCGGTCTGACCACCGCACAGCACCGAGCGTGTGGTGGACCTGTTTGTCTGCTGCGTGAGACATTCGACTCTTATTCCAAATTCTCTGGGGGTCCATTTGCCCAAAGAATGTTCTTATTCATTCCACATAAGTAACTGTGTCTGTGATGAAGCACACCAACAGGGAGCTGAGCTGAGGGCTAGTGAGGCCCCTCCACTGCCCTGGCTGGAACACTGAACCGATGCTCAGAAAGGCCACATGGTGGAATCTCTCCCCTTTACGTGCCCTGCACTCCAGACAGCTGCCTCGTCGCTTCTGTCCATAACGCCCTTCCTCCACCTTCCACACATCCAAATCCAACTCTTTCTCCCAAGCACTCGCCAGGGCACCTTCTCAACTCCACCACTCTTCACGTGGCCTCAAACTGGGCCTGAGTAGGACATCTTCCGTTGGTATTCAAGCCCCAAGGCCAGGGGCCTAGCCTCCCTCTGCAGCAGCCAGGACTGGAGCCAGGACTGCCTGGGTCCGAGTCCCAGCCGTGGGCCTCAGGCTAGACAACTTCTCCGAGCCGTGGCTTCTTCCCGTGTCCAGTGCAGGTGAGAACAGGGCCCAGGGCCCAGACCAGGCTGCTGGACGGGGGCAGCTCCCCCATCTCGGGAGCTGAGCGCAGTGTGCACGCGGCCGATGAGCACCACCCCACATGCCTGACGGCAGCGCTGCAGCAGCAGGAGCCACAGCCTGGCCAGGGCTGCGGGTGCCGACACCATTCTAACGCCGGATGCACTGAACGTGTTCAGTCCTCACAACAGCCTATGGGATGGCTGCCACTGCCCATTTTACAGACCAGGAAACTGAGGCCCAGAGGTTAAGAACTGTGCCCAAGGTCACTTGGCAGGTGAACGGTGGAGCCGGATTCATGCCTCAGTCCCTGAGCCCGGGAGCCTGAACCCTCACTCCTGTTCCCACCCCACCCCGAGGCCACAGTGGGAGCCAGGTGGATGTGGGACTGGGGACAAACTCATCCTAACCTGGTAAGGCCCACCTCTTCTCCTAGTACCAGAGCAGGAGGTAGTGACATCTTTCCAGAAGAGGACAGCCACCTTGCCTCGTGGGGAAGAAGGGTTTCAACGCACACGACTATCTGACAGGCCTCTCCATGGCCCCTCCCAGAGAACTAGCAACGTATCTTCCATCCCACGCCACTTCCTTCTGTCCAAGGGTGGGAGGTGGCTCGGCGACCCCAGTAGGTGGGTGCGTACTGGGAAACTAGAAGCTGCAGCACGGAGCAGCCCTGACTTAAACTGGCCTAACTTCTGTGCTAAAGGCGAGCCACCCGGAGGCGGCACAGGTGAAGCTGTGTGTGCACTGGCCCGGCTGATTCCGTGGAAACAGCCTACATGAATAACCTGTGACGCGCAGGCGGAGAGACCTGCGGTCAGACCACATGGAGAGCAAGCCGGGCAGGCAGCGCTGAGTGCAGCACGGGCAGGCAGCTGTGTGCACAAGGCACCATCGATGAGGACCGGGAGAGCACAATCGTCTCCTCTCCAGCTGTGAGGGGAGCAGGGGTGGCAGGACCCGCTCCTCCAGGAGAAACGGGCAGGCTCCAGGGCAGTGGGTGCCCTGTGCAGCCGAGGGCCCCCTCCCCGGGGTGTGTGGACTCAGCAGGGCCCCTGGGGAGCTGCTCCTCATCAGCGCTGACCCTCTGCCAGCTCCCACCCCCCCCAGGAGGTGCCCTGCACCAAGGGCTCACACTGACTGCTCCTCCCATCCCTCTCTCCTCTCCCTCCCCTCCCTCCTCTTCCCCTCCTTCTGCCTCCTCCTCCTCCTCTAACTCTGGACTCTAACTCTGGAACGCCTGGACACCTGAAGAACAAGGCCTCCAGGGCTCTGGCACTCGGCCCTGCCCCAGGCACTTCTGCATCATCAGAGCTGGTCCTGAAGCCCCCTTACCTTCAAGGTGCAGACCACTCATGATCCCCTCTTTTGGCAAAACAAGTCATGAGAGGAAGGGTTTCTTTTTACTCCTTAGTCTCAGAAACTAAGGTTTCCAGGACTCTCCTTGGCTCCTTCTCGCCCTCTTCCCCTCTCTCCTTCCCACCTTACAGGCCTCCTCCTCGCTCTCTTCCCAGCTCACCAGACACCCATGCTCTGCCCGGAGTCTTCCGTTGGCCCGACAGCCACCCGGCAACTCTGTCACCTCCGCCAAGCTTGTGCTGCGGCCACTGACCCTGCTGTGTGGAACTGCACCCTGCCCCCATCCTCAGCACCCCCTCGCTGGTAACCTGACCACGAGTTCCTTCCTCTCACATACAACTCACTGACTGACCACACGCACCATCCATTTCTCCCACCAGGACGCACATTTCCTGAGGCCAGGGTCTTCACTCGTCCTGCGGGATCCACGGCACCCTGCAACATTTGTTGAAGGCGTGAACAGAGACAATCCACACACTTGGAGGGAAATTGCCACACAGTGAGGAACGGCTATGGGCGCCGGGCCCCGGCCCCACACACTTCCAGAAGGTTCTTTCCAGAAGAGCAGTCTGGCCAGGATGGACACAGGCATAGGCAGACACCCTGCAATCATGCCTCTCAATCCGAGACCCCAAGTTGAATACGTGGGTTTTTACGTAGAATTTAATATAACCACCAACAGTACTACTTCCATTAAAAATGGAAGGCATATGTGAGTTTTTGTACCAAAAATTAATTATTGTTCCCTTCAGTTTTCAGTTATTTGTGTTAACTGAAGTGTCTATGTATATACATATCTTCAATATATGTGCACGTGTGTATCTTGTATTTTAGACTTTTTAATTTTCCATAATAATGGAACACTGTTTTCAACATTATTAATAGAATGAATACCTAAAACAGGAGATGTTATTTTTTTGTATACTATAGATGTGTAATAACTGTAATTTTAAGATTCTAACTAGATTTAAGATTTTTAACTTAAATTACAAATGAATATCAGAAAGTTTAACAGTACAACATTATCAACCTCCACTATGTTGATTAAATATTTGTAGAAAATATGTTCCTTTTGTCATAAGGTCATCACTGCAATCATGAATGTCTTTGGACTGAGTTTCCAAACCATTCTACAGTGTGACAAAGGGAAGCCATAGCCCGGGACACTCTACAGTGTGACAAAGGGAAGCCACAGCCCGGGACACTCTACAGTGTGACAAAGGGAAGCCACAGCCCGGGACACTCTGCAGTGTGACAAAGGGAAGCTACAGCCCGGGACACTCTACAGTGTGACAAAGGGAAGCTATAGCCCGGGACGCTCTACAGTGTGACAAAGGGAAGCCACAGCCTGGGACGCTCTACAGTGTGACAAAGGGAAGCCACAGCCCGGGACACTCTACAGTGTGACAAAGGGAAGCTACAGCCCAGGACACTCTGATGTTTTCGGAGTGTTGGCTCCACGCTTTGATCACGCGTCCCTGGGGGTGGCTGGGATGCATCACAGGTCCTTCCAGAACAACCACCAAGTGCCCCAGACCCTTCTAACCAAGGGCCCAGAAGGTGGTCATGAAAGCATAGCCTGCATTCACGGTGCAGGAATTAGGGCCCAAGACCTCAGTTTGCCCAAGACCACCAGCTCCCTGGAGAAAGAACCAGAACTAGAACTCACTTCCCTGACTGCTGAGCCCAAGTCTCCTCCTTGGACCATCACGTCCATCGTGTGGCAGAACCCTGAGCTCTCGGGGATTATAACCCAGGCCAAGCTGGGGCAGGGTAGGGCAGGGGTGCACCTGTCATCAGAGGGGCAAGTGCCTTTCCCATCAAGGTCACTGCCTGGTGTGGCTGCTCACACGACCCCCTACCCAAAACACGTACTCACACACACGCACACATGCACGCACACGGCTGTCCTCCACCTGCCTGCCTGGGAAGTGCCAGCATCTGGGAGGTATAGAGATGGGGAACCTCCATCACAGGCTCACATGCTCAGGAGCTACAGAAGGACCCAGAGAAGTTTCTAGATGTAGATGCTTGTTGTAAATGGAAGTGGGGTGTATGTATGGGCTGGGCGGTCTCCTCAAATGTCTGATTGGTCTACTCCATTCCAGTCTATGTTCTAAAACTTTCTGGTCATTGGCCACCTTCTGAAATCTCCATGAGGACTCCAGGAGATTACAGATGGGGGACAGCAGCGCTGGGGTGCTCCCCCGCCCCCTGCCACTCTCGGAGAGTTTATCACCACAAAATGAAAACATGTCATGCCCGGGTGGGGGTGGGGGTGGGGGCACTGCCACATCGTTCACCTTACAATATTAAGTCTCTGCTCAGATCCCCTGTTAATAGGATTCCTTTAGCCAGCAGATGGATTGCGAATACAGGCGGTTTCATCTACTAAAAGACAGCATAAATCACCACTGAGAAAAGGGAGACTGCAGGCAGGCTATCACCACACAGCCTTCCCCGTGAAAGACCCGCTTCAGAGCATTAGTGGAATTAATTCATCTTTCATAAGAGCTTGGAGCCGTCCCGTGATCTATGGTAACAACCAATTTCTCACTACGGGCAAGAGAAAAAAAATGCCTCGGCCCTGATCGACTACACAAATCTGCTTTTTAAAAATGGCCTCACATTATCTGGAGTGCTGCTCCCAGAGGCAGCATTTGAAATTCATGCCAAGCCAAAAGCACCCGTAAATCAACAGAGAAAGTTTTGTTAGTTTTATATGCAGCGGGCTATAATTATTTGGAATTGCATTATGCCTCCGTCGTGGTAATTACGTTTAGATTATCCTTAAGTGGTGATAATAAAAGAAAGAGAAATCAGTCTTAAACTAATTTCCTTCCCCTAAACGTGTCTGAGTAAAGCTAAAGGAGCAGCCTGAATACACAGGAGGGCAGGATCGGGCGGCACGGCTCTCCCACACACATCCCGTGGGCGCCCCTGCGTGACCGCAACTGCCAACCTGCCTCCTGGTCAAGACACGCAGAGCGCGGTAACAGCGTGGAGCTGTGTACACCTGAACAAGACCACACTACTGACAGGACACTACAAGTGTTTGTGTTTTTTAAAATAAGGTTTTCTTTCTGTTAATTTACCAGGATGAAAAGAAAACTAAGCAACAACTCCCTTCTGGAAACTCGAATGGATTTGTTTGCACAGCCACACGTCGTCAGACCAAACAGATGGGACAGCGAGACAATTTCTAACATAGCAACATCACACTGTACGGAGTAAGGCCGGGGACCCCAGGAAGGCCAGGTCCCCAGTATGGGGGTCACCCTGTCCCAGCAGCATGCTATTCACCCACCGAGAGATCGGGGTCCACCCAGCACCATCCCAAACTTTTCCTTCCAGAGATGCATTTTCCCCTCTGCCCGTGCTTATGATAGTGTGGTCACCCGGAGCCAGGTCTCCTCCCGGGGCAGGGAGGCGGCCCTTCGCTTCTGGCCCCATGGAACCATGCCAGCACTTCAGAGAGGACAGTGCACTGGCTGCAAGCACCAAGGCAGAGGAGCAGTGACCCAGGCCCCCAGAGGGGCATCTGCCCTCTCTGAGGGGTGTGCTGGGAGGTGGGACACCACAGTGGAGGCCTCCAGACCTTACCCCAACACCCTCCCATGCCAACCTCAGCCTGAGCTTCCCAGCCTCCTCACCCCACGCCGCCCAGGCCAGTGGAGAGAAGAGAGTCGCAGGGAGCCCCCAAATGTGCTGGGGCCTGGGGAGCAAGTTCCTGCAGAGTGCTGGGGATGCCAGGCCTGGAGAAGAGCCTCTGGGCCAGGGGGAGTAGGGACCTCTCAGAAAGAAGCCCTCTATCCGGCGAGATATGGTGGTCAGAGCTGCCAGGGGGCTGGGGGAGGAGCAGGACAGCTCGTGGCTTCCGGCCTGAGGCGCCCAGACAGCAGAGCAGCCACTGGAGGTTTTTCCAGAGGAACCCCGAGGTATCAAGGAAGCCTGACTCCCCATGGGGGCCGATCCACATGGAGGAGCCCTGCCTCAGTCTCCTCCTCCTTCTGCCGGCCCAGAAAGACAGAGTGGTCCTCACAGAAGCCTCTTTTTCAGGGAGCGTCACAGCCGACAGAGCCTGGGAGCTGCCAGTGACCCCAGCTCTGAGGAGGAAGGTGCAGTGAGAGGACATGGAATTCTGGAGTCACCCAAGAGGGACAAGAGACGCCAGGGAGACCGAGTGAGTCCCTGGGGCAATGAGGGCCGCACACTGGGTGTCTGTCGTGAGCTGGGTCATCAGGGTGTGTCTCGGCCCTCAGGGAGCCCGCGTGAGAGTGGGAACACTGTCCAGACACAAAGCTGCACTGCTGCGTGGAGAGTGGCCTGGAGAAACACGCGCCTCGTGGGAATTAAGCCCAGGCAGCGCCCAGCGGAGGCCTGGTCCCTCGGCACACAGCTCTCAGGAGGAGGACTGGGAAGAGGAGGGGGCTTGTCTCCATGTGCGACATCTGTTGTCCCAGGGCGCCCACGGGAGCAAAGCCCAGAGCGCTCCTCAGCCTGGAGGCCAGGCCCCCGCCCTGTCGCTGCCTTTGCAACAGTTTAGAACTTCTAAGCGGCAACTAGATAGAGGAGGAAGCCGCAAACAAAGATAGCACCTCAGATGTCCCCGCCTCCCCACTGTCACACCACGCGGGCCCACGTCCAGTGCTGCCCGCCGACCATCGTGAGACCTCTCAGCCCCACCCTGGCCGCCCAGCCCCTGCACTGACCTGGGTGTGGCGGCCTCATGGCCACCCCCAGTGTGCATTGCTTCTCTCCAGGTGCATGGCCCCTCGTCCGGCCTGTGGCCCTCACTGCCCTGTGTGTCCTGCTCCTTGCTGAGGGCCCACCACTGTGGCTTCTCTCCTGACTGACCCCTACCAGCCTCCAGTCCACCAGGCACCGCCTCCTCTGGGGCATACCTTAGCCCACCCCCAAGTGGGCATGCGTGCCTCTCCTGGGCTGGGACAGGACCTCAGGATAAGGAGGGAAGAGCCAGAGACGACCTGAGTCTCCAGCCCAGTCACGCATGGCCAGTGGTGCCCCTGACCAAAACAGAGAGCACAGAGAGGCGGGCCTGAGAGGAGCCTGGCAGCTTCTCACCCAGTGGGTGTCAGGTCATCGGGAGGAGAACCAGGACCCTGGACAGCGTGTGGTGTGGGACCCTCCCGTGGAGAAGACGCCAGCACATCAGAGCCTCTTCCTTGGCCAGCTCAGGGCTGTCCCCAAACCGACCCAGTGGACCTGGTTAAGGTTGCTCTCCTGCTGTGCAGGTGCCAGTGTCCAGGAACAGGCCAAGACCCCACCTCAGCTGTAACCGGGCCCTGAAATTGACTTCTTCGCCCTCGGCATCTCCAGGAACCACAGCCCTGTCCTCTTGACGGGACACTGCCACAGGCCAATGTTCAGGGAGGGTCACCAGGATTCACTGATTCGGTGTGCTCGTGGAGGGTCGAGAACAAGCTTCCAGAGCCTTCTGGCCCCGTACACCTCCAACCTCAGGAGAAGCAGGGGACAGCGGAAGGCCAAGGGTAGCCAGGACGGGAGGCCGGCCCCCTGACACTGCGTCCTTGGCTCGGGGACAATGGATGAGGAAGCCTTGCCCCAGCGTGACAAGTGCACCCATCCTTCATGGAGGCAGCCACAATCCCTTCACTCCAGGCTCGGGTCATAAAGCAAGTTAATAAAGTTGTGGCCTTGCTGGAAATCAGCTCCGAGGGCAGGCGGGGCATCTCCACCGAGCGGCAGTCCTCTAGCAGAGGGCACTCGGCAGAGCAATCCTTCTTGTGGCTGAGCAGACGGCTTCTGTCACCAGGAAGCAGGCCACACAGGCGTATAAACATGACTGTCAGAGGCAGACGTCCAGGTCTGCAAATTCACCACCCAAGTGCTTCAATCACAGCATCACATCCCACCCTGACTAAGAGATGATAAAAGGCGGGGTGACCGACTCGGGATCAACATGTGAATTACACAGGCTTAGGAGACTCCAAAAATGCTGGTTATAATGTTTACTAAAAAATACCAGAATCCAAAATTAGGTGTGCAGTGTAATGGTTGCATAAATGTAAGTATAAAAAAATGCACTAAAACCCAAAGGAACTATATCAACGTTTTCTGATTAATTCTGTCTGAGCAGGGGGTAATAAATAATCCCCAGAAATTAATATTTCTCTTAATTTCTGAACTCTGTAGGAAGCAGACACTGCTGCTGGGACACAGGGTGGGCAGCTTGAGCCTGGCTCAAGGCTTTATCTGTGAAACAGCCAGAGGGCCCACTCGAGCCCTCTGGGGACGGGAAGACACCCCAGGTGCCACAGCCCCGGCACATCCCACCCGCTGGGGCTGGGGACCATCACTGGCCAGACCGACACCCACACCTGAGTCTGCGGGGAGGCCCACAGCGCACACCAGGCAAAGTGAACTAAGGATTCTTTTCCTACATCTTTTGGGGAAGGTTCCTTTGCCTGAACAGGATGATTAGAAAATGTGCTGATTGATGTAACAATAAACACACAGATTCCCTTGGCCCTCACCTAAACAACCCAGATGAACCACACAGGCTTTAGAATCTCCCAGAAAGCAGAATACTGGAGCGTGACAGCAGCCAGAGGTGACCCTACCACGAAGCATGAAGATTTCACATCCTAAATTGCACTTCTGACATGACCCCTCTGAGAAAGCAGTGCGTCAGTGAGAAGGTGCTGTGCGTACCTCAGGGAAGTAGTCCTGCGGAAACTTCTCTTTCTCCAGCATGGGCGTGCTCTCCAACGTGTCCGAGTAGATCTCTTTGCCAGTGACTTTTCTATACTTCTTAGCTGGAAAAGAGTAGAAGGATAATGTGAATAACTCCATCACTCCGCCCCCTCCAACCAGCCAAGTGCCACTGGGTCCCACCAGTGCAGCCCCGTGGGGAGTGAGGGAGGACCCCTGAGGGAAGACCTGATGAGGGGCGCGGACCCAGGCAGGCCACCTGCTCCTCGGGACGACCGTGGCTCGTAAATTCCCATTCCACGACCTGGAATCTGACACTCCACTTCATTATCCCCTAAGAGCTTCCAGCCTGCAGATTTACAGGGGCTAATTGGCATCCTCTGTTAAAACCGTGAATATATTTAAGAGGGCTGTAGAATTACCGTTCACTCATACCCTAATATGAATTTATTTAATAACATCGATTTCCTCCTCACATCCAGCCGACATCACTCATGTCCAGGGAAGAGGAGTTTTTATGTGAGACGGAGAGAGCAAGTACTCTGGACTTGTGCTCCCCAGCTGCCCGCCCATCACCTTGCTGGACGTGGCTCGGTGGCTCCAGTGCCCGCGCTGGAGCCACCTCCCCATCACTGGGCTCACACCCCTGCAGACACGGCTTGGTCTAGTCCTCTTCTACACCCAGGCCTGAGATTGTTCTTTCCCCCACGCCACAGTGTGGTTTATTGAACCAATGCATAAATCTATTCCTCAAACGCTTGGGGGCCCGGGTGGGTGGAGGTTGCCTGCCTCCTCACAGGATGCCACGGAGGGAGCCGGGGCAGCACACGAGACTGCCACAGAGAGACCCCAGCCCAGATGGCTGATGGACCCGTTCCCACCGCTGCCAGCCCTACATCACATGTTCCCCCGCTCCCAGGCCAGGAGTGCCTGATACCAGGGTGAAGTTCCTGGGATGTTAGGAAGTTCTCGGGGACTGGCTTTGGAACAAATGACGAGTGGTGCTGTGAGTTTCTGTGGGGGTCATGCTCCCCGCCCCACGAGCAGCCCATACCTGCGGTTTCTGGAGCCCCATCCACCCCATGGCCCCACCACCTCAGGCAGCACAGGAATGAGACAGGAAGACAGCATCCTGGGCACAGGCCCCTCCCACCATTCACTAGGTGGAGAGCGACCCCCAGGCAAAAGCAAAGTGCAAGAGGGTGAGGACTTGGAGGAGATGAGCCTGGAGCCTGGGCGTGGTCTGGGCTGGGCCAGCAGGACACAGGACAGGACGTTTCAGTGATTCCGATACACAGAACAGGGCACATGAAATGGAGCTTTGCGTTCACTGGACCCTCTGCTCCCTGGATCTTGCTCCTGAACCATGGAGATGAGTCCCTGAGACGACTGAGGTGCGTCTGGTTCTGAGGCTGGTCCCCGAGACCCCCTTACCAACCACTGTAGCTTCCCACGGCCCAGTGGGGGAAGGCGGCAGCCGCCCCCAGGGCAGGTAGGCCCAGGCTTGTGTAAATAAACACACTACCATTATGCCACCGGGATCCCATTCAAAACACCCATTTGCGACTAGAAATGGCACAGAAGTGCGTTTAATCACAGGAAGCACTTACTGTAACCACCCATCCATCTCCGCAGAAGGACAGCATTTATCAAACATCACCCCGCACAGCTGCCATCACACTGGGGAGGTCAAAGAGAGAGCGCCATCTGGGAAGGCCGTCGGCACACCTGCCCGTCACAGGCACGTCATGGCCACGCTCTCCTTCACGAAGCAGACGGACAACCCGATACAAGAGGGGAGCTCAGCACTCCTGGGGGGCCGGCCTGCCCTGGCACCACCCAGTCCTTGCTCACCCACCAGCGATGTGGCGATTCTCACGTGGCCCCAGCCTGCAGCGTGGGCTCCCTGATCTGCCTCACCCCATCCCTCCCCAACCCACCCCAGCCTTCCCCAGCTCCCCTCCTTGCTACTAAGTCCCCTGCAAAGGTCCTGCGCAAACGTCCCTCTGCAGCGTGACATCTCCCTTCTGGGTTCTTCCTGCACCAGTTGGCACCGGGACATCCACTGAGCACTGTGGGGCCGCGGCCAGGAGTTGAGGACATGGACAGGAGGCACGGCCTCAACCTCCCCGGGGGCACTGAAGACACGGACATGGACCAAAGACACGTGACATGGAGCTGGACACGGATAAGGACACAGAACTCAGTCTGGACCTCTGGGGCCACAGGACTAGGGACGGTCTCATCTTGGGAGAACCTGTGCAGAGCCCCATGGCACAGGGACACTCCCTAAGTATGGCCACTAGGAGAGGCCTGAGCCAGGTGTTGATGGAGGAGCCTGGACCAGGAGGGAAGGAGGAAGGAGAACGCTGCAGATGGAGGTAAGTGCCACTGCCAGACCGGAGGAGAACGAGGGCATGTCATCTCGAGTGACTGCCCAGGAGAAATGAGCACCTCCAGCAAGAAAGGGAAGGAAGCCCCCAGAGCCCCCAAGCAGGGCTGAGCCGATGGTCTGTCTAGAGGAGTAAGGGGCGGACCCAGGCCCCTGAGAGGTATCTGTGGAGGGCAATGGCCAGACAAAGCTCCAGCCCCTCGCAGCGGTTCCGACTTCTGCCCTGTCCTAAGGGATGCCGTGCCTCCCCTCAGGCTGGGCTAGGGACTGAAGGCACAGGATCACCGAGCTGCTGCTGTCACCATACTGGGAGGGGTGGCGGACTTGGCTGGCCTCCTGGATGCGGAAGCACCAGCCTGTGGCACCGCTTACACTGCTGAACAAACACGTAGCGCACTCTGCACAGGGGGTTATTGGTCACAAATGAGGGAGTGCCCATCCACATCTTCGTTTTTCCAAAGGCCCCCTTCAGCTAACAGCCATGGCTAGGCTTGAGTTGCACCCATACCTGAGAATAAAGAAAAACATTCCTTCTAAAGGTCTGTTCAGGTTCCTCGTAGCAAAGGCTGGATCATCACAACCCACCAGGGGCACCGGTCCATGAGCTGCAGAGGGGTGGACGCCCCAGGACAGACATCCACAGGGCAGATGCCCCCAGGACATGTGCCCCCAGGATGGACATCCACAGGACTGACAGCCCCAGGACGGGCGCCCCCAGGATGGACATCCACAGGACTGACAGCCCCCAGGACGGGCGCCACAGCACTCAACTAACCAGGCGTGTGCAGGTGCAGAGAGACCAGCAAAGCGTTACCATGGGACAGCAGCGGCGGGCAGCACACAGCCGGCCGTGTTCTACGTGAATGAAGAGGGGCGGGAGACTGCTGCAGGATGGCAGTCTGCTTGAGAGGAAAACCCTTGTCACCTCTGAGGAAAGAAGAAAACATCAGAGCGTGCAACCTCGCTTACTGCGAATATTTTCTGGAGAGGAGGCCTGCATTCTGTGTTAAAAAAACAGACTTTATTTTCCGGAGCAGTTTTAGGATTATAGAAGATTGAGCAGAAAGTACAAAGAGATCCATTACCCCACCCTTCCCGACAGTTTCCTGTTACTAACATCTTGCATTAGTGTGGTACATTTGTTATAAGCGATGGGACAACACTGATACACTGTAAGTTGATACTTTACATTAGGGTTCACTCTTGGTGGTGTACATTCTACGGGTTTTGACAAATGCACAACGATATGTATCCACCATTGTAGTATATATATATATATCAGTTGACTTTATTTATGGTAGTCTATTTCTGGGATCTCTCTTTTGTTTCACTGATCTATTTGTCTGTTCTTTCACCAACACCACACTGTCTTGATCACTGTAGCTTTACAGTAAGTCTTGAAGTTGGGTCATGTCAGTCCTCCAACTTTGTTCTTCTTCTCCTATATTGAGCGGGCTAATTGGGGTCTTTTGCCTCTCCATATAAACTTTAGAATCAGTTTGTCAATATCCACAAAATAACTTGCTAGAATTTTGAGTGGGCTTGTACTGAATCTATAGATCAAGTTGGAAGAACTGAGATATTGACAATATTGAGTCTTCCTATCCATGAACATGGAACATCTTTCCATTTATTTAGTTCTTCTTTGATTTCTTTCTTCAGAGTTTTGTAGTTTTCCTCATATAGATCATGTGCATATTTTGTTAGATTTATTCCTAAGTACTTCTTTTGTGTGTGTGCTAACGTAAATAGTATTGTGTTTTTAATTTCAAATTCCACCTGTTCATTGGTGGTATATAAGAAAGCAACTGACTTTTGTATATTAACCTTGTACCCTGCAACGTTGCTTACTAGTATCGGTTTTTGTTGTTGTTGATTTCTTGGGATTTTCTACATAGATAATCATGTCATCTGAGAACTAAGACCCCACCAATAAGCCTTTTATTTCCTTTTCTTGTCTTACTGCATTATCAAGATTTCCAGTACGATGTTAAAGAGAAATGGTGAGGGGACATCCTTACCTTGTTACTGACTTTATGGTCTCTCACTATTAACTATGATGTTAGGTAGTAGGTTTTGTAGGTGCTGTTTATCAAGTTGAGGAAGTTCCTCTATTCCTAGTTTGCTGCGAGTTTTTATTATAAAAGGGTGTTGGATTTTGTCAAATGCTTTTTCTTCATCTATTGATATGATCATGTGATTTTTCCTCTTTATCATACTGATGTGATGGATTACATTAATTGATTTTTGAAAGTTGAGCCTTGCACACCTGGAATAAATCTGAACTGGTCATGGTGTATATTCTTCTCATACATTTTTGGATTCAAGTTGCTAATATTATGTTGAGGATTTCTGCCTTTTATGTTCATAAGACATACCAGTCTATAGTTTTCCTTTTTTAAAATATCTTTATCTGGTTTTGGTATTAGGGTAATTCTGGCTCCATAGAATTAGGAAGTTTACCTTCTGCTTTTGTTTTCTGGAAGAGATTGTAGAGAACTGGTATAATTTCTTCCTTAAATCTTTGGTGGAATTCACCAGTGAAACTATCTGGGCCTGATGCTTTCTCTTTATAGAAGGTTATTGATTACGGATTGAATTTCTTTTAATAGATAAAGGCCTATTCAGATTATCTTGTCCTCCTTCCATGACCTTGGGTAGATTGTATCTTTCAAGGAATTGGGCCATCTAAGATATCAAATTTATAGGCATAGACTTGTTCATAATACACTATTATCCTTTTAATGTCCATAGGATCAGCAGTGATGGCCCCTCTTTCATTTCCAATGTTAGTAATTTGTGTCTTTTTTTCTGTTAGGCTGGCTAGTGGTTTACCAATTTTATTGATTATTTCAAAGAACCAGCTTTTGGTTTCATTAGTTTTCTCTATTGAGTTCCTGTTTTCAATTTCATTGATTTATGCTCTGATTATTGTTACTATTATTTTCTTTTTTTAGGAAGATTGGTCCTGAGCTAAAATCTGTTGCCAATCTTCCTCTTTTTTTGTTTTTCTCCCCAAAGCCCCAGTACATAGTTGTATATCCTAGATGTAGGTCCCTCTAGTTCTTCTATGTGGTATGCCACCTCAGCATGGCTTGACGAGCAGTGAGTAGGTCTGCACCTAGGACCCAAACCAGTGAACCCCGGGCCGCCAAAGCTGAGCACACGAACTTAACTGCTACACCACCAGGCCAGCCCCTATTATTTTCTTTTCTTGTGCTTACTTTGGATTTAATTTGCTCTTCTTCTAGTTTGCTAAGGCAGAAGCTTAGATTATTGATTTTATCTCACCTCTTTTCTAATTTATGTATTTGATGCAACAACTGTACTGCTTTTGCTACATCCCACCAATTTTGATGGTTGTATTTTCATTTTCCTTTAGTTCAACATATTTTTAAATTTCTCTTGAGACTTGACTCATGTGTCATTAATAAGTGTGTTGTTTTATATCCAAGTATTTGGGGATTTTCCAGCTATCTTTCTGTTATTGATTCAAGTTTAATTCCATTGTGCTCTGAGAGTATACTTTGCATGATTTCTATTCTTTTAAATTTGTGAGGATGTGTTTTATGGCCCAGAACGTGTCTATCTTGGTGAATGTTCCCTGTGAGCTTGAGAAGAACGTGTACTCTGCTGTTGGATGAAGGAGTCTATCTCAATCAGATCCAGCTGATTGATGGTGTTGAGTCCAACTATGTCCTTACTGATTTTCTGCCACTGGGTCTGACCACTTTGATAGAGGGGTGTTGAAGTCTCCAACTATAATAGTGCATTCATCTATTTTCTTTGCCGTTCTATCAATTTTTGCCTCATGTATTTTGATGCTCTGTTCTTAGGTGCAAACATGTTAAGGATTGTTAGGTCTTCTTAGAGAACTGACTCTTTTATCATTATGTAATGGCCTTCTTTATCCCTGATAACTTTCCTTGCTCTGAAGTCTGCTTTGCCTGAAATTAATATTGCCACTCTAGCTTTTTTTTTGATTAGCGTTAGCAGTGTATATCTTTCTCCATCCATTTACTTTTAATCTTTATGTGTCAATATATTTTAAGTGGGTTTCTACTAGACAACACACAGTTGGGTATTGTTTTTTTAATCACTCTCACAGTCTCTGTCTTTTAATTGTGTATTTAGGCCATTCACGTTTAAAGTGATTTTTGATATAGTTGGAGTAATACCTTCCATATTTGTAACTTTTCTATTTGCTGCCTTTGTTCTTTGTTTCTTTTTTGTCTTCCACTCTTTTCTACCTTCTCTGGTTTAATTGAGCATTATATATAATTCCATTTTCTCTCTACTTGTAGTATACCAATTATACTTCATTGAAAAAAATTTGTGTGTTTGCCATAGACTTTGCAATATACATTTACAACTAATCCAAGTCCACTTTCAAATAACACTACATTCCTTCACAGATAGTGCAGGTTCCTTATAACAGAGTAATCCCAATTCCTCCTTCCCACTGCTTATAACATTTCTGTCACTCATTTCACTTATCCATAAGCTATAGTCACCCAATACATTGTTGCTATTAACACTTTGAACAAAAGTTATCTGTTAGATCAATTAAGAATAAGAAAAATAAAATATTTTATCTTCATTTATTCCTACTCTAGTAATCTTTCTTTATGTAGATCCAAGTTTCGGACCTATATCACTTTCCTTCTGTCAAAGACTTCTTTCAGCAAATCTGTGGGAAACAAATTCCCTCAACTTTTGTTTGAGAAAGTCTTTATCTCCCCTTCACTTTTGAAGGACAATTTTGCTGGATACAGAATTCTAGGTTGGCGTGTTTTTCCCCCAACAATTTAAATATTTCACACCAGTCTCCTCGCTTTCACGGTTTCCGAGGAGAAGCTGGATGTAATTCTTACCACTGTCCCTTTACAGGTACGGCGTGTCACACCCCCTCCACCTCCCCAGCTTCTTGCAAGATTTTCTCTTCATCTTTGGTTTTCTGAAGTTTGAATGTGACGTGCTTAGGTGTAGATTGTTTAGTATTTATCCTGCTTGATGTTCTCTGAGCTTTCAGGATCTGCGGCTTGGTGTCCATTGTTAGTTTTGGCAAATTCTTGGCCATTATTACTTCAAATATTTCTTCAGGTGCTTTCTCTCTTACTTACCTGTTGGTATACCCATTATGTACATGCTACACCTTTTGTAGTTGTCCCACAGCTCTTAGATATTTTGTTCTGTTTTTGTTTCTTCTCTTTGCTTTCCAGCTTGGAAAGTTTTTAATGACCTATTTTCTGGTTCACTGATTCTTTCCTTAGCAATGTCCAGTCCGATGAGTCCATCAAAGGTATCCTTCATTTCCGTTACAGTGGTTTGACTTCTGGATCTCCCTTTTGCTTCTCTCTTAGTTTCTGTTGTTTCTCTTACGTACCCGTCTGTTCTTCCACATTGTCCACTTTTTCCAGAAGACTCCCTAGCACATCAGTCACAGTTATTGTAAATTCCCAGTCTGAAGATTCCCAATCTCTGTCTCATCCCAGTCTGGTCCTGATGAATACTTTTTCTTTTCAGATTGTATTTTTTACCTTTTAGCATGGCTTGTAATTTTTTGTTGAAAGCAGAACATGAATAATTGGGTAAAAAGAACTGTGGTAGCTAGGGCTTTTGTGCAAGGCTTCATGTTTATCTGGAGAGGAGCTGGGCTGTGTTTACTGCAGGGGTCAGAGGCTTAAATACCCTCCAGTGTCCTTGTTCTTGTCTCCTCTGCTGTCTCTGGGCTCCTGTGAGACTCCTCCTTAAACAAAGTCCAAGCTCTGCAGGACTTTCCATCCTAACATTTGTCATCACGATGTGGTGGTGAGGCTTGGGTGGAGGGAAAACATTCCGTAGTCCAATGATCAGGTCTCAGTCTTTCAGCTGGCATGTGCCCCTGGGCTGTGACCCTCACGCGTGCTTCTCAGCACCCCACCCCCACCTCAGGTGCAACAGGAAGACTAGAGGAGGCTGGAGTTTTCTACCTCCCTCCCCTAGTTGGTCAGGCCCTGATAGGACCCCAGTGGGTTGGGCTCTGGCAAAATGGTTTCCCCTGAGGGCAGACCTTTATGAACAGAACGCTCTGGGCATATTTCAAAATAGCTACTTTCCCCTCCTCTGCCAGAAGCACAAGAGGATTTTTCTCTGATCTTCACCATGAGAACATGGTGGGGCTCCTGGAGGTAAAACTCAAAAAAGTGTGGGCCCCCAAGGCTGGGTCCCTAGGCACCTCTCTCTCAAGCTTGTCCACACTCGGCCCCCAGCGTTCAGCCAACGCCCTGTGGCCATTCCCACCAGGGCCAGCTCCAGCAGCAGCCTCTGCTCCCGGGAAGCTCTGATTCTCTGGGTAGGCTGTCTGTCTCTCCAGTTTTGCGGCAGCAATGCACCTGATGACCTCACTTCTCTGAGGGATCTAAGAAGAGCTGTCTCTTTTCAGTTTGTTTGGCGTTTTTCTTGTTGTGAGGGCGTTTTTCTTGTTGTGAGGATGTGAGTGACGACTTCCACTCTCTTTGTATGTTGGAATATATACTCTTCATCTGTACCTTTCAGGAGTCCTTAAATTTCTAACTAGGTACCTGTTAAAATTCAGGCTATTTCTTCTTACAAAGTTTATTCAAACCTTTCACAAACTCTGGATTGCTTTTGCTGTAACTCAATTCAAGGCAGAAGAGCGAGCCTCGAAGAGCAGGGGCTGCAGAGCAGGGGGCAGGCAGCGGCAGACCTGCCTGAGACCCCTAGTGAGCCCTGCACCACACGGCTGTGCCGCGGGACAGCGGGAACATCACCGTGTGGAGCACTGTGAGTGCTCTCAGGACTGACACGTCCTCCTGATGGTACGGGTGCTCAGGACGCACTCAGTGTCCACTACTGCCACGCTCCTTGTCACCGACAAGGTGAGGGCCCTGGGTAAGGCTTTGCTGGAGTCAAATGTACATCTAACATACAGTTTTAAACAAACTGTGGGCTAGCCAGGTACTTTATGACTGATTTGATTTAGTAATAAGACATGTATGCAAATGATTACTTAGAAAAGGAAAAGTTCAATGGATCCGGTACATGCTCGAGCTTCGGCCATGGCTTTCTTAGAAGGGGAAAGCCTGTTCTGCCCGAGCTTTACCTGGAACATGCTGTGTTTGCACATCTCCCCTCTGCTCACTCTCACTCACAGCTCCACTGCTTGAGGACGTGACACACTGATGTCCAGTGTCTACTAAGATCACGGACAGAGCTGCCTGTGGTCCCTGTCTCCCGCCACGTCCTCTTGGCTACTCCACCAAATTCCTTCATGGAAAAGTCAGATGCTCGTGTTTAAAAGTATGTGAAGAATCCTCAGGCAACAGGGCCAGTGAAAAGTCACCCTGCTGGCTGGGATCCTGTTCTCAACATCGATGGAATCACTACTCAAGCAATTCAGAGAAGACTCTGCTTCTCCATCCCACAAGAGGCAATCTGTCTCCCAGTGAGCAAAGATCATGAATCTGAACACACTGACATAATTAGTTGCTCTCCACAGTTATTTCAACTTTAATGACATTTCAAATTAATGTGATCTGGCTCAACAGCCCAAATGGAACGCAGAGGGATTCACGTGTAACATGGAGACGATCTCAAATGGAAGAGAAACGCACAACACCCCGCAGACTGGGAGGGACAGGTATGGAAATTCTCAGATGTGGGGTAATAGACTCAAATGTCCCAAGACAGAGATGAAGGCTGTGTCATCAGAAGCATTTTAGGGCAAATCTTCTCAGTATAGACATGCAGGTTTGCCCATTAAATATGGGACAACATTTCCTGCCACAAACATGCTCTCGCCTGTTTTCTTTTGAAATATGCCATCCTCCCATTCTGTTTTCCATTTTCTCAAATTTGATAGGGACACAGATACAAAACCATTTCCTTCTCCTCTTAACTCTGTCATAGGAAAGCCAGAGTCACCTGCCTGAGCCTTGCCCTGGAGCAGGAGGGCTGGCAGTGGGGCATCCCACGGGCAGGTTCCTGGTTAGGGACCACCAGCAGGTGACTCAATTAAACCCAGACCATGCTGGCCCTCCCACAGGGACTCTGGGTGGAAGGGACTGGAAGAAGCCAGACCACCGAGCAGGGGGTGGGGGTCCACCACCAAAGGGCAGCATAGAGTCTTACCTTTAAAGTCAAATTGGTAGACATTTTTTAAGGATTCGTGAAGAAAATAAAAGCTTCCTAGTGCCTGTAGAGCAAAAAGAGAAATCAAGTGAGCCGGGCCCGGGATATTTCTAAAGTAGTCTGAGCAACAAAGAAAAAGCTCTTTTGAACTAGAATAAGAGTTTCAACTCACTGTAACTTAATCACAGTCTCTAAGACTTGAGATGTTAACCACGGTACCTACCAACACCCAAACACCAGGAGCTCAAGCCACGGAGCCCACTGCGCGGTTGGCCCTTCCTCCGCAGCCCTTCCAGCGGCCCAGCGCTGTCCACCTCTGCTGTGAGGGCTCGGGCGACTGGGACCGCTCCCGAGGGCTCAGACACTCAGCTCCGTCCCTGCCCCACCCGTGGCTCCCACCAGCTCCACACGCCAGCGTTCTCTGCCCAGTCCCTCCCTCCCTCTCACCTCCTCACCCTTCAGGACTGAGCTGCAACACCACGTCCCGGGAGCCACCAGGCCTGCCCATCGGGGGACCAACTGGACAGGCAGCCACAGAGCGCCTGCCCGGGGCCAGGAGCTATTCTGGGTGTGGGGGTCCAGTTCTGCTTTCCCCATTCAGGAAAAGGCAAAACTGCAGGGGCCGGGCTGGGGTGGGAACGGGACATCTGACACTAAAAGTTACTTGTTGTTTACCTCAAATTCAAACTTAACTTGGTGTTTTGGTGTTTTTTCTGTGTGTGTATGTGTGTGTGTATGTGTATATGTATACATATACACATATATACATATTTTTGTGTGCTCATGTATATACAGAGACGTGTGTGTGTGTGTGTGTGTGTGTGTGTATTTTTTTTTCTTTTGCTAAATCTGGCAACCCCAAAAAGGGGCCTAGGGAAATTTCAGGTGATAAACACACTCTGCCACAGGACTGCGGTAATGATTACAAAACTACACATTTCTTAAAACCCACTGAACTATGCCCTAAAAAGGGTGACTATTACCATCTGTAAATTATACCCTTATCACCCTGCCCTGATGAACGAACGAGCCCTCCTCTCGCGGAGCTCACATCCCAAGACACTCTCCTGGGGCAGGTGGTGATGCTTGACAAGACAAAGCAGAGAAAGACAGACCGAGGGGGATGGTGGACAGAGCTGCCTGAGCAGGGGAGCCTACTGTGACCAAGGGCAGTCACGCCAGAGCACGCAGGGCCTCCCACACAGGGAAGGACCTCAAGCCGTTGCGGACGATTCTATTCCAACTTTTCACCTTGAGAAGTGTCAAGTCTACAGCTGAAAGAGCAGGACAATGACGTGAGCGTCCCTCACCCAGATTCCCAGCTGCCAGCACTGGCATGCACACTCCATCTTTCTGTGTCTGTGTACACACACACACACATACACACAAACAAACATCCATGCACACATACACTGTTTTTGGTTGATCCATATGAAAGTAGCTGTCGACCCCACGACCCTTCATGCCTGAACACGTGCGCACAGATCTTCTGGTGAGAACATTCTCCTACATAACCACAAAACTATTATCTCACTGAAGAAAATCAGCAGTGAGGCCAAAAATCACCAATATCACAGCGCAAGTTAAATTTCCCAAATTCGCTGCCAATGTCTTCTACGCCCTTCCCTGTACCTCGGCCTAGAGCTTGGAGGGAGTGGCTGGCTCACATGTTGAAGGCTGCCCAGTAGATGTGGTGGGAGAGGGGCTGGAGGGCAGGAGGGAACTGGGAGAAGTCGGGGGGTTGCTGTGGTCACCCAGATGCCTGGGCGGCGGTGGGCTGGGGGGAAGTGGCCAGATCGGGGAGTGTTCTGGACAGCAGGTGGTGGGAGCAGGGGAGACAGAGGTCATGGTGACTTGGGCCTGGTCTCAGTCAGAGCCTCATAGCTCCCTGGATGCCCCAGTCTGCTCTTCAGCACTGGGTAAGGACACTCACCTGCACCACCTGTCTGACCCCGTCTCCACACACGGGAAGCCCCCCAAGAGGCAGAAGTGTCTGTTCACTTCCTGCTGAGGAAGTAGGCCAGTGACCAACCCAAGGGTTTGCTGGGCTCACCACAAGAGAATGGGGGTCTCGGCCTCTTTCCCCGGAATCTGGGCCTTGTTGAAAGGCTGGTTTCAACCCACATGCTGGGTCAGAACCATCTGCAGTATTTTCTTCCTTAGGTGTTTATTGAAAAGGTGATTCAGCAACATAATTAGAGAAAGTTTTCCAAGTCTTGTAATCCCACCCTGAGGAAAAGGGGAAACCATCCGTGACGGGATTTCCAGCACGTGTCGTGGGCCTTGCTGGGACCCTGGCTGCAAAGTTCGAGACTCTGGCCGCGTGCGTGTGCCCCTGTGCAAAGACAGCTCTACACAGTGCAATGCCAGTGGGTCCAGTGCCACTGTGAGGGAGCGACGCATGTGAAGCTGCGCCCGCGTTCTAAGAGAGATGGGCTACCGAGTCAGTTCAACCTTCATATTTCTGATATCACCTACCTGCTCCCACATTTTAAAATAAATGTGTCATCATGCAAGCAAAGCTAAATTTACTATCATGTGAAATTTAGATGGAACATAAATTTATTTTAATAACTATAGATAAAAAACAATGTATTAGAATCAATCAACTCTTGCCTCCAAAAAATACCAAGTCATTTTCACGTGGGGACTGGCCAGGCCCACATTTTCCAGGTCTGATCTACGACCGTGGAGGACCACCAACCAGGGTAGGTGTCTGCAGCCTCTCGCGGAGGTGACACTGCACTTCCTTTGTATTACAGTGCGTGCACACACACACACACAGTTTCCCTTTGTATTACAACACACACACACACAGAGTCTTCCTTTGTATTCCAGCACACACACACACACACACACACACACACACAGTTGGCAATGTAAGGGTTAAACTGTCAAGTTAGAGCTCACATCTTCCTGAACTCCTGCTTGGTTTTAAGTCGTCTTTTCTAGTTGTCGGCTCTACAAGAAGTCTAGCTACACAACGCAGAGGACCCCAGGGTCCTGCCCCTCACATGGTGGGCTTTGCGTGGCTGGGCCCGCTCCCACTGCTGTTTCTGTGTGGTCATCTGCCCACTCCCACTACTCTGTGTAGCCATTTGCCTGCCCTGGGTCCACTCTGGCTGCCCCTCCTGTGATGGGCGAGTGTCTGGGTCCTGCTCTCTCTCCCTCACACCATCTCCCTGCACCCCCCACTCCCAAACGTGCCATCTCCGGGCTCCCATCCATCCACCCACCCAGGTGAGCTCACCCCCCCACATCAAATCCAGAGTTCAGTCTCTATTTGCGCACTGTGTGGGGTCACCATCGACTCCTTTCCCTCTCCCGTCCCATACTGGTGCCATCAGCACATCCCGCCAGTCCACCTTCTGATGAGGCCACCTACATGCTGTCATACGCACACCTTCCCAAAGACCGACTGGTGGGACCCTGCTCCATGATGCCAGTTAGTCCAGGTGGCGGGTGTGGGGCAAGGGTTCCACGTGTGCACAAGGGCACATGGTAAGGGCCTATGGCACACCTGCAAACCTCACACACCCCAACTCCAGTGTGCCCCTCCCCAAAGGTTGCCACAGTCTTGGAGTGGTAGTTCCTGGCAGTGCTTTTACATCCTGGGGGTGCTGTGTCACTGTCACCGCATTCTAAGCCTTCCTGCCACTGCTGGTATCAGCCTGGCCCACCCCTGTGGACGATGCTGCAACTGCAGCCTTCTGCCAAGCTTGGTCCAAACACTGCCAGTAGGAAGTCAGAGGCATGGACGCTTCCGGCTCTTGAGACGGGTTCCCGATCACACTAAGGGCACCTCCGCTCAGAGCCACATCCCAGGAGGAGGCTGGTTCATCACACCCAGCTGGCAGAGGCTATGGCATCCCCTCTTCCCGAGGACAGGCACCCAGACGAGGGGCCTGGCTGAGGGCCCCGGCTCTGCCCCAGTACGTGTGGCCCCCACAGGCCCAGTCCTGGGCAGCCAGCTGTCTCCTTCTTCCCCAGTAAGTGCAGGAGCAAAGAGGCAACAGCTTCCCCAATTCCAAACTTGGTGTGGCCATGCGAGGGTTAATAAAAAACACGTTTGTGAAAAAGTGGAAGAGACACAAGCTCTGCGACCGGATCCACAGACAAAGTCTCCCTCTGAAACACTTCCCACCGTCCAGGTGCCTCTGGGGACTTTTTAAACCTCTCCAGGGGTCAGTGCATGAGGAGCTGTGGGGACAAACATGGCTGTACCCTCCCTTGGAAGCCAGGCCAGCTGGCTGACACCAGCAGGGGCACGCCGAGGTTTCCTGCCCTCTCCAGGGCAGAGCAGTTCCCTCGGTAATGTGACACACAGGTGTACGCAAAGCTGCAGACCCAGAGACCAGACGTCAGTTGACTTGCTAGAAACACAGCAGTGAGGTCATGTCCTGCTTCCTCAAGGAGAAGACCCTCCAGTGTCTGCCAAAAGCATTCAGTGAGGGCCAGCTGAGACCCACCAAGCACATGCACGGGCCTGCTCACCTCTGGCCTGCACGTGTGGGGCCTCAGGACATAGGCCTGGCTGAGGTCTGGGTGCTGGGCTCGCCGCAAAGACACCTCACTAGAAAATAGTGTGACCCTAGGGGCCCACGGCTGACACCCGCCGTCTAACTGAGTGTGCGCCAGGAGCCAGGAGTAGAGAGGGCACTACTGACCGCCAGACCAGAGTCTGTTTTGGCTATGGATACGGGCCTCCCATCTGTGCTGTGCTTGGCAGGGAAAGCCAAAGTGGTATAGCTGAGCAGCAAACTCGTTCCGTCCCCGACCGGGCCCACACACGTGTGCACACGCACCCTCACACGTGTGCACATATGTGAGTGCCTGATGAAGGCAGGAGAGCGCCAAAGCCACGGGCCTCCCAACCGGGCCTCCCAGCCTGCATCCTGACCACAAGCCAGCCAAAGCAGCTCGGGCCAGCTGACACGTGACAGGCCTTCTCGTGGCGGGGGGGCCCCAGAGATGCAATACAGCCTGCTGGTGAGTGTGGGTTCTGTACTCCACAACGCCTCTGCCTCTCGCAGGTAGGCCTGCGCCACACAGACAGGGTCTCTGCCATCAGGGGACACAGGGGCTGCATGTCTGGTATACCTGACCCTGGGCCCCAAGGCCCTGTCTGTCCTCAGCCCTTCACTATGCCTGGCCCAAGGCCACACACCAAGGCAGGAGCTGCCATCAGGTCTTTTTTTCCAAAATGGAAATACTGTTATGGTATTTCTTTTTTTCCCAGCATTATTGAGATATAATTGACATACAAAATTGTATAAGTTTAAGGTGCACAATGTAATGCTTTGATATTTGTATATAATGCGAAATGAGTGCCACAGTAAGTTTAAGGTAACACATGCCTCACCACATGGTTATAATTTTGTTCTCTTGTGGTGAGAACTTTTAAGATCTACTCTCTTAGCAACTTTCAAATATACAGTACAGTATCCTGAGTTACAAATCAGCCTGGTGCATTACCGCCCCAGGACTGACTTAGCTCATAACACCATCAGGTCCTAAAAGCTGCAGGACGGGAACTCAGGCGTGTCCTCAGTGCCGACAGGCTCACCACGGAGCAGGCACAGAATAAACCGGGAGCGCAGGCCGCTGCTCACCCGCCCCCATTTTGGCGGGCATCTGCTTGGAATCCGTTCAGAAGAGGAGCTAAAGACCCGGGCCGTGCCTGAGGACAGGGGCAGTCAGCTTCTGTTCCGACACACACCGTGGGGGCCCTCCAAGCAAGGGAGACAGCGGGACACACACAGCAGGTGCACCCAAGAAAGACAGCCCAGGAATGAATCTTAACAGCTGCGCCACCGACACTAGCCCTTTGAAAGGATATAATTTCATTTGTTTCAGATAAAGAAAGCACTCTGAAAAAGCATAAGTAAATAAATATCACTGCAAACATTTAAACTATTACCTCATTGAAAGTGATAAAGCTAATATAATATTATAAGGTTTACAACGAATAAATGGAAAATAAATTGCCAATGCAGGTACAGAAACTGTAATTCATAGAGTCAGAAAATCCATAATTAGCTCTAATGAATATTTAAAGTCAAAGTTCAACCCAACTTTTTCAATGTTTAACCTACTCTATCAATACGGTTCAGGGCACCCATTTATCACAGGACATGACAATGTCTGAATAGAAATGTGCCCGGGCCTGCCTTCGGGAAGTCCTGCGCTTGCCCAGTCTCTGAGCACAGCACCTTGAGTCAACAGTGTGTCTGTCACATCCGAGAATATTGACTCCCTGCCCATTTTGCTAAAAACAATTAAAATACTTTTTACATATTTATAAACCTGACTGTCAAGAGTGCGTATTAATTCTCCATTAGTGAAATGCAGTTTGGTCACTGCTGTATTTCTGCTACAAGAGCAGACACAGGGCAGAGGCCCTGGATCCTTCTGCAGCAGGGTGGCCCTCGAGGCTTCACGGTGCAGTTCACTCGACATGGTCGAGCCCTCAGGGCTCTGAAGGGTAGGCTAGGTGTGGACCAGAAATGGAGCTGTGCGGTCGAGCAGGAGAGTCAAGCTCCCATGTTAACATGGAACAAGGTAGGGCATGTGTCTCTGAGACAGGCTGTGGCCTGAAGCTCCTGGTCCCCCCAACCTGGGCCTCTGCACAACTCAGCGCCCATGGCAGATGAAACCTGCTCCTCAGGCAGCTCGTAGCTGAGCCGGGTGCCTGGTGAAAACCAAGTGCTTGCAATCGCTATTAAAACCAGTTCTCAGCCTCACCTGGAGTCTGCCAACGAATGACCACACCCAGTCACCAGTTTGCTTTTGGGAGCAGAGCTCTGAGTGCAGCAAGCCTGCTCTGCAGACACGTTGACTCAAGACAAGGTGAGAAGCAGACCTCTTCCCACACAATGGGACAATGGGACAGAGAGCGACCAGCACTGCAGGCATCGCACAGCCACACAGCATGTGTTTGTCGAGTGTTCCCAACTCCCCAAGGGGCCACCCTCACGAAGGCTGTGGGTGACTCACCTGAGCAGAAGCAGAGGAGGAAGGAACACAAAGCTACTGTTAGAAACACCTCCATCACTTTGTATTTGCAAACAAATCAGACGGCCAGTAATTAATCATTTCGGCAATTAGACTGCCAGCCAAAGTACACATCATTAACCTGCGGGCCTTCCGCATCCGGCTGGCTTTTCCAGGAAACAGAGAAAATTCCTAATACTCAAATCAAGTCGACTTAACTGAAAAGGACACATAGGAACACATTTTTCTTCTCCAGATACTAGGAAAGAGGAAAACACACAAGTGCTTCTCACAAATGACCCCAAGGCGGGGCGGGTACTATCACCTGTGCAGCCGACACGCTTGTGAAAGAGTCACTGCCTATTTCAACAGCACCGCCATCGCGGGTCTGAGCTCCCAGGGCACCTTCAGGGCACTGCAGAAGGGAGCTTCTCTCCCAAGAGTCACAAAGGAACACACACAGACTTCTGTCTCTCCCAAGGGACCTGGAGGGGCTCCCCTGCGAAGCCAGCTGCTGCCTTATACTGCTGGGAGGGGGGAGGCCACAGCATATAGCACGTGGGCCGGGAAACCCCACCCGTCGGGAAGGCCGGCTGGGTTTATCAAATGCAGCACAGAACTCGGTGATTCTTAGCTCCTCTGGGACAGCATATTACGTTGTTTCTACAGATAAAGCACTTTCAACTCGTTTTTAAAAAATAAAATAAATGGATCTATGAACAGGAAAAAACTTCTACATCAGATATTGTTGATAATTAACCCTCAAGTCTGCAACAAAATACAGAATGCTAGTCATTCTAAATTTGAATCAATAGCCTGGAATGACTCCCAGATGGAAAAGCCTCTCACTTGGGAGAATGTGACGCATCCCCTCACACGAGACCCACTCTGTCCCCGGCTTGAGCAGACAACGCCTCCAGGACACAGGGCCCCCACAGGAGGATGTGGCCTCGCACACGAACACGTGGGTGTGCAGGGACCAGACGAAACCCCGAGAGGGAGTGCAGGCCTGCTCAGCTCGGGCGCTGACATGCTCAGGGGCGGCTGCAAACACCTCTGCTCTCTGAACAAACTGCGGCTGACCTGACACCGCCCCGGCTGAGTACCCGGCACACTGGCTGGGCATCTCCTCTTCCGCACATTTTCCCTCCTCTTGTGATACGTGAGAAACACTAGTGACCGTGCAGTTTCACAGTGACCGACGAGCACGTCCCACGAGCTTACAGCCCACAGTTCACAGCTACTTTGCACCGGGGGACCCTTGTGTAAATGCACACACACATATGCACGCACACGCACAGAGCTTGCTCTCAGAGAAGCTGGAGCTCTCAGGAGGTGTGCCTAAGCATGCAGTGGCTGCAATTCTGGAAACACTAAGAAACTAAAAACAACCCAAATCTTAACAACGTGAAGATAGGTAAATAAAATTCAAAATATTCCTATAATGGATACTATACAGCAAAGAAAAGAAACAAATTAAGCCTGAACTATAGGTGGGCTTCACAAACAATGCTGAGAAAGAGGAAAGTTTCAAAAACTTCATGTGGCATGATGCCAAGACAACAAAAACATAATTACAAGGAACTAAAACAAAAAAATGTGATGTTAAGATTATATCAAAAAAGGAATAAAATGATAAACAGAAAATTCAGAATATGGGTTACTGGGGGGTAGGGCCATGAGCCAGGGCAGGTGCACACAGGCAGATGTAAGTTACTGTTCTAGAAAGATCTTAGGTTGCGGGGTGACTTCAGAGGTGTTCATTGTATTATATATAAAAAATAAGGGGCCAGCCCCATGGCACAGTGGTTAAGCCCAGCATGCTTCATTTCGGCAGCCTGGGTTCATGGGTTCAGATCCCAGGCACGGACCTACACCACTCATCAGCCATGCTGTGGTGGTGACCCACATATAAAGTGGAGGAAGATTGGCACACATGTTAGCTCATGGCTAATCTTCCTCAAGCAAAAAATAAATAAATAACTAAAGTAATAAAGGAAGAAATGAATCAGGACAGCACAGCATGAATGAAGAGTGATGATGCCTCCAGTTCCTCGCCGTGCATCCACTAGGAGGCAGAGAAGGCACCAAGGTCTCAACATGGAAATACCTCCAGCAGGGGCCACGCAAGGGCAGGTGCATCTGGACCCTGCTCTGCACTCCCGATCCCCTGTCCTCCACCTTGAGGTGCCTGCCATCTTGAATGGCGATGATCAAGGTCAAAGACAGCAGGGCTCAGAGCCCTCACCTTCATCCATGACATCCATCACATCTACCTTGCCATCAGGAACTTGATTTTTTTCCATTCAAAGTTATATTTTAGAAATGCTCGATGTTGAGACATGTAAATTTAGCTTATTTTTAATGCTACATAATGATCCAATATACAGAAAGACTGCAATTTATTTATCCATTCTTCTGTTGGACATGAAGACTGTTTCCAATGTTTTCACCATTACAATTGTTGCTGCAATGAACATCCTTGCCTGGGGTCCCTGAGCACACAGGTGAGAATACGGGACTTGTATATGTTATATGGGATATGTCTGCATGCGTGTCTGCGTGTGTATATGTATGATGTGTGGTTGGAGTTTTTGGGTCATGGCATAGGTTCTTCTTCAATGTAGGCGTCACAGGTTGCCGTGGTGACCTGCCTCCACCAGCAGTGCGGGCCGGGCCCATTGCTTCACATCCTCGCCAAGACGTGGTGGCAGCAGACGTTGATCTTTGCCAGCTGATTGGGTATGAAATTACACGTCATTGATTTGATTGCAATTTCATTATGCCAGCCTAGTTGAGCATCGCTTTTTAAGACTATTGGAAATTTAGACTTCTCGTGTGACCGCCTCGTTTATATCCTTCGTCCATTTTCCTATCTTCTTTGTCTATTACTTGCATTACAAAGAACTTCTCCCACTCTTTGGCTTATCTCATCAATCTTTTTACGGCATCTTTTATTAAATGAAAGTTTTTAAAGTAGTCAAATCAATCGATATATTCCTTTATGGTTTATGCCTTTATGCCTTATGAAATAGTTCCCTGATCTGACTCCACAATGATATTCCCTATATTCCCATGTAAAAGCTGTAAGACTGTATTTTTCCCATTTAGGTTTTTACAATAACAGGGACTTATTTGTGGGTATGGCACAAGGTAAAATCTAGTGTTATTTCATTCCAGATGGAATTCCATACTGTCTAGTTTCCCCATTATTTATGTCACCACACTTGTAAACTATATTTCCATCTATTTGAGGTCTGTTCTCTGGGCTCTCCATTCTGCACCATTGGTCTATTTCAATAGCAATACTTTTTTCTATTTTAGCTTTATACTAAGTCTTGACGTTTAGTAGCATAAGTGCTCCACTTTGTTTTATTTCACAGTTGCTTTGGTTATTTTTGGCCCTTTGTATTTCCATATGAAACTTCAGAACAGCTGCCAAATTACACCTAAAACATCCTGCTGAGGTTAGGATTATAAATACAAAGACTCTACAGATTGATTTGGGGAGAGCCAACACCTTCATGATAGTCAGTTTTCCTTCCCATAAACATGACATGTCTTAAGCCATATACTGAAGTCTTTTTAAATTTCTTTTAATAAAGTTATATAATGTTCTACATAAAGGTCTTGAAGATCTTTTGTTAAATTTGTTCTTAAGTATTTTTAGTTTCTGTTCCTGTTATTAAAGTAAAATTTTTTAAACCACTGTCGGCTTACAACCATTTGCCGCTAACGAATAGGAATGCTATTGATTTCTGTATATTAATCTTATATTCAGCAATCTTGCTCTGCTTATTTTTGGTTCAAATAATTACAGGTTCTCTTCAATAATTTGTGAGGACAGTTTGTTTCTTCTTCACAATCCTTACACCTTTCATTTTCTTCTTGTTTTTTTTTTTTTGTCTTATTGCACTGCTAGGGGTTCTGGTTCCATGCTGAACAAGAGAACCTGGCTCTGTACCGAGAACAGACTGTGTGTGTGGGGGTGGGGAGCGCGGACGCGAGGGGGCCAGTGGGGGCTATAACTGAATACGGGATTTGCTGATAAATTGAAAGTAGGGTCTGAAAGAAAAGGAGGGTCAGAAATGCCCCCAGGGCTTGGTCAGAGGAGCTGGGGGAGTGAGCTGCCATTTTCTGAGGCAGAGGAGACTAACGGAGGATTGGGATTTGGTGGAAAAAGAGGAATCAGGCTAGACCTGTTACGCTGAGATGCTTGTCAGACATCCAAGTGGGGATGCCACACAGGCAGTTGGATTCATGAGTTCAGGGTCAATGTCTGGGCAAGAAGGGACATTTCTGAGCTGTCCGTAAAGGCTGATATTTGAGGCTGTGCGAATGCTGAGAGCTGAGCTCTGGGGCATTATGCTGAGAGGGCCAGGTGATGAGTGAGGTAGAGCTGGCCAGGGTGAAGTGACAGATGATCACAGGACATTTCTGGCTTTTAGTTGCTTAAAGGAGTGAACTGCTTTAAGAGATTTTAAAATGTTAAGCCAGCCTCGCGTTCTTGGCATCAACCTAACTTGATCATGATGCATGTTTTTAAACATTGCTGGACTCTGTTTGCTAATACTGTGTTTAGGAGTTTTGCACTGTTTCCAATCTTGTCCCTGTTCTCACCACCCCAGTGAAATTATCCTTTGCCAAGTATTCAATGATGTTCCGGTTGTAAATCCAAAGGAGACTTCGTGACCCTTGGCTTCTCAGCAGCATGGGACACCTGTCCTTCCCTCCTCCTTCCGGCACCTTTATTTCTGGGTTTTAGGGCACCACTCTGTGCCTCTCTGGAATCTCCTCCTCCAGATGATAATGACACACTGGATCTGCTCAGGGTCCCCTATGGAGCCTCCCCCCTGCCCCCCACTTTGTGGTGGCCTCATCTTTCCCATCGTCCAGCTGACAGCTGTCACAAGCACAACACTGGGCTCCCCTTTGAAGGCCAGCCTCACAGGTCCAGGGGTACGTAGTCCCCACTTGGACCCTCATAAGGAGTCCCATCTCTCCCAACTCAGGACATTATCACATCACTCACCCTCCTGCTCCCACTGGAAAGTGCAGATTTCTCCAGATTGCTCCAGCTGCTTCTCTACTACGTCTCTCCCCCAAACACCCATTCCATACGTGACTCCCACAGATTACAGAACCACCGTCCATCCCTAACCTTCCACTTCCTTCCATTCTCGCTGCCCCACACTAGGCTGGGCCTCTGTCGTGGACCCCTGCTTCTTCTACTGCTACCGCCCCCTCAGCCTCTTCTCCACTTGATGCCAGGGCAGACAGAAATCTGACCCTGTCACTCCTCTGTCCTCTAGTGACCTCCAGCACTCTGTCCCTCCCACACCTGCTCTTGCACAGCCCTTATGCCCACCCCCTCCCCAGCTCACAAAGTTCCAGCCACATTGGCTCTTAGGGCTCAGAGAAGGCCAAGTTCTGCTGTCATTAGGGTTATTACCTGCTTTGCCTTCCCCTCCTTTACAGCTTCTTCTCACGTGACCCCATGCTGCTGTAGGTTTCCATGGAAATGCAGCCTCCTCCGAGCAGCCCTCCCGGACTGCTCTACACTGAGCCTCAGCAGCCCCAGCAAATCACCCCTGTCCTTTCGCAGTGTTGCCCACTCTGACTGCAGGCTTGTTTCCTTCCTATCATCTCTCTTCTTTACCAGGAGGGGAGGAAGCTCCCTGAGGGTGGTCTGGTGACTTCTGAGTCTCCAGCACAACGCTTGTACATGGCAGGAGTTGAGCGACTCCTGGTTAGATGAGAGAGATGTGGCTATGCAGGGCATCTGCATGGAGTGACGCGCTAAGCGGCTCAGGACCTAACATGCAGGACTGTGTGCTTGGGTTTTAAATGACAGCCTCATGCATCGCTCACAGTGCTTCCAAGAAGCTGAACGTGATTGCAAAAATAACAGACATTTTACCAACAGGAAGAACAACTATTTCACAAGAGTAAGCCCCAAGACTTCTGGTTTTAAAACAATTTAATAGATTGAGTAATAAATCAAAGCAAAGTTACTATAACATTCATTAGATTATAAACAATAATAAATGGAACAAGGCTTTCGTTTAAATCAATGTAGAGCTCATTGATCTTTTCCTGTATAATAAACTCATGCAGGGGCAATCTAATTGGATGGGGTGGCATTACTGCTCATTTCATCCAGTATTGTCCAGAAGGGTAGCATGTGGAAAGGGTGGCATTTAGCATGTCACTGTCATGAGGCTGCTCTGCCTCTCCAAGCAGCTCTGTAACCATCTCAAATGAGAGCTGACTTATTTACAAAGTACTGACTTTCCAATTTCAGCTTCTGAAGCTAAACATGAAATGACAGCACAAAGGTGTCCCCCTGTCTGACCCTCACCACAAGCCCTTCTCCAGGCTGGCTGCCTGCTCGAGAGATGCACGTATAACTTCATTTTGTCTCCCGTCCAACAGCCAACATTAGAAGTTAATTAAATTGGTTGTCCATTGTATTCATCTACTTACAAAGTTAATGATATTCAGTTCCTGAATTAAAGAGCATTTTATAAAGCGTGCACCATGGAAGCTGGCATGCTGTACATGGGGGTGCTGAACCCTGTCACAGCCCCTGGCTGTAGTGTCCCCAATTAGGTAGCCCAACGAAAGGCCAGGCAAAGCACCAGTCATCCTGACAGAAAGGGTAAACACTCCACGCAACAGCCACTTAATGCCTCGTGAGGCCTACAATAAATCCCCCCAGATTAATGCGCCTGTTAACATCCCACATTACCATGGTGAAGAGCAGCTAAATGGACGACACAGGCTTTACAACGGCCTCGCAGACGGGCTGTCTGGGAAGGGGTTGGGCGTCACGCGGGTGCTGACGGTGATGTGATGGGTAATGCCAGATCCTCAAGCTGCAAGGGACACTTCATACCGCACCGTACCTGGGGGTGAGGGCACCAACTGGCCCAGGAAACAGCCTTTCTGAGAGCGCTCACTCATTCATTCACTGACTCAGCCGTTCCACAAATGATCACCGGCACCTTATCTGTGCCGCACACTGTCTTAGGGTCTGAGAATTCTCAATGAGGAAATGGCCGGAGAGCGAGATGGCGCTGTGACACAAGGGACAGCAAAGGGGGTGCTTCACACAAGGGTCAGCTTCTGAACATGGGGCTCTATCCACAGGATACGCTGACAGAATGGCTGTGAGCACTGGGGAAGCACTCGAGGACAGTGCCAGGGTTTCCGCCAGGGCAGCTGGAAGTGGGTGCTGTCGTCACCTGGGACAGGGAGGGCTCTGGAAAGAAGGCGTCCGGCTTTGGACAAGCTGAGGTTGAAAGGGCTGTAAGACACCTCAGGGGCATAGTGGAAGGCAGCTGGACATACCAGTCTGGAGTCCAGGCCAGAAGTCTGGGTGCAGGTGTAAATGGGAGGTGGTCAGCCTGCAGACAGTCCTCAACGCCACGGATGCTGAGCTTGCCGAGGAGGGACTAGAGCCAGAGCAAAGGGTAGGGGACATCGGGCAGTCAGTACGGACAGGGGGCAGTCAGTGGGGATACAGAGTGGTCGGTGGGGACAAGGGGGAGTCACAGGGACAAGGGGAGCTTGTGAGGTCAGGAGTGGCCGGTGGGGACAAGGGGCAGTCAGTCAGGAGGACGGAACCAGGGGCAGGTGGCATCTTGGAGGAGAGTCGGGAGGAAGGAGTAGCCACGGGGCCTGATCTGGCACATGGAGTGCACGGGGATGAAGACTGACCCCTGGATCCACAACTTGAAGGCCAGTGGTGATGTGAGCAGCCACATCCAAATGGCCGACTCGAGAGAAACCCTGGTGCGTGAAATTCGTAACTCCCTGCACAGCTGTAGAGACGGGGCAGGTGCTGCTCCTGCACCTGGGAGAACAAGCATGTATAAGAGATGACAGGTGCCAGCAAGTGGCTAATGCTGTCAACACAGAGAAACAGAGAAAGGAGGGGCAGGAAGGACCACTCCCACTGCCTTTTCAACCTGTCCTCCCTGTCAGCGGGGAGGGGTGGGGGGGGCGGTGGGAGCAGTGCCCACTGCTGAAGACACTGCCCCAGCCCCTTCTTGGGAGGAACAGGCATGAAAAGGTCACCTGCAGACCTTGTCAGCCCATGACCCTGCAGGTTCCTGTCCACACGTATCATCACTCGCTTCTGTTCAGCACGTTATCCTGGACTCACCTTTTCAAAAGAGAAATCCTGTTGATTTAAGCCTGGTGTAACATATTCCACGAGCCAACGCCTGACAATAGCTGGGAAAGTAAACCAACTGCTCATGCCTGTTTTATCTGAGAAGGGCAGGTGGCCAGAGAAGTCCATGCTACAGAATTCACACTGTGTGCCCATTACTGGCCTAGGCGATGATAAGAAATGATGCAGATCTAGAGTTCCTTTCCATAGTTAATGAAAAAAGCTGTGCAAGGAATTTTGAGTTTCTATGCAAGCACCCCCGAATTATTTTTTAATTTGCCTCATCTAGGTAATTTCCTGTCAAAATGAGATTCCTTTGCAATATGGATGCCCTTTTCAATAATACATACTTTGCAAATTGAAAGTTTCAACAATGAGCAAAGAAAAATACCAGTCTTAAAATAACTAGTTTTAATTATGAAATTCATTAAGTCATACATATTTGTCCACGTCTAAATGATTACAATAGTAAATCAATAAACTTTTATGCCAATTAAATTATGTGGAGAGTTTGCATTTTGCATCATAATTAAAACAGCTCTGACTTTTATCTTTTGTCTTCCAAAAATCATTAGCTTTTCAATTACAATTTCATTCTTACAAATGTTCTGGAGAAATAGGTTAAGTGCATTACAGATATAGGATAATTAGAGTAAAATGCACTTTAAGAGATGGCCCACACTGAACACAAGCTGTTTACAAAATACCTTCGGCCATTAGAAAAGCTTGAGGTATATAAAATGCTACTAAAAAGGTTTAATTGATTTTTAAATTTCAATTATACTGGGAAATCACCATCTATTCCTGTTTCCAATAATTTAACTCCGCCCCTGTTCCATGGAAACGCTAGGACAGCAGTGTTCTCTGACAGGCCTGCCTGACGCGGGTCCAGCTCTCCCAGGCTCACAGCTTGTTACTTTTACTCCTCTCTACTCGGCCAAGCCCCGGAGCACTGATCCCACACCCATCCCTGTGTGCCGCTGGCGCCGGGCGGCTTCCATTCTCTCTCCATGCTGAATCGCGGGAGGTATTTTATCGTACGTGCTCGACGCGCACTCATACCCACCCCATGGGGACCATTCTCACTGCTTTCTGTTCCTCTCTGCATCTCCGACTTTCCATCCGGGATCCTCTTCTATCTGCGTGAAGAACATCCTTCAGTATTTACTGCCTTCTGTGTGGGTCTGCTGGTGACAAATTCTTTTGGGCTTCCTTTGAATAAAAATGTCTATTCTACCTTCATTCTTGAAAGGTACTTTTGCTGGATACAGAATTCTCTGCTGCAGTTTCCTTTTGGGGGGCTGACGGTGCCCTCCAGTGTCCTCTGGCTTTCCCTGCTTCTGCTGCCCCTCGGAAGGCATTCTCTCTTCTTCCCCACAGCAGCTTTTAAAGTGGCCTCTTTGTCCGTGTTTTGCTCAGTTTTACTGTGATCCGTCTCGGTGCTGATTTTTTTTTATTCTGTTTGGGGCTCACTGAGATTCTTGAATTTGTGTATTCAGGTCTTTCACAGGTTGGAATATTGTCATTTATTATCTCTTCAAAAATGATTTCCAATCCCCTCTCTCAATTCCTTCTTGGGCCCCAGTGACACAATGTGAGCGCACACGTCTTCCACGTCTGATGCACTCCCCACCCCGTCCGCTCGTCTCTCCACAGTTCACTTTAATACTGTCTTGTGGCCCATCTGCCACTCATTACTTCTGTCTTCAGCTCTGCGGCCTCTAGCTATGTGATTTGGGCAAATATATACATCAGTAAAGCCTCAGTTCCCCCATTTGTAAAATGGGGCTATTATCTAATTTTTCCTACATGAAGGTCTGCAAGAGATAGCACATACAGAACACAGTGTCTGTTAAAGAAGCCACTCAAACACTCTCTCTCTGTCCTCGCCTTGAATTAGGCACTGTATTATCTCAACCTCCAAAACATCTGTCCTCAAGCTTGACAACCCAGCGTGTACTTGACCAACCTCTAATCAACACCCAAGCCTGACCATCACCCCCAACGCAACCTTGCTCAACCCCATCTTCCTCCACCGAGAGTGAGCTGTGCACCACGGCTCAGAATGCAGTTCTGGGGCAGAATGCCCACCTCAAATCCAGCACCTGCCTCTTCCTAGTTTGGAGACCTCAACCAGGTTACTGAACCTCTCTGTGCCTCAATTTCCCTCTCAGTAACATGGGAAGATAATCTAGCATCTGCTTCATAGAGTAGCTTTAAGCTCTCGATGGGTGGTACATGTAAGGCACACAGAGTAGTGTTATAACAGCTCAGTGTTGACTATTATCCGATTAGGTGTCGTCGTTATTTCCTACCACCCCCTGGGGCCCTGACTACGCTGGAGGAAGAACAGAGGACAGCCTCAGATGTGTCCTTGGCCGATACTGGAATAAAAAGGCACAGTAGGGAGGGCATGCCAGCCAAGAAAGGCTTCCTACTTCCAAAGCAGGGAGGCAGGAGTCTCACCGTCCACCCAAGACCTCCCACCCCAGGAGTCTGCCGTTCCTCCCTCGGCCAGGGAAGGCCACTCCACCAAGAGCCCTGCCTGACCACCAGCCACCAGGATGAGGCAGATAGAGGAGGAGGCTCCAGTGTGCCCCACACTTCATGTCACAGGGTGGCCAGCTGGCCACGATCTGAAAGAGAAACCTCTTCTTCCCCACCTCTCTTCTGAGGCCAGATCACGAACACCCCTTACGGGAAAAGCTGTCTCCCACTAATGGCCTCGATATAAATCAGACCCACGATAAGAGCACGGAGGAGTGACCCCATCAACCACTCCTCCATGTGTGCTTTCTCCACGTTGGTGCTGCCACCCCGACCACAAGAATATCTATCATTTTCCTTAAAAATAAGAGAAATCAGTGTCTCCACAGAACCAAGAATCTAGGGAGAGGTACGGGGTTGAGAGGTTTTTTCCACAAGAAGAGCGAAAAGCTGGCATGCGTGTTGGCATGAGGATAATCTGGCACAAAGGGACTAAACAACGATGGGAGGACTTCTCCCAGGAGGCCAGCAGGGACGCTAAGTCGCGCACAACTGGGAGCGCGACACCCCTGCACGGCAATGGGATAGGGCAGACGCAGCATGGTGCATCAGGTGGCCCTCCCACTGCGCCCCCCCCCCCCCAGGGACCAGGGACCCCATGGCACCCTGCCTGCCTACCAGTCACGGAGCTGTGCTGGCGGGAATGACGACAAGCCAGGATGCAGGGGGAGAGTCTGATACAGGGGTCCATCCCTGCAGGAGGAGGACAGGGCTGGAAGTGGAGGGGGGACATGGAGGGCACTGGGGCCCAGTGCTAGGCAGAAGACAGGTCAGGAGGGCTCAGCAAGAGGAGAAGGGATCTTCTGGTTTATGAGCCTGGGGATTTGCCAGAAGAGGTCCAGAGGACCCAGCAGGGGCTTGGGGTTGGGGAGGGCTGGAAAGGGATGGGCAGGGCCACGCTGCATGGAGAGACTGGGGGGACGGTGGGGGACTGCTCAGAGAGGGACAGAGGGTACCACACCAGGAGTGCTGTGGGGCTGTGAGGGCAGGAAGGGGTAGGGGGTGCTGCTGGGGCACAACACTGCTGGGCCTGGGTGGCAGATCCCCTGTGCAAGACCAGGTGCACACGCGCGTAATTAATCGGAGACACTCAGTCGTTGTGTAGCGTGCAACATGCCACGTTGGAGCTACACCGACAAGGAACAGTGCAGGGGGAGGACAGAGCTGGGGTCCACATGAAATAATGAAACGCCAATGGGCAAAAAAACGCAGAGCGGGAGAGAGAGAACATGGCAGAACAAAGCTATTCTAGATCTCAAGGTCACAGAGTCAAGCACTGAAATCCTAACATCTCCACGCAAATTTCACCACAAACGATTATCTCAGAAGGGCCTTGAGGGCCACGCTCACCCCCCACTCAGGGAGGAGAGCCCCTCTGATGTCAACTTCCCTGTCAACCCACGCTGGCCAGGACTCACACCTCACACTCCACCAATTTACCGTCCCGCTACTGACACGCTGATGGCGCTTTGTAAGTACGTGAGAGGAGCCAGCCATAATTCTCCCACTGCTTTCAAGGAAAAGGCTGAGCCAGATGAGCACGGAGTCCGTCCCCAGGTGTGTCCTGCTCGGGAATTGTTATTTCTAGTTTATAAAACGGGGCTCACGGACGCTCCCTCTCATTCTCTGTAAAGATGTGCCAGCAGGTCTAAAGGCATGAGGGTAAGAATCAGACGCACGTACGCTTCCTCTCAATTCCATCTGCCTGGGCAGCGGGGGCTACGGGGGCCCAGCGGGCTGTGCTGCTCACCAGCCACTTACCAGCTAGTACCCGTTACCAGCTGTTTCTCAGCCTTTCTGTGTCTTAGGGTCCCTAGCTATAAAATGAGGGAAATTGTGGTCGGGTTCTTAAAACAATATCTGGCAAACAGTAGGTCCCAATGAAAGCTGGTAGTGGTGGTACCACATCAGAGCACGCCATTTAAAGAAGGCCACAGAAATGAACCAGACCAAGGGCGCTCTTCTTAAGGGCTGAAGATCACTGAGCGATTCCAAGAATGAGCAAAGTGGACACAAGCTGTTCAGTCACCCTGAAGAGAAACAGGAAGCCCCTCTATTACCCTTGTGCACACCCATGTTTCACCTGAGGAGAAATAGCAGCATTTTTTCATTTCCCTGATCATGCTTTAATTAAGTCTCTAGCCCGCCATTTAAAATAAGGCCATTACGGATAGTGATCAGGAACGCCATCATTGCCCACTGAGCTACAAAGTCAATCATGCACGTTTTCACTGCACAACCTCTAAAGAGTGCACGGTTTGAGGTTGAAAGATTTGACGGCTGTGATGGTAGCCACAAGAAGTCCATCAAACGCGCCCACTTCTGAAAAAGAAGCATTCTGCTTCATCTCCATATTTTCTCCACCTGGTGGCATCTCTCCAGTTACAGACGTAGCTCTGCATAACAATCACAAGAAAACTTAAAATGAACTGAAAAGAGAGGCAAAAGCTGTTATTCCCACAGCAAAAATGTGGGAGCCTCTCATGTCGTTCTATCTAAAAAAGGGACCAGTGAACAAAACCTGGGATTTGCCTTGGGAATTTTCCCCAGAGGCAGTGTGGCGTGGCTGCCAGAGCCACGCTAGAAGGGGTGCCCACCGGGGACAGCCCCTGGTGAGCAGGCAGACCCCTCGGCCCACCCGTTGCTGCTCTCACCACACAACTGACAGCCACAAGGGCCCACAGACACAAGTACATTAGAAAAACTGAATAATTTTGGTTGATGTTACCTAGAAATAAGAAAAAATAACAAATAAGAAAAAATAACAAATACTTATAAAACTTACACCTGAAAAATCTCCACTCCAACTTATGTTCAGTGTACTTAGCAAAAAGGTCAAAGCTCAGAATTTGCTGGATAAATAAATGTTGGTGAGGTGGATGAATCACTGGAGAATTGGTGCATGGCAGCGAATGAATAACCTGCAAATGCTTCCCAAACCCCATTATTTCCCCTTCTCCAAGAGCCCAAGATTCATGTCCCCGCATGCCGCCAGTTCATTACGGAGAAATATCATCCCTCTTCCGGCTCTCGCTGGGCAGCGCGCGGCCCCTCGAGGACCCTTTAATGTTTAATTCCCCATCATCCGCTCCACTGAACAGCTTAATCTCTGCTTGTATGATCAATACTATATCAGTGTAAATTAAAATGACAATTTTAAAGTAATTAAGCCTGTTAATGCTCGATTCAAATGTCATTATTTGCACAAGGGATTGAGGAGAAATTACCTCGTGTCCAGGGTGACAGGAAGACGTTTGAGCCTCCTCAGCCCTGTTGCGCGGGGCCACTGGAGGCTTTAGCAAAGCGGATTAACTTCTGCCTCGCCCTGCCATGGTACCTATCCAATTTCTAAAGAGGATAACGAAATTTGATAAATTTAATTCCAGCTACAAACTCAATTATTGTGATAATAGATGAAAACTGGGAGGAGACTCTAAACAAGGCCCACATTTTTAAAAATACACGTAACTCCGGAATGAGATACAACAGTTATGCTTTGATTTGATTTGTTCGCTCTCTTCTGAAAACCTTTAAATGATTACGATGTTTGGTAGAACAGCCAACATTTATTAAAGAGCCTAGCTCTACCCCAAAGGGGCTGCAGCTTAGCCGACTCGGGTCACAATGGAAACGTCTGCTATCCTGAGCTTGTGTGGCAGCATTTATTAGACGAGCACGTCATTACATTACTGGGTCTCATAAACAGACAAGAAAACTCAGCCAGCCTCAGACAGAACCTCAGCCTTGCGCAACGCGGGCTGGGCTGGCCTCAGCTCGGAAAGCTGCATCCAGTCATTTTTTTTCTGAGTGGCAGGGTGGGGGTGGAGGATTAATAAAAAGAAATTTGACACAAAAAAAATCACCTTTACCCTCCCATGCCCCCAGAGCACTGAGTGCACAGTACAGTCAGACTGCCTGATGGGTTCTCCAAGCACAGGTATTTCTCTACCTGAGTCACTTACAGGGGGTGGGCCCGCTGGAGACGGTTTGCACTGCACAGGCGGGGACGACGGCTCTGAGGGGATAGCTGCAGTTGCTGGACCTCATCCATTAGATCAGCAATAAAAATTGACAACCAAACATTAATTTCAAGATGAAGAGCAAAGTGTAACAATTTTCCTTTGAAAGATGTTTGAGTGCAGTGTGGCCAATCTTTCAGGTTTTTCTCGGGCACTCCAGAAGGGGGCCAGAGGGACAGGCAAGTCACTGCAAAGTGCCAGGCCCCTGGCTAACGCACCGTTGACTGCTTTGCTTCGGGTGATCTGACAGTGTTTAGTCTGTTTTCAAACACAATGATTTTTGCTTTAGTTGTCTAAATTTCAAGTTTTCTGCAGAGGAGGGAGGTTTGTGGCTCACTTCTGCATCACGTCCTTGTGCGCTGTTGAAAGGGCCCTGGTTCATCGTCTGTAACAACGCCCCCTGTGCTTGGGGCCCGCCAGCAGAGGGTATAAAATCACACGGAGGTGGACGCGTGTCTGCACGGTCGCTGCCTCTCCTTCCTGGCATTCTAGACACCAGTACTCGTGAGTATAACCTCCTTCCCACATTCACAGATGAGAAACTAGACAGGAAGGAATTTTTTAATGATACATTAAAAGTTAATTACAACGTGAAAGAAAACAGTGAATAAAGCCAGGCATACGATTACCTGATTTTAAGGCAAACATGGAAAGGGAATCACGTGGTCACCACATTCTTCCCTTCTGACCCAGCAAACACTTACACAATGAGGGAAACCCCAAATCTCAATGCTGCTTTTCTTTGTAATCATTAAAAATCAGGCATTCTTCTAAAAGGCAAGAGATACACAATCGAGGGGAAAATGTGGAGTGAGTTGACTTTAGGAAGGATATTTTTATGAACCTAAGAGGTGGTTTTCCTGTGTTCTAAAGGCCACTTGTCACCTCAGGATGTGAGATATTTGGGAGGATAAGTTCCAGATGAAAGGAAACCAGTTCTATGTGGTCAGCCTCTTCTGGAAACTGGAACATCTACAAATAACACCACGCAGTCTCTACACCCCCCATTTCACTTCCTCTTGTCTGAGCAGCCTGGTCAGGAAAGGCTGGGTCTCAGGGACTTGCCCTGAGGTCACACAGCCTGGAGCACTGGCCCAGCCACCACTTGGAAAGTGCCAGGCAGGGAGGGGCAGCCTCTGACCGCTCAGCACCTGGGCCGCAAAGCAGGAGCAAGGAGCCCCCGCTGACAAGCGGGGCCTGGACCAGCGCCAGCCTGCAGAACATTGCCGGCCTCCGTCCAGCCTGAGGGCAGCAGAATCAGGACCAGACCCCAGAACCCTGCCCCAGGCGAGCACCATGGCTTTTCCTCTCCCTCATGCCGACACAACGTGTTTACCACAGCACAGCAGGAGGCAGCACCATCTGGACATCTGGACGGGAGCAAGCCTAACGGACATAAATCCAAAAAGGATGTCATTCAAATATAAAGCCAGATGACCACAGCCCTCACTGAGTTAGATCCCACAGACCACCATGAAGCCCAGCATGGAGAGGAGGCAGGACTGCTGACCGGCTGGTCACATACAGCAGGCACCATGCTGCACCAGGCCCCCCCTGTCTGTCTGTCTGCCATGTGGGCAGCGGAGACTGACAGCACAACCAGAGACTGGCCGACAAAGCCACCACTGGCTGTCACCTCACAGGTCCCAGCGCCAAAGCCCAACATGAGGAGGGCATCACGCAGCCCTGCACGCGGCATGGCACAGACAATGGCGCCCACAGCAGGCAGCGCCTTCTCATGGGAACACATCTCACTCTCTTCCAGGTGAGGCTGTGGATGGTCTTCAAGAAGGATCCTGTGTAGCTTGGCCACGGACCCTGACCCTGACCCTCCATGACCCTGACCCGCCACAGAAAGTGCAGGAATCATCAACACGGACGGGTAGCAGGGACACCATCTGCCTGAGCATGAACACCAGACAACATCCCGGGAGGCCTTGAGCAAAGCCTCCAGCGCAGTGTCCTGCCCACATCTCTCCTCCCTGGGCCTCAAGACACCCCTGAGACCCGTCTCCTAAAGACTTCGGCTCCTTCTGTGAATCGGGCTCTGGAAACGGGATGACCCGGCCACACTCCCAGGTCCACACCGGCTCTCAGCATCTGATGTCAACCTGGCTGGGCTTTTGAGAAAGCATCTAACTTTGGTCCCTTCAGGAACAGGAAAACAGATCCACAGGGAGGCCATGGCTCGGGGAAAAGCAGAGCCGAGAGACCTGTGAGGATCGCCATGAAAACTGTGGCAGGAGCCTGGCAAGCGGGCAGCTCAGGGCGGGACTGCGGAGCGAAACATCCCCCGAGGCCAAGCAAGAACAAGCAGCTAAACTGTGGATCAACCACGACTCCTTTTTCATGTTCACTGCTTCACTGATTTTCTGTCAGAAAATGCTAACAAGCATGAAAGTCCTTAAGAGCTTTACAATTTTTCAGTTTGTTCACCAATACGTTCCGCGCGGCGTATTTGTTTCTCGGGCAGTGTGTGACACGGCACTCGATCATGCCTGTCTGCGCCTGATGGATCGGCCGGCCACGGGCTCCCCCACTCTACCGCTGCCAAAGAGCCCGGCATGGATTCCTCACCGCGGAGAGCCAGCAAGTGACTGGGAGGGGCCACTCACGACCCGCGAGGAGCAGGGTGACGGCCGCAGCTGGCCACCCCACCTCACACTCGGCAGGGACCCAGGCTCACGGCTAAACACCACAAGCCTGGTGCCCAGCAGTGAGCGGGCCTGTGGGAGTGGGAGGGAAGCAAAGACAGATCAACCACCGGGATCAGACAAACCAACCAAGCAGGGCTTTGGGCAAAGGAACAGGGATAGTCCTGGTTTCTCAGGGGCCTCTTCATCAAGGAACCCTGTGCAGTACCACCGCGACCCCGGCAGACACAGTGAGAGGACTGAAAGTGGGGGACAGCCAGGGACAGCTGGGGACAGGCAAGGCCACAGGCAGCTGTGCGATTAGCCTGTGGGGACGGAGGGAGCCATGGCAGCGATGGGGACCACTCCTGTGCTGTGGCTGCTGCATGGGCCCTCCCTCGCACAGGCGCTTCTTCCGTCCCTTCCCACATCTAGCCCCCAGGCAGACCCCCCCGGCACCCGCTCCGCACAGAGACAAGGCCACTGCAGGTGACAGTGCATGCAGACAGGCGTGGTGAAGGGCTGGTATCCACCCCCACATAGACATGTGTGACTTCCTTCTGTCACGGAAAGGGTCCATCCGCAGCCCCGAGCACCCAGCCCATGCAGGAGTCCAGATCCCAGATATGGGGAGGGGTTCTCAATGACATCCCAGCCACTCACGACGCTGGACCCACCTGCTGATGCCCCTCTGCTTTGGTTTCATTAAACAGGGACCTGGGTGCAAGCTCATTCCAGGAGCAGCAAGGGCTAAGTTGTCAGCTGGGGCCGGAGGGCTCCTCGACTCACAGGGCCACAGGCAAGGCCCCCAGCAAGGATCACACACCCAGACCAGGACGCAGGTCTTGGCTGCACAAACGCAGGGACTTGGCCAGACAGAGGTGCATACTGCATGCCCAGCTGGGCCCCAGGGACACCTGCAGGACACAAACGCCTCCAGGCCTAGAAGCTCACAGTTAGAAAAGGACACAGACACAAAACAAGACAATCACAACTTAGGAGGTGCAGATGGAAAGGAAGATGCTCCACAGGCCATCAGGCATCTGTGGACCTAGACTCACTCAAAATGGAAACAACAGATGGAAAAACGCAATGGTTCATAATGCTATAAGAATGGCCCCCTTCCAGGCACGTGACTCACACGCAAACCGACTGGCCAACTACAAACCGGAAGACAGCACCTGCCTGCCCAAAGTACAGAGAAAATGTGGACTCCTGTTAACCAAAGGTACTTTGATTGAGTTGGAATAATGTTACATTCAAAATCAATAAAGGTTTATTTAACCTAAAGAATGTCTTTTCAATTTTATATTGATAATATCTGTATAGTGTGTATGTGAAATTAAGCCTTGTGGAATGTTAAGTTTCCTTAATCATGAGACATACAGAGTGATTTGTATAGCTTTTACATGAGTCAGCTCATAATGGAAATATTTCCCTTTTCAATTAAATCATTTAAAGTTCAACCGCTTATCAGCTATTAACCACATGACCAGATTTTTTTACAGTGTTACTGAGGCATAATTGACCTTCACCAAACAGCATAGCTTTACAGTCTGCAATTAGATGAGGTGTGATACATCTACACAGCCATGGAGCCAAGACCACAATCAAGACAACAAGCACATCCACTGCTCCGAGAGTTTCCTGTGTCCCTTTGTCCCCTAACAGTCCCTTCCTCCAGCCCCGTCTCCAGAGACCACTAATCTGCTTTCTGTCATCATAGATTGGTTTGCGTTTTCAGGAATATTATACAGTAAATGGAAGCACACAGAGCGTGCTCATTTTGTCTTGCTCCTTCCCTTAAATAATTACTCTGATGCTCACCCACACTGCTGTGTGGACCAACAGTCCATTCCTTTCTACAGCGGAGTTCTAGTGCAGTTGGTTGATCCATCACCTACTGGTGGGTGTTTGGGTTGTTTGCAGTTCTCGGGTATTATCAATAAAGTTGCCACAAAAATTTACACATGAGGCCTTGTGTGGACATGTGCTTTCATTTCTCTTAGGTAGACACTGAGGGGTGGAATGGCTGGGTCATATCATAGGTTTATTTTTAACTTTTTAATAAACTGCCAAAGCGTCTTCCCAATGGTTGTGTGGTTCGGCATTTCCAGTCCAGCAACATCTGAGAGTTCCAGTTCCTCCACACCCTCACCAACACTTGATGGGGTCAATCTTTTTAATTTTAGCCAATAGTGGAAAATTTGTGATCTTTAACAGACAATGTGGTCTTCATTTGCATTGCTGTAATGATTAACAGTGTTGAGTATCTTTTCATGTGCTTATCTGCCATTTCTATATCTTATTTGGTGAAGTGTCTGTTCAGATCTTTCAAAAATTCAGTTGTTTGCCTGGTTAGTACTGAATCGTAAGAGTTCTTTATATATAGTACTCTCAATAAAGGTTCATTGTCAGATATACTTTGCAAATATTTTCTCTTTGACTGTGAACTACTCATTTTTGTATCTTTTGAAGAACAATGTTTTTCATTTTAATGAAGTGCAACAGACTAACGTTTTGTTTTGTAATAGTTGGTGCTTTTTGTGTCATATTTAAGGAATCTTTGCCAAAGCCAAGGTCACTAAGATTTTCTCCTCTGTGTTCTTGCAGAATTTTTATAGTTTTAGCTCTTACGCTAGGTCTATGACATGTTTTATTTTTTTTGTGTGTGTGTGTGAGGAAGATCAGCCCAGAGCTAACATCCATGCCAATCCTCCTCTTTTTTTGCTGAGGAAGACTGGCCCTGGGCTAACATCTGTGCCTATCTTCCTCCACTTTATATGGGACGCCACCACAGCATGGCCTGACAAGCGGTGCATCGATGCGCGCCCAGGATCCGAACCCTGGCTACCAGCAGCGGAGCGCACGCACTTAACCACTACGCCACAGGGCCGGTCCCTATGACGTGTTTTGAGTTAAATTTTTATAAGTTTTGACGTAAGGGTTGAGGTTCCCTTTTTGCACATGGTGCCCAGACAGCTTCGTAAAAAATCAATGGTGGAACTATTTCTAGACTCTCCATTCTGGTCCATGATCTGTTTATCTAGTTTTACACCAATACTCCACTGCACTGTCCTGATTATTGTAGATTTATAATAAATCTTAATCAGGTAGCGTAAGTCCCCCACCTTTGTTCATTTTCAAAGTTGTTTTGGCTAACCTATGTCTTTTACATTTCCATATAAATTTTAGAACCAGTTTGTCAATTTCTACAAAAAAAAGAGTCTACTCAGATTTTGACTGGCATTGCACTGAATCTTTACACCAATTCGGGGAGAAATGACATCTTAACACTCCGGAGTCTTCCAATCCATGAACACAGTATATCTCTCCATTCATTTAGATCTTCTTGAATTTCTCTCAGAAATATGTTCTAGTGTTCAGTACACAGGTCTTGCCTAATTTATTCCTAAATATTTCATATTTTGATGCTATTATAAATGGTGATGCTATTTAAATTTCAATTTCCAACTGAATCATTTACAAGTTGACAGCTTACAAGCCATAATTACACAATTAGATTTAAAGATGTAAACAACATACTGTTATATTAGCAAATCCATTCTGACGGAGTCATGAAAGCACTTCATTTTGTTTTTGTTTCTTTTTCCTGAAGGAGACACTGTCCTCATTACTTTCAACGCAGTCAATTCAGTAAAGTTGATCTTAAGCCTCAAACAATTTACCCTTGGCTTTGGACTGTGTTTTCAAAACTACAGCACAAAGGGGTGTTGATATGCATTTGGGGACACAGTGTGATTTGGTTGGAGTAAAGGGTATGCATGTAGGGAAGGGGAAAAGTGGAAGCTTTACTCTAGGACTGGCCACACTCTGTCTGGCTTCCTCATCCCGGCCGAGACGCAGAGCTCTGCACTGTCTTCCACACTCCTGGGTTTGACCCCACTTCTCTTTAGTGTTCACTAGAGGACACCTCCTGGATGGTTCGGGCTCAGAGGAGAGAAGGAACCAGAGTCAAGAAAAGAAAACAAAAGTGGATCACTACTTCGGGTCCACTCTAGGCCTTTTACATTTGAAATAACGCACCTATCCCTCTCTGTCTTTCCATAGCTCTGACCGCTTCACCTCTTTCCCCAAAACTCTGCACTGGTTCCACACTGACCATCTAATCACATTCAAATTCCTTTGCCTGATGCTCAAAGGATCCTCAGGATTCTAGCCTCCTCTCACTGCCAATCTCTTTCAGACAGCCTGCGCTCAGACCAGAACTATTCCCACTCCCCCCCCACCCAGCCCCGCTCACAGTAGCCTCAGGGCACCAAGGCACAAACTCCCACACCACCTCCTGTCCACACCCTGCACCTCCCCCTCCTGCAAGTCTTCTTTGGGGTCACCATTAAGAGAAGGAATCTCTTCCCCTTAAGTTTTTTTTTAAGTTGATCAAAAAAATCTCAGTTCTGCAAGGCTTATTATGAAAAATAGCAGTTCCCCGATCATTTCAATTTTCTACTCCCCAGAGGCAATTACTTTCTCGTAATTGTTCTCTTTTGGTATTTACCTCCATATTTCTAAAGCTTATATTGCTACTTCGTGATTTTCTAGTTTTCAACATTAGCTATTGATTTTTCCACGGTGAAAGATGAGGATTTCACTCCCTTACACTATCTTTCCCCTTCACTCACGTCAGACACACACACACTATTCCTGATCCCCATCTTCTGGATGTAATCACATTTTTACTTAAATTAACAATCAGTATTTATACCATTATAACTTTGAAAATGCTCTTCACAATAGAACCACTTATTATACTACGATTGCTTTTCCTCTCTTAAACAACTGTTTGTTTTCCCTGCAGTTCATTACTGCCTTCCTTTTCTGTTAAGTAAGTTCTTTAATACATACCATAATCCCTCCACACACTCTCCAAATCTCATCTCAGGATGTCTCAACACATCACATAACCTATCAACTTCACTTCTCGGAGAATCTCTCTTAGAAACTTAACCAGCTGCGTGAGTGCTCCCTGGCCTGGTACATGGTCATCCTCCTGGGATCTCCCTTCACCACGGACCTGGGGATTCCCTTGAGAGTTGGGAATCAGGCCTAGCACACAGAAGCACACATCCGTGTTTCTAGAGTTGAATGGAAAGAGTATCAACTCTTCAGGCCCAGGAAGCCAGATAAAGCTCTATGCTAAGAGCCCACAGACCTCTGGTCAGAGCAGAGGTAACCAACACTGACGTCTGAACTCGGCTACCCACCCTCCAGGGAGCTGGTACATTCAAACCCCCGCTTCCTGGGTTTCCTGGATCCTGGTGTCTGCTCTTCTGGTAGAGCACCTCCTTACAGAAGTTTCCTGACAAAGGGTGCTGGGGACATAATTTTTTTTACATCTCAGGTGCCTGAAACACTCTTTGCACGTTTCCCTGCCCGTATGTTTACAGACTGGCTCTACGGGAACTCCCAGCACGTCAGAGGTTGAGGGCACTGCTCCTGCCTGTCTTCTGCCATCCAGGGCAGCGCTGGGAAGTGGGTGCCACTTGGGTCCCTGCTCCTTTGGCTGGAACTCACCCTCCCTCTCTTCCTTCAGTTGCCATGCAGGGCCTCACAGGCTGGGCTTCACAACCTCACCTCACTCAGCCACCAGCACGGGCTGTCTAGGCAGCCGCGGCCCCAGGAGCAGCAGGCGCAGGGGGTGGTCCAGGACCATGCGCCCCACAGCTGGCAGCAGGCCGTCCGCGAAGGGGCCCAGGAGGCGCGTCTCCGTGTTTACCGCGGCCTCCGCACAGACAACTGCCCCGCCAGAATGTTCTTCCCCTCCTTCCTTCCACAGCTCACTCCTGGCTCTTCAGGTTCCAACTAAAGGTCACCTGCTCAGAGCGGCCTGCTCTCGCCTCGTCTCCCTCAGGCCCCCCAGGCGCTCTTGGATGGCCCACGTGTTCACGTCAGGTTCTTCCCGCTTCGTAACCACACATTCGTGTATCTATCCCCTCGAGTCTGCACGCTCCACAGGGGCAGAGTCAAGTGTGCGTCACGTCACATGGAGCATGTCACGGGCAGCATATCAGCGTGTCCTGTGTCGAGCGCTATGTTGCATGCTGGGTAAGCATCTGCTCACTGGAGTCTGTAAGCCCCGGGGCAAAGAGCGTGAATGTGCCATGTGCAGCGTCGGTGTCACATGCAGCACGCTGTGTGTTGCGTGTTGTGTGGAGCCCAGCCGCCAGCAGGATTGCACTGTGCCCCGTCTGGCCGTGTGAGGGAGCCGCTGGACTGCTCTCCTCCCCGCTTCCCTGTGAAAGGAGGCTAAGGGCAGGCCAGCCCACAAGCTGTGAGTCTGATGGGCAGAGGTGGTCACAGGGCCTGGGCAGTGCCAGGGGTGACCCTACTTCTCAGTGCTCTGGGCTCCGGCCTCGCACCTGCGTGGGCGTCCTCTCCCAGTAGAAGACGAGCTCCTCTCCTGTTTCTGCTACGCCCGCCGCACCACCAATACAGAACATGCACGCACAAAGCGGGACCCGACCAAGGTTTGCTGAGTGAGTGAACGAATGTCTCGACTGATTGCTGAGATGGAAATGCTGTTCCAGATCCTCGAGAAATCTGAGCACAGTCATCCTTCAAACCTCACCCTAGACAGCAGAGCCTTCTGGATCAGTGTTGGAGATATACTCCACATGGACCTGTCGGCCACGCTGCTGACCAGCGCCCCACCTTCCTCACGGAGGCAGAGAACCTTCACACACAATCTCACAGTGGACGACCACAGCCAGCCCCCAGAGCCGAGGCCACAGCAGCTCTTTGCCTTTCCAGTTCTGGATTCTTCCAAGGCAATTCTGTCTTATTTTTGATTCTACCTACTTACAGAGGGCAACATGATGATTTGAGGTGTCTTTCTCAGTACCTCCTTGTCCTGGCAGAGGCACTGCTGTACCCTCGGCCCCAGGCCTCCATGCAGGCCCTCCCTGGGCCCATCAGCCCTGGCACGTGGGCTCTAGCAGCAGAGGTCAGGTGTGACTGCTCGTTTCCGAATCTCTGCAGCTCTGGTGCCCCGCAGCGGGCTCAGCACCCAGAGCACAGCACCCGTGTTCCTGCAGCCTAATGGAAAGGCTTCAACTCACCTTTGCACCTGGGAAGCTGTGCTGAGAACAGTGTCTGAGAAGAGCAGACCCCGGTTCCTGAGAAGGAAGCCTGCACTCGTGATCTCAGCTCTCTGCATCTGCCGAGGCACAAACGGACCTGCTCCTGGCAGGCCTGCAAGGGAACCTCCCGCAGCTGCCCCTCGGGCAGGCCTCTCCAGTCCTTGGTGAGGAAACGGAGGGGCAGTGTTCTAGAACTTCTTAATGCAGTCAGCAAGCCTCCCGTGTGCATTTGTAGGGTGCACCATCCTTCTAAGACATGTGTTCTCACCTGAAACATTGCTTCTAGAGGTGGAAATGGTTCCCAAAGCAGAGAGGTGAGTACCAGTGCTCCAGAAAAGAGCATACGGCCAGAAAATATGACTACAGAACCGGACATTCATGGATATCTGGCACTCTGAGACAAGCTCTCTGCTGGGGAGCGGTCATTTTGGTCCCAGGAGAGCTGGTCACATGCCCAGAATGATGAGTTTGCTCACTCCTCCCACACGAAACCTTGGAGCAAGGTGACATTTCCAACAGGGCCAACGCCACACCCAGGGGGGCCTTCACAGTCGCTCACTTCCACGTCCTCCTCATCCCACCCCTGCTCCCGAACCAGGATGGAAAAAAGCAGTTCCTTCCTCCACGACCCCGCAGCCCTCCCAGACAGGCCCGCCTAGACCCCTGGGGGCACTGGACCCTGTCAAGAGACCCAGCGACGACCCACCAACTATGCCCCAGCTAGGGGCCCTCCTTCCCTCTGGCCAGCACACCAGCCACTCTCAGAAATGTCTGTCAACCTTCCTGACCTGTCCTGACCTTGGTCGGTCAGAATCCCAAGCTCTCGTGCCTCGGAAGCACTGAAGCAGCTTCTCTGCCGTGGGCTCAAGTCTGAGTAACCACAGAGAAGCCTCCACAGCCCTCGGCCTCTTCCTCCATCCAGTGAGAGTGACTGGAGCAGCGCACAGAGCACTGCACGTGTGTGTGCCATGTGACTGCACCTCTTCTCACCACCACTCTTTGCATCGACAACGGGACAGCACACACAGAAAACATCTGCCGCTGCTTCTCACAGATCACGAGCAGGCCCCCAGCAGGCACACGGCGGGCCCTCCCGACACCCAGGGGGACAGGGCGGGCCCTCCCGACACCCAGGGGGACAGGATGGGCCCTCTCGACACTAAGGGGCACACGTGGGCCCTCGTGACATTGAGAACCCAAAGCGTGGAGCGAGCCAAGGAGTGCTAGTGTTCCCTGAGAGCCCCAGGCACAGCCCCCTTCTCCCTCCCACCCCCGTGGCCCAGCCTGGGCAGACTCTAGGCCTGGCAGCTTTGCATGCTGGGCATCAGTGAATGCGAAATGGTCACAAGGCACCTTGACTCTCATGGGAGCAGGACAAGCCACATTTTAAGTCCCATGTCTTCCCAGGGAGACTGGCCCCCACAAACCATCACATAGAAGTGGCTGCCCCACCATCTCCTCTGTCGTTCCCAAGCTGCCACTGGCACCGTACCTCCGTTTTCCTGCCAGCCCACGTGGACCCACACTGAGCAGTGAAGGGGACTCGGCCCAGCTTTCAGGGGCCTCCTGAAGGGAGAGCTCTCCAGAAGTGCATGGTTCAGTGTCTCCTCGCACCCAGGAAGAACCATAGCATTGCTGACTCGAGCCAGCCCACGCCACTCGGCCCGGCTGCGGGCAGCTCACAGACCCTGGGGTCTCAGCCCTGTTGGGTAAGGGCATTTGCAGAAGTCCTGGAGGGCTCCACCCCCTCACCCCGGCCCGCAGCCAGGACACACCCAACATGTCCTCAGAATGCACGGAGCCGGATAAAATTAACCTTGTGGCAACTGTCCTCCCCGTCTGATAGCCCAACATCAGCTCATCTGTTAGAGGAAATAAAAAGAGTCAAGCCTAAATGTATAAAAAATTATGATGGAAGCCCTCAATGAGGCAGGGACTGCAAGCTCATTGAGTCAAAAATCAATCAATCAATGAGTGAGTGGATTAGGAGCACCTCATAAGCCCCAAAGAAATAATTTGCCCAAACACTGGGATTTAACAGTGGAGGACCAAATTCCAACACTTTTAGGAAGTAAATAATGAAAAATCAATTCAAAGAAAAAACAGATCAAGAACCCTGGCCTCTGATGTGCCAACATTTATTGCTGAATCCCACTTCTCAGCTGACCCGAAAACTTCGGAAGGTGTTTATTTACTTTCAGCACCTTCCCGGGATCAATATTTTTAATTTGGATCCGAGTTATTATTTTTCACATCACAGCAGCGGGAGCGGAGTAAAGTGGCTCATATTTTAGTGCTAAAAAGATCGATATGACAGTTTCACCTTCACTGCAGCCCCCTGCCGCTGCCCGGCCGCACATCACCGCGTCCCGCGGGGCTGCAGGTGCCGCAGAGGGGAGCGGGTCGTTACCCCGCCAGCAGAGCAGACAGCCGTGATTTAGCTGAGCACGGGGGGCCCGGTGCCCTCAGAAAACCAATCTTGCTTCTCTCACTTTATCAGGCCTGTCTGGACCCACAGGCAGGGAGCGGAGGCAGGGAGACGGCCGGGGCAGGAAGGGAGTCATTCCTAAAGCAGATGAGGTCCCTCATCAGAAACGCATTTGCCTTCCTTTCCTTTTCTTGGACCAAAGAACACCAGTAAACTCCATTAATTTTCCATAAATTTCCCCTAAAATCTGATTCAGGAGAGCAGAGAGGGGGAGAAGGGCAGATCACGGAGGGGGAGGACAAGAGAGGCATGGAGGGCGTCTCCTGGGAAGGAGCACAGTTTCTGGCCTGCCCCGCCTTCGGTCGCACCAGGGCCACCAGGGAGCAGGGGAGGGGCCCCAGAACCAAGATGGAAAGGAGCAGCTGCCACTCCACCTCACCCCCCAGCAGACGCCGGGCGGAGCAGGCCCTGCTCTCCCTGAAAAGCAGGACCACCAAGGCCAACGCAGGGCCCTCCCAGCTTGTGCTCCCTCCGAGGACCCTCCTTCTCAGCAGTGCAAACACGGGGTGGCGGGGGCAGGAGAGGAAGGAGGGCTCTGTTGGTAAGCAACAGTCAAGGTGTCCCGGGCCCAGAAGCCACCAGCATGGACAATGGAGTGGGAGTGTGGAGACACACGGCTCACACGGTGGGCTGACCCCTCCATGGCGTGGACAGACCCCTCCAGGGTGGGGACCGACCTCTCCAGGGCGTGGACTAACCCCTCCTGGGCGCCAGGGCCTACACCTGGGCCACAGGGTCTGACCACCAGTGAGGACGCCAACACAGGCCACTGCACTTTCCTGGGAACGGGAGCCTG